>NC_142027.1:135208204-135578204 GCF_982192425.1 Myodes glareolus
TTCTAACAGCCCTTTGCATTGGGCTTCCTCAGGAGGTGTTTTCTGAGGATGGGAAAACACACCAAAGCTCTACAATGCGACGCCTAAAACATGAACCTATTTTCTCTGCTTCTATTTTACAGATGAAGAAATTAGGGCTAAGAGGGGGGCAGAAATCACCGAGGGCTGTCCAAGGTCAGCCGGCATCTGGACTTCCATCTGTTGAGCTGTGTGTGATACACAGAGATTCTTTACTAACAGAGCTGTTGTCTGCATGATGCCACCAGGAAAAGGAAAGGATTTACAGGGTGGGGTGGACCGAGGCTAGGAGAAGTTAGAAGTGGCTGAAAGGATCATCCTGATCAAAGAGAAGTTTCCTACTCACAGCAGGGGGATGGGGTTGTGTGAGCAGAGGCCTTAGCAGCAGCAGCATCTGCCTTCCTCCACTTGCAAATGCTGATGTGCAGCTGAAGAAAGTTGGGGAACAGAAGGAGTAAGCATACCACACACCCATCTGTCCTTGCTTCGTTTCTGGTGCTGTGACAAAAAGTCCTGACAGAAAGCAACTTAGAGAAGAAAGGTTTTCTTTTAGCTCACCCTTCCGGGGAAGTCAAGGCCGCAGGGACTTAGAGGAGCTGGTTACAGAGCACGTCCATAGTCAAGAGCAGAGAGGAACAAACTTACTGGTTTTCTGCTCGCACATAGTTCAGAACTTCCTGATTAGGGAGTGGTGCTGCCCATAGTGGGCAGAGTTTTTGCACATCAGTAGACTTACTTCAGACAGCACCCCTTCTCAGAAGCCAACCCCATGTAGATAATCCCTCACTGAGACTCTTCCCAAGGGAGTCTGGATCGGGTCAAGGTGATAACTAAAGATAACTTTCACGCTGCATCACATTTAGGCATGGATGCTCATGCACCCGAATGCAGGCACACAGCCCTTCTGCACAGGTAGGTGCACATGGACCTGGGGGATTTTGCAGACTCTATGTTCATGAGTCTCCTCTATGTGACACATCTCTGCCATCCCACTTGAAGATTCTTGCTGGGGATCTATCCGGCTTCCTCTAAAGGAAATGAGTGCAAAGGGGACCCATCCTGTTGGAAAATGAAAGGAAGCTTCATTCAGAGAGAAATTCTCAATAATTTGTTGCAATTCTGGAAGTTTCTAGACAAACAAAACAAAACAAAACAAAACCATTCAATGGGTTCTGTGCCTTGGCTGTTTTTCAAGCAAACAGCTGCTATACCTTGACAGCAGGATCCACTGTGCTTTGACAGAGTTATCCATTTCTTAATTTGTTATGGAGTGTCTTTGCTGATGGTGCTGGAACATTCTAGAGTCTTGGAGGGTAGCCTGGGCAAAATGATGTTGAGTTTCAGTCTCTAGTCCCCACAGTAAGATACCCAACGGTTTTCCATACAATCCTTTGGCATTTACATACTACTTAAAATATCTTATTACATTTATGTATTTATGCACCCATGTGGGCACAGTGCACCCATGAAAGATGGCAGCGTACAGGAGGTGGTTCCCTCTTTTCCACTATGTGGATCCTAGGGATGGAACTAGGTCCTCAGTCTGAGTGGCAGTCACCTCTGCATGCCAAGCCATCTCACTGGGGATAGACTCTCTTCTCTGTTCTCTAGTAACCTCGACACACTGATTGGGATGCGAACATCTTGCATGACCTTGCGGGTGACAGTCAGAATGAGTAAATGGGGAAAGTGAGATCCCAGAATAGAAGATAAAACTCAAAGTCCTGCCGGGTGGTGGTGGCGCACGCCTTTAATCCCAGCTCTTGGGGAGGCAGAGGCAGGTGGATCTCTGTGAGTTTGAGGTCAGCCTGGTCTACAAGAGCTAGTTCCAGGACAGATCCCACACTTACAGAGAAACCCTGTTTCTAAAAACCAACCAAGCAAACAACCAACCAACTGAACAAAAAAACCTTGAAATCCTGGGGCATGTGAGAACCTGGTCCTGAATTTAAATGTTATACTCTCTCAGTTCTGGTCAAATCCCCTTTTCCACAACATCTCCCTCGTGAGCCACTTCAGGGTAGGCACAGGTGATCCTGAGAAGTAAGGCCAATGGGGATAAGAGCCATACCAAACCACTCCTATGTTAAAGCCCCACCTCCACCACCCCCAGGCCATAAAGACTTGGAGCGATGGTCTAGCTTCTCGGAGCTTTATATTTCCCATCAGTAGATGGGGTTTTTATTAGTCAGCCTTCAAATCACACAGTGCACCCATTCAGTGCACAGTGACTACTGTTTCCATGGGAACTATTATTAGATGCAGCAGGAAACCCTCCTCTTGTAGAGCTTCCGGCTTCTACATGTACCCCTCCCACAAAGAGCCTCTCACAGACTGGCCCTCCCCTCCCTAGCATGAACCAATCTTGGTGTTGTGGTAATGGGTCTGAGAGACATTTTGAACCAATGCATCTTGATCCCAGTTTCAGGTGGAGACATTAACATGTAGAAAAACCAAGGAACTTGTTTCTTTGAACATTTCCCAATGGAGGAATTTTGAAGCCAGATAACCAGAATGTTAGGATTGGATAGAGGAGAAGATGCCCCATGATGAGCTTCTCTCTCTTCCTACTATTTTAGGCTTGTCTGTCCTCTGAAGAGCAGACACCGTTGAGATCCAAGGAAACTGAAGGGTTAAACTCCAATCCTCTGCAGCTGGCTTCAGCAAGCTTCCTGGGCTCTGAATTTCATTTACAAAACAAACAAACAAGAAGCTCTTTAATAACTCCCAGGCCCCCTGCTTTGTGGCTGAGAAGCCCAACTTCCAAAGATCTGTAATTGCTAGCTGTTGATGATGAGAAACTCAAGGCTGTTTCCTTTCATGGTGGCTGAAAGCTTTGTGTAGCATCCATCCACCCACCCATCCATCAACCCACCCATCCATCCACCCATCCATCCACCCAATCATCCATCCATCCATCCATCCATCCATCCATCCATCCATCCATCTATCTGTCCATCCACCCACCCACCTATCCATCCATCCATCCAACCATCCATCCATCCATCCATCCATCCATCCATCCATCCATCCATCCATCTGTCCATCCACCCACCCACCTATCCATCTACCCACCCATCCATCCATCCATCCCTCCATCCATCCACCCACGTATCCATCCATCTACCCACCCACTACAGATCCATCCATCCATCCATCCATCCATCCATCCATCCATCCATCCATCTATCGACACACCCATCCACCTATCCATCCATCCATCCGTTCATCCACCCACCCACCTATCCACCCACCCACCCATCCACCCATCCATCCACCCACCCACTCACCCATCCACCCACCCACCTATCCATCCATCTACCCATCCATCCACCCACCCATACACCCACCCATCCATCCACCCCCCACCCATCCATCTACCCATCCACCCACCCACCCACCCACCCACCCATCCACCCTCCATTTGTTCACTCACTAAATGCATTCTCTGGGAACCTTCTCTGTGCCTTCCTCAATAAGCACGGTCCCCGAGGTGGCTTACTGAAAAATACTAAGCCTTTTTCTCATCCAGTTAAAGGAGGTCTCTGAAGCCTTTTTGAGAAGGTCATTCATTCCCTTCAGAAGGGCTTGGTCCTTAACCAGCTGAGTGTCTCCACTCAGTCCTGTCTCTTCCTTGGTAGAGTAAGGTTGGCTTCAACTCCCCAAGGCTAGAAGGATATAGATGGTTATATCTACTATTAAAAATACCATCACCAGTCGGGTGGTGGTGGCACACACCTTTACTCCCAGCACCCAGGAGGCAGAGGCAGGAGGATCTCTGTGAGTTTGAGGCCAGCCTGGTCTACAAAAGCTAGTTCCAGGACAGGCTCCAAAGTTACATAGGTACATAGAAACTCTGTCAAAAAAAAAAAAAAACCCAATCACTTAGAGATTAGGCTTGAACTCATGAATTTTAAGGGAACACAAACATTCAGTCTATATCATCTATGAGAGCTTAACCCCAGCAATAGACCTTTCATTTAGATTATACTGAATTTATATATATATGAGTGTTTTGCTTGTAGCATGAGGGCCGGCTTGTTGGGGTATCTGTCCCACCCAATACCCCACAGCCGGCAACTCCCAAGGAAAATCACACACAGGACTCCATAAGGTTATAAACTGATTGGCCCATTAGGTCAGGCTTCTTATTAGCTCTTATAACTTATGTTACCCCATTATCCTTATCTACATTAGCCACATGGGCTCAGTACCTTTCTCAGTGTGACAGCTTACATGTTGCCTCTTCGGTGGTCTGCGCAGGAATGGCAGGGGGAGCTTCCTAGAATACTCCCAGTCTCTTTGCTCCACCTCTACTTCCTGTCTGGCTTTCCCGCCTATACTGCCTGCCTGGCCCAATCAGCGTTTTATTAAAATATGATTGACAGAATACAGACAATTCTCCCGCACCATTTGCTTGCATGTGTGTTTGTTCACCACATGCCTGCAGAAGTCAGGAGAAGGCACTAAAAATTTTTATCAAATGGTGTCCACACAAAACTTTGATAATGGTAGACTCCTATGCCTGCTATCTAGTCCCTGTATGAGTTACTTTGGTATTGCTGTGAACACAATACTGGTAGAAAAAACTTCAGGAAAGATTTACTTCTGCTTGTGGTTTCAGAAGATTTCAGTTCATCATGACAAAGAAGTTATGTATGCAGAGACTGTGAGTTTGTTTACAATACTGTTTGGTCAAAGGCTCAGGCATATTTCTAGCTAACTCTTACATCTTAAATTAGCCCATTTTTATTAATTTTTATTAATCTGTATCGCCAGAAGTCTGTAGCTTACTGTAGGTTCCAGTGTCTTTCTCCTTTGGCACTACTTTACTCCTTTGGCGTCTCTCTGACTCCGCCTACTCTCTTTCTATATCTTTTCCAACCTGGCTGTGTTTTGCCCTGCCATAGGCTAAAGCATCCTATTTATTAACCAATGGTAATAAAATATAACATAGCGTACAGAGGGAGATCCCACATCAAAGTTCAATTCATGGCAGTGGAATTGTGTGATAATGTTGTTCACATCACTAGGGACCAGGAGGCACACACACACACACACACACACACACACACACACACACACACACAGGCTAGAGGCCAGGTATAACCTTCATAGGCCCACCTCTTATCAACTTCTAAGAACCAGACCACACATCCTTGCTCCAGTTGAGAAACAAGCATTTAAAACCTGAGCCACTGGTTTAGTCAAACCCTAAAACAACCCCCATTTTGCCGAGGTCTTGGAGTCTATAGAACAGGGTTCTAGATTCTGAGAGCAGAGCACTCTCGTTTTTGTTGTCTGATGACCAGATTTCAGCTTGTAAGATTCCTAAAGGATGAGGCTCGAAGGTCCTTCCCTCCTGCAATGCTGCCTGGGTCCAGCTGGGAGGCGTTTGACAGAGAGCTTATACAAAGCCTCTCACAGTGGTTTGGACTTCCTTACAACATGGTAGCCTCACAGCCGCTGTTTTCTTTTCAAAGTTCAGGGCTCTGATGTTCTCAACAGCAATGCAAAAGCTGCCTGATCTTTCATGATCAGCCTTGGAAGTCACACATCAGACATTGCTTCCACCACGATTTTGGTTAAAGACGGTAAGGGTCCGTCCAGATCCGAAAGAGATGGATGCAGACCCTTCTAGTGTTGGGAGAAGGCGTACAAAATATGGCTGTTACATAAAGAAGAATAAAATTCTATAATTTGAGAAAGATGGGTGGGCCTTAGAATCATGTTAAGCAAAATAAGTCAGACTTAGCCAAAGAGAGCATATTTTCCCTCACGTTGAATCTAGTTTTGTTTGTTTGTTTATGTTTTTCTTTTTAAATAAAGTTTCTCTGTGTAGCTTTGGAGCCTGTTCTGGAGCTCACTCTGTAGACCAGGCTGGACTTGAACTCACAGAGATCTGCCTGCCTTTGCCTCCTGAGTTCTCAGATTAAGGGAATGCACCAACACCACCTGGCGATTTTTTTAATATAGAATAAGGGCTTGGAGACAAGATGCCGTGGTTAAGAGCATTTGCTCTTGTAAGGAACTAGAATGCAGTTTCCAGCAACACGTGGACTCTTAAAATCACCCATAACTCCAGTTCTAAGAGATCTAATGCATTCTTATTGCCTTTGTGGACACATACACACAAACACATAAGTTAACAAATCAGATAAATCTTTAAAAAAGATTATATGTGCATATACAAGACAGACATATAGAACAAGGACTATATGGGAAGAAGAAGGGGGCCAGCTGGAGTGTGGGTAAGAAGTTGACCATGATCAATGTATATTATATACACATTGGAGAGTGTCATAATTAAACCTGCTACTTTGTATAATTAATACTTGCTAATTAAAATGTCTACAATCTTTCAGGCTCTCTTAAGGATTGGCCACAGCTGGCAGCAAAGATAGCCGCTGACTGTTCCAGGCTTGATCCTTTGCAATGTCCTTATAGTGCAAGGATTCACCATCTTTACCCGAGACGGCTTTGGGATTCTTTTAACCTCATGCCAGCAAGTGACAGGCATATCCAACATCAACTCTCATCTCTGCCAGACGATAAAATACTTTTTGCCGTAGCCTGAAGTGTGTGCCTCGTCCTTACCCTGCATTCCTGGACTGGTCAGAGGAGATCCAAAATGGAGAAAAGGTTTAAAAGTAACATTGAGGCATTTTTCTTACTCATGAAACCTAGTGTGTGTGTGTGTGTGTGAGTGTGTGTGTGTGTGTGTGTATACATGTTCACATATGTGTGCATGTGTATGTGTGGGTGCATGTACATGAGTGTGTATACATATGGGCCAGAGATCAAAATCAGGGGTCCTCCTCAATCTCCCTCCACTTTGTATTTTGAGGCAGGGTCTCTCAATGAATGACTAGCTCTCCAGTTCTGTTTGGCCGGCTGGTCAGTGCCTCAGGGATCCTCCTGTCTCCATCTCTCCAAAGCCGAAGTGCCAGGAGCCCAGCAGCAGGCCCCACCATTTGACAGGCATGCAGGCAATCAGTCGCAGGTCCTGCTTTCATAGGAAGCACTTCACCCCCAAGCCAGCGCCCAGTCCTAGGTTGCCATCCGTTAAAGACAACTTAGTTCATCGTGTCCAGATATCCGAGTAGACGATAGACTGCAGCCAAGTGGCCTGTCACCCCGTTCCATCAGAATGAGGGTCTGCACCCAACTTTTGCTCTGTGCCCCTTCCTAGAGCTGGTTGAGTATGTTGGAGGCCCCAGGAGTCCCAGGGACAGGCAGGATCTGGAAGGCATCCAGGGGATCCATAAGTCAAGTTGGTGGCTTAGGCGAGGGGACATTGCCTTGGTTTCGACAGGTGGCCACAGTGAGTCTAGAAGCTGGGGATCTGCTCTGGGAGTCGGGCTCAGTTTAAGTAGCCACTCCCTGACTGCCCACACTCTGAGGGGCCCAGGGCTGTGCCTTGCATAAAACCCAGAAATCTGAGCTTCCCAGTTGTACATGCTTGTTATACTTCAGGAATTTAAAGTGACCTTACATATCACAACTGTCCTTTCCATGACCCAAGAAGCCCCTGGGGTCTCCTGAAGCCCTAGCCAAGAATTCCCCGATCCCTGCTTAACCTCAGCATCACTGCTTCCAGATGCCACTGTGACGGACCTGGCATACAGTAGGCGATCAATTCATATCAGGACGAGTCTCCCGACTTTCCACTGACTCCACACCCACGGAGAATCAGTCCGCACATGCTTCTTTCGACTTCCATGCATATCTGAGTGTTTTCACAGCAAACATCACAGACCAAGGACTTTAAAAACAGAAGTTCGTCGCACGGGTCTAGAGGCCGAGAAGGGCATGTTCTAAAGGCTATAGCTGTTGGATGTTTTTTTCAGTATCAAAACATAGAGATGGCCTTGCAGAGAGCAAGAGTAAGGAAGACAAATGGGGAGAGGAAAGAGAGCCAGCCTCCCCCATTTATAATTAACTCACCCCCACAATCACAGACCTCACTGATCCATGAGGGCCCAACCACATGACCTAGCTATCTCTTAATGACCTTTGTGTGTTCTCTTGTGTGTGCACATGTATGCATGTGTTTGTGTGTACACATGCATGGATGTGTTTTCCATGCATGTGCATGTGTTTCTATGTGTATATGAATGTGTGTTCATGCATGTTTGTATGTTCACATGTGTGCATGTGTATACGCGTGCATGTCCCTGTATGTTTCCATGTATGTGTATGTATGTGTACATGTGTGTGTGTGTGTGTGCATGTGTGTGAGAAAATAACCTTGAATGTTATACCTCAGGCAGAGGTCACCTTTAAGACAGGTTCTCTCACTGGCTTCAAATTGACCCAGCAGACCAGGTTAGGTGGACAGGGTGCCCCAGGGACTTTCTTCTGTCTGTGTCCCCAGTACTGGAATTACAAGCACGTACCACTGTGCTCAGCTTTATAACAATATACAAACAGAACAGAAAGAACAACGGCAACAGAAACACGGCTTCTGAGCATTTAGTCCAGTGCCCATTCTGGCTCAGCTGCGTGGCAGGCGCTTTCCCCACTTGGTGCCTCCCCAGCCTGTAGCCTGCTTCTCCGTATCATCATGGACTCCCTTCCAGATCAGCCTGGGCCAGCGAACGATGCTCAAGCCACAGTGGCCGCCATGTCCGCTGTATCTCAGATCCTCCCTCTCTTTCCCCTTGCCCTATTCCTCCCTGCCCATGGCCTCCATTCAGTCCCCCAGTCAGCATTCTGTCTCTACCCTGACCCCTACGCACACTGACCAGCATGTCTTGAACTCATGGCCCTGGTGTACAGCAGACTCTTCTCAAGCAGCGCGTCTAGACCCCTCTGAGCCGCAGTCTGTTACGGTCTCAGTCTTGAAATGTCCCTCACAGGCTCAAGTTTTAAATTCTCATTTCCAGTGAATGGCAGGCAGAATTTGAGGAGGCTTCAAGGTCTTCAGGACGTGGCACCTGGATGGTGGAAATAGGACCCCAGGGATGAGCTTTTGAGAGTCATACCCTGCCACTGGTTCAGACCCTCCTCTCTGCTTCCCTGTCTACCAGTATGTGGGTAACACCACCATAGATTGAGCCCCTCTGCTGTCTTTCCCAGTCATGACAGACTGAAATCTCTTAAAACCATGAGCCCCGATATGTCTTTCACCATTCACTGTTTCTGCCAGGGATTTTGGTTCAGAACACCGTACAAGTCACCAAGAGTCTTCACCCAGGTAACTGAGGCCACCACTCAGACGTGGTGAGAGTCTCCAAATCCTTATGGGTAGTTCTTCCTAGGTTTTAACACTGAGTACGGGGTATGGTGTGTGTGTGTGTGTGTGTGTGTGTGTGTGTGTGTGTGTGTACATGTGTGTGTATGTGCATGCATGTGTGTGTGACACAAATCCACTGTCTTCTGTGATGTCCTGTGTGAGGAGATTACACACTACATCAAAACCAAGTATCTCTTCTTGTTCTGTGGAAGGAACCACCTTCTTGTCTCCTGATGTGACCACATTATAGATTTGACTGGATGCCAAAGGGAAGTGGAGAGGAGGTGGGGCAGGCTCATCCCTTGTTGCTGGACTCCTTGCGTTAGGGAGAAAATGTTCAGGGAAGATTTTTGAGAGTTACTCAGGGCTTGGCGTGGGACTCTCTGTAGCCGAGGTTGGCTCTATGTCCCAGCAAATCAGGATGGAGGAGATATCATGAGTTTGAACATCGACACAAAGCAGCCAAGTTCCCAGGTACAGCGAGTAGACAATCTACAGCCCAAGCTAAGTGTGCTGGGTCTCCTCTTAAAGATGCAGTAACCAGCTTTCAGAGCGCACACCTCTTGTCATGACCTGGTATTTCCAGGATGTGAGAGGGTAAAGATTTTATCCCTAGCACCCTGAGCCCCAAAGCCCCAGCCACCTTGGAAGCAGATCACCCTTCAGAATTGGAAGAAAAGCTTTTCTTTTGTCTGAGATGATCTTGGAACTCGGCCCTCACAAACGTCCAACCCCGGGAGGGCAGGCTTCGCAGGTTCCAGCTAGGAGCCCGCTGGTGCCAAGCCTCCCGTGATGTGGCCCACACCATATGGAGCCTAGAATCCATCCCAGCCTTTGGCAGGGAGCCTGGCCTGGAAATAACCCCCGAAGACTACGTTTTGATCAGAAAAACTGCAGCTGGTTTTCAAAGTCATCGTCGGAATTTTTAATTTTATTTTATTTTGAGGCTACCTTCAAGCCTCCTCCCTCACCCCCACTTGCCTTTCATCAGGCTCTCTAATTTCCTTGGTGTTCTGGACGTTTGCATAGGTGTGCGGCACGTGTTTGGAGAGATATTGGGAAGTAAGGAGGGGTTAGCACACCTCATTTGGCCAAGCAAGAAACGGGGCCTCAAGAAGAAAAAAAAAGGCCCAGTAAAGGCAGTTAAAAACCTCAAGTCAAGTTAAATGCATAAACAGCTGTGGCCTCGTCACAGAGTCTCAAGGCTGCAAGCGGGGGAAGAAGCAGGAGGACAAAAGAGTTCTGAACATTCTGGAAAACAAACAAACCTTCTTGTCCCCAAAGTGCAAGCATTCGCTGGGGGAGAGGGTTGGGAGGAGCAAGCGGACACCCTTGACAACAGAGCCTCCGGTCAGCTAGGCCTGCTTTGCCTTGGCTCCCTCCCGGGTGAGATCCGGAGGCCTCTGAGAACGCCATCGTTCACTTTCCAAGCGATTCACCAGATACCCTCTCGTGCTAGAGCCAAAATTCTTACAAGTCAGCCACATTTGAATTCTCCAAAGTGAAGCCACATTTTAGGTTGGGGCTTGGAAGGGGTTTGGAGCAGAGCCACCCTGGAATTTTTAGAAAACAGTGAATCCATTTTTGAGGTTTAAAGAATCCTAGAATTCAGAGGCTGGACTCAGCCTGGGAAGGAAACTGGTTTTGTATCCGACTGAACCAGCCGGCCCCCACCCCACCTCCCACACTTTGGCACAAGCTTCTGAGCCATGTGCAGAGAGGTCCAAGCCCATTCTTGTGTGTGACTTCTGCAGCGGAGCAACAAAGGGCCAGACTCCTGCCTACAGAGAGGAAACCTTTGGGTGGCATAACTGGGGACCGGGGGTGACTCAGTAAGGCATTTGCCTTGCAAGTAGAAGGATGTGAGCTTGATCCCAGAAGCAATGCTTAAAAACTGGACAAGGTAGTGCACACTAACCCCAGTACTTGGGAGGAAGAGGCAGGTGGATCTCTGGGAGTTCAAAGCCAGCCTAGTCAACAGAGCAAGTTTCAGGCCAGTCAGGTCTGTGTATAGAGACCCTGTCCCAAACAAACAAACAAAAACTTCAGCGTGGTGGTATACTTACAACCTGTGCTGGGGAGCTTGAGGCAGGAGGATCCAACGAGCCAGGCCAGTGAAAGACCTGCTTAAAAAACAAAAACCAAACCAAAACAAAACAACAACAGCAACAACAACAACAACAACAACAACAACAAAAACAGTGGACATCTCCTGAGAAATGACCCCCCAATCTCTGCTGAGGAATGACCCCAATATTAACCCCTAGTCTCTGTGTGCATATGAACACACACGGGCACGCGCACATAAGGTCTCATAATGCCCCCATACAATGTTTCTTTACCTCTTTCCCCCTTCTTGCCCTAGGATGGCAGCTTTCCTGTGACTGGTTGGAACTGGAAAAGCGGGGGAGCACAGCCAAGAGCTGGGGTTCTGGTGGTGTCACTTGCCCCCATGATGCCCACAGGTGTCCGCTGACTTGTTCTTCACAGTAGATGGTGCAAAGGAGGCTGGCAGTACTGAGAAATGAGAAAGGAGTTGTTGGGAGTTGCAAAAAGGGCAACCACCACAATGTCTAGATAAAGACATGCCGTGTTAGGCCATAGAGAGACATTGACTGCCCCAGAGGCTCAGATAACTCCAGAGCACAGTCAAAGTGACCCAGTCCCAGTTAACACTTCTAACCATCATCATAGCTGAACTTTGATCCCTCCGGCTGTCAGCTCAGCGTCTATGGTCCAATTTTGGAGAAATGGAGAAGACAGGTTGGGGGTATGATAGAGGCTTGCTCAACGTGAGCAAAACCCTGATCCTACCCCATCACCATATAATGCTGCTCCCCTTCTCAGAAGTCAGGAGGAGGATGGAGGAGGATGATTAAGGTGTCTCTGGCTCCACAGGGAGTTCAAGCCTGACTTTGGCAGCATTGCACACCAACACCTCACACATATGCAAACATATACTCATATACTACACACTCACTCACGTACACACACATACAAACACACACCCACACAAACACACACATACCCCACACAAGAAAATACACACACAAAAAGCACACACGCATACACTACACACACACAGACACACCCCACAAAGACAAAACAACAAAACAAGCAAGGACAAAATGTGGGGATGAGAGAGGCAGAAGAAGGGAAATTCAATTGTATTGACGTCAATGACCACGCTGGTCAACCATGCAGGAATCCAGTTACTTCCTGGCCGGTTTATTATAAAACATTCAGTTTTATCTGTTGTATAATTTCTTTTAAGGCAAGCAATCTATTTCCTGTCTGTCCTCATACTTCCACTGAGCTGTGAGTACGTTACTTAAAGTCCTAGCTCTTGGTGCTTTGAAATGTGACCTCATTTGGAACTGGAGCCATTCTATAGGGGTACAGGCTACAGAGACTCTCTGAGATCTCAGAGAAAACATCCACTGGCAATGGAGGCAGGGCTGGGAGGCAGGCTGCTGGGAGCCACAGAGCGCAAGCTGTGTGGACCACAGCGGAAGGAGTGTGGCAGACTCAGTCTCTCAGGGGCAGCATGGCCCAGCTCGCACCAAGGCCTTGGACTCTTAACCTTTAAAGTCCCTGTCGATTTAAACTGCTCGCTCAGCCTTTGATCCTTTCTCTGTTGCTGATCTTTCTCTGGTGCGGGGCGGGGGAGACAGGGTCTCTTCGTGTAGACCAGCCTGTTCTTGAGTTCACAATCGCCCTGTCGCAGCCTCCTGAGTATGGAGTCATAGGCATGTGTTGCTCCACCAAGGAGTCCTCGCTTTGTGGGCGCCGGGTCCCACTGCAAAACGGCTTGTAATTCTGTTACGGGCGTCCCAGGTCTAATTCAATATCCCTGCAAATAAGGGGGAAATCTGGATTAAACATCCAAAATGGCAACATTACAAATGTCAGAGCTCAAAGAGAACTTATACATTCATCTTGTTCACATTTTTCTCCCTATCTGGATTCCGCCGTGACTCTAATCCCTCAAGAAAGCAGGCAGAATGTATATTCCATATGTTGTCAAATAAATTTGGAAAATCCTCCACGACCTCGTCCTAGCACATAAAATGTGATGTCAGTATGTGAAAGGAGCTGACAAGGCCCGCAACCAGGAAACCTCTTTCCCCTAAATAAAGACAGCAGGACCCAAAGGTCTCTGGGGATGTGATGCTTGGCACAAAACACCTCTCTCCTTCCCAGAGAACCAGGGCCTGGCGGATGCTGCTTTGGGATGCTGAGGCCTGGGGGAAGGCTGCTTTAGGATGTATGATCTCTTCACTTTATAGGCAGCAGCCAAAGAAGCAGAGAAAGCAGGAGCTCTTCCAGGTTTCCCGATGTCCTGTTTTGAATACTGATTATCGTATTGCAAAGACCGCAGTCCTACACCGAGTATCTCCTGACTGAGTAGGATGCCCTTTATGCAAACAGCACAGCTGCTCATTTTGGATTCAGAGGCCCGGAGCAGGCCATTCATATAAAAACTACCTGAGTTGTCCTCGAAACCGAGATGTGACAGCTCAGACCTCCAGTGGATGAAATCAGGAAGCCTGTCCTCCGGGGACTCAGCAGGCTTAGGTAGTTACGGAGGCAAGAGCCTTGTGACAGTCTGTGTAAGAGGGAGGGGTCAGATCTGTCATCTCCAGCAAGGGAGACACATCCATCGGACTCTCTGTTTTGCGTTCCTCACTGCTATGGCGGGATAACTGACCAGTGGGGAGAAAGGAAGCACCCTGGCTTTCAGTTTGAGAAGACAGAGTTTGCTGTAGCGAGGAAGGCACGTTGCCAGGAGCATGAGGCAGCTGATTGGATTGTGTCCACTGCCAGGAAGCAGAGAGCAGGCAGAAAGGGAACCAGGATATGGACTTCAAGAGGTGCCACCAGTGACCCACTTCCTCCAGCCAGGCTCTATCTCCAGGAGATCCCATACCTCTCCAGAACGGAGCCCTCCCCTGGCGACCACGTGTGCAAACACAGGGGCTGTGAGAGACATTTCGAATCTGAACCACACCAGTGACTTTCTGCCAGACAGGAAGAGGTTCTCACCAGAGCCCAACTGTGCCATCTCTCTGACCTTGGCCAGAAGCGGAAGGCATCCATCTGTTGCTTGAGTCAGCTACCTGGGGCACTTTGTCATGGAGTCCAGGCTGACGAAGACCATCATCTCTGCAATTCCTTCCGGCATGAAGATGGTGTTGCTATCGATCTGCCCTGTGTGTAGCTGAAAGCAGTAATCCAAGCTTGGATGGGAGCCCCTATCCAGGAGCTAAATGATTCTTCTGGTCCATGATGTATCACCCTTCTGCCATCCATTTCTCATCTTGGCCCAGTCAGCGGATTCTGTGCTGACGAGTTAATGTGTGCGAGATCGCTTTGTAAACATTCGGACCTGGTCTACGGGAGGGACTTGGTTTTGTGCTGTGTAGACTGGCAGCTTCACAGCCGGGATGGAAGTGAGAGCATACCCAGCATGCATTGGCAACAAGGCCCAAGTGTGCTGTAGTAGTGCAAGCTTGCAGTGCATGTGCTGTACCTGTGCAAG
The DNA here is from genome assembly GCF_982192425.1 of Myodes glareolus. Taxonomy (NCBI): domain Eukaryota; kingdom Metazoa; phylum Chordata; class Mammalia; order Rodentia; family Cricetidae; genus Myodes; species Myodes glareolus. The sequence continues at coordinate 135,223,003 of NC_142027.1, forward strand.
CCTGCAGTGGGTGTGCTGTGTGTTTTCAGTGTAAAGTAGAATAATTTGCTTTGTTTTCAAATAAGGACGAGATCTCCCTGTGTAGCTCAAGCTAGCCTCGAATTCACCATCTTCCTGCCTCTCTTTCCTGAGTTCCCAGAAGACATGGGTGCATACACATGTGTACACACACACACACACACACATACACACACACACACATTCACAAAGAAGATGGCGAGTTGGAAGTGTGACCTCACACTGGACTTTAGAAGTCGCCTGAGGGGCTCCCTAGCCTGCGCTCTCTCCTCAGCACTCTCTACTGGTCTGCACAACACACTCTTAGGACTTGAAAACATTCCTTATGGAGGCCTGAATTTCAGATCAGCCAATTACAAAAGAGCAGTCTTATGTTAAGGAGACCCAAACCATCCTTTAGGGAATACGAAGAACTTGAAGAAACAATGGCTTTCCAGGGTACTCTGCCCTGCCGCAGACTCTGTCCTTGGGAAAGCGATCAGGGAGCTTTTCTTATGGAAGGCAGACGTTTGAGTCCATTATTTTAAAAGCATCAGAAAATAGTCGGGGGGGGGGGGGGGAGAGCAGGGGGGGAGGAAACACGGTGCATTGACCACAGCAACCTAATGGGCCCTTCTACTCTCCGCCTCTCTGTGGGCCGAGGGTGTCAGGATCCCAATTCTTCGCTTGAGACGTCATAATGACGTAATGACGTATCAGTAACGGAGAACTAATGCAGTGGGGCCACTGGCTGGCTAAGAAGGGGCCTTAAAAGAGAGGCGGGGCATAATTATTTGCATCACTGTATGGAGTTTACAACATTTATGTGCAAAGAAAACGGGATCATTCACAATGCGCAAACCTGGCGCCTGCTCTGGACCGGGAAGTAGCTCCCTTGGGAGACCCAGGCTGCTCCTCTTCTCCTTGTGCACCCCAGGCTCCTGTGACTATCGGAAGAGCAGGCTTCTTGGTGAAGTCTTGTGACTTTGCTGGTGCCTTGCAAACTCTGCCCTTGGGTGGAGATGTTTCTATGAAAGGATTGAGGAACACGGACCTGGAGGTCACCAGAGTTTGGGGTGTGACTCCTGTGGGTTAGGAGTTAGTCGGGGCTCTGCAGTGTATGGAGGTGCAGAACCCCAAAGACTAAAGAAGTGTCTTTGGGATTTCCCTCAAAGCAGATTGTGAGGCAGGATACAGGCACATACTGCTCATCCGGCACCTGAGCCAGGAAGACAGCCAGTGAGAGGAGAAAGTAGAGAGGTATCGGCCACCAAGTTAGTCAGCATAGCAGGCAATAAGGGGCTTGAGAGACGGCCTAGCAATTAAACACTCTGTGCTACTCTTGCAGAGGACCTGAGTTCAAGTCCCATGTTAGGTGGCTCACAATCACTTGCAAGCCCAGTTTTGTGAAATCTGATGCTCTCCTTGGCCTCTGCGGGCAACATGCACATACTGACACATAGACACATGTTTATAGGCACACATAATTAAAAACAAAGACAAAACAAACTAAAAATAGCATAGGCAATGGAGTTGGCCCCAGTGGAAATCTACGTGATAATATGGGACATTTTATAAAGTGGGCTCAGCCAAGGGACAAGAGAACTGGAGAAGCTATCTGTCTCTTTGTCCCCTGTAGTCATGGGCCAAGGAAGGGCTAAATGCTGGCGTTTTAGCCTCCTGGTGCACTTGGCTTTTTCTGCATGCTAAGAATATGTCTGGGGTGAGGAGCAGGAGAAAGGACTCCCAGGCAGTGACCCATGTTTCTTGTGAAGACTATTCATGTACAAAGGTCACCACCAAAGAACTATCTGTCCATCAACCACAAGGTCACTCAAAGGAATGAAGATACTTGTTAAGTGACCCGATTTGTTGAAAGGTTTGTTTGTGCTGTGGCATAGGTGGATGCATGGCTCACTGCGTGTGATCAGGTACAGGCGGATCCAGGGCTCACTATATATGATCAGGGATGATCAGACAGAAATGACCCCCTACTTGTGGATTATAATTCTAAGCTTACAATTAATCTAGTGATTTCAGGGCAAAAGGACCTCCAAATAAAATTAATGGGAGTTACTCTTATTCCCTAGTCTTAGCTTGTTCATTTAAAGATACTTAGACGTTTGTTATTATTTTAAATTTTTTAAAATTTAAGTTATCCTGAGACAAGAGTTCCGATGAGGCCGAGGATGCTCTCAGCCTTCATGTAGCTGAAGAGGGCCCGGAACTCCTGTCTCCAGCTCCAGGGCATCGGGGGTGGCAGCTCTACTGCAGCACCCCTGATCTCTGCCAGGGTGGATGGATCCCCGGGTTTCCTGTTTGCTAGACAAGCGCTCTACCACCCGAGTTGTGCCCCCAACCCCCTAACAGTTAGTTTAATCAGTTTGGGCCCCGCGTTTCACAAGCATAAGGAGATTAGAACCCTCTCGGCAGCTGGAGTCACGTGCCTGTGGGTGAGCCTCGTCTTGCTCCCTGTCCTGACGTGTCGCACCCACAGCCCATCTGTACAAGCTTGGCTTCTCCTCCTCCTTATTCAACAACGATGAAGACATTTTTTTTCATTTGGTTTTTATTGAAATATTTTTTCCTATAATAGAGTCTGATCATGTTTTACCCCTCCTACAACTTCGCCCAGGTCGTTTTTCTTTTAAAAATGACAAGTTTTGTCTTGGACCCATCAACCTCCTGCCTCAGCCTCCTGAGTGCTGGGATTACAGGGTTGGGCCCCCACGTTTGTCTCCATACACAGTTTGTCCAGGCATTCCCACCCTAGTTCTTGGCATAACCTTCTTATATTGGCAACTTAGCAAATGTATAGTGTCTACGAGTGGCTTTTCTTGCTGGGATCAAATGCCTGACCAAAGCAAATTCAGCACCCAAGAGGTTATTCTGGCTCACTGTTTCAGAGGATACAGTCCATCATGGTAGGGAAAGCGTGGCGTCAGGGCATAGGTGCCCATTCACTGTGCAGCCAGGAAGCAGAAGGAGATGAATATTGGTGCTCAGCGGGCTTTCTCCTTCTGTCCCACCTGGGAGCCCAGCCCTCAGGGGGTGTCAGCATCATTCAGAGTGTATTTACCCTCTCTGGAAACCGCACAGACCCATCTAGAGGCTTCTCTCCTAGTGGCTTCAAGTTCAGCTAAGTGGATGGAAAGCACTCACGTCCGCATTCTGTATCCACAGAGCACACAGCACTTTTTCTAGAATTCTGGGGACTCACCCCTCTCAGACCTGGACACAGAGCAGTTCCCACAGCAAAGCAAGGTCAGAGGTGAGAGGGAGGACAAGGCCATGATCCTGTGGCATCTTCTATCCACCATGAGAATCTGGCGTCAGCTTTTACCCCAGGCCTGTACCCAGGGGCCTTCACTGGATACCTCCTGGCCTCCACGTTGGTTGCTGCCTGTGTTACCGAATACCCATGAAATTCAGAATGGCAGCGTGACCCCCTGAGTATTAACCCTGCCTCATTACCGCACATCAGCTGTGACAGCCGGCCCTTCTCAGCCGCTATGACAAGGAAATTTAGGATGCTGGAGACTAGGAGAGGGGCAAGGGCCCATGAGTACCTTGACCCACAGGGTACCCCTCTGTGGCACCTCCCTTGCCCTTAGCGAAGACCCATCCACAGATAGAGCAAGGCCTCCAGTTCCACAGGTCTGGGCTCACCTTTCAGAAATGAAGACAAGGACTATTCTGCTGGTCCCCAGCCTCTTCTGGTTTTTTAAAACTTAAATTACTTATTTACTTCTAATTGTTACATGCATGTATGTGCACTACTGTGTGCAAGTGTGTGTGTGTGTGTGTGTGTGTGTGTATCTGCTTTGGCACAAATGGCAGGTCAGAGACCAAACTGGCCAAGTCCTTTTCCCCTTCCACCTTTGTGTGGATTCCAGAGACCATTTGGGCAGCAGTCGCCTTGATCCACCGAAGCGGCTTGTTGGCCCCTTCCTCTCCTCATCTATGCTCTGAAGGTCGATACTGTAAATGGCTCAGAACGCTGCACTCCCCAGTCTGTATAATGCATGCTGACGTCTCTGCATATGGTGCATACATTTGCCGACCCAAACACAGTGCAGCTGGCCGCAGTGGAAGTTGCCACTTGAGATCTTATTGTTTCCTTTCTCTTCTTACTGTGGGTTTCGGCATAACGTGACGATAACTTGGAAGAAGGAAATGCTTATGGTTGACAGCCCAGTCCCTCTGACCCTGATCCTCAGAGAACAGGGAGAGAGTAGTGGATACTTCCAGTAGCCACAGGCCACTGCTTGCTCTGGGTTGATCACTTTCTAGGTAAGTTTCCACTCCATATTCCCAGTAACAGCTTCTGGGATGGGTGTTCTTAGCCTGACAGAAGGTCAGAGATGCTGTGATGCTCTACAGGGATCAATAGTTTCGGGGAAGTGGCAAATCCCACCTGGCCATATGCTAGCAAGCACTATAGTTTTCCATGACACCATGCCAGACCTCCTGAACTCCGAGTCTTATCACTGAGCCGTGGGGGAGGTCAGGGGTCTTGAGTCTCTAATTCAACTCCGGGTCTGGTTTTCTCAGTATGGTGTTTGAGCCCCTGATGTGTGCTCTGGGCCCCAGCCCCAGTTACTGGGAGGTCACTGTGCCCCACCGCCTGTGACTCCAAGGCCAGAAACCATGCTGGTAGTGACCGTAAAGCGGTTTGATGATGTGTTAAGTGTCACTGGGTAATGAGCCACAGGACAGCACTGAAGGTGGCACTGGAGAGGCCCGTGTGGACCCAGACCACACTCCTGGTCAAATTCAGTTGTAAACATCAAACATCTAGAGCGGGGCTGGGGCCATAGGTTCAGAGGACCATGGGTCTTGTACCTCATTGGCTGTCCTGCTTTTCCCTACTCCCACACCACCTCCAGCATATCCCCGGGGGTTGTCGCAGGGGAGGTCTCCTCTCACCACAGGGCAAAGCAATTAGGCCAGCCAGGGAGAATTAAAGCAAGGGGTACTGAGGTGGGGGGTGATGTCTGGGGCCTGATTTCCAAGGGAGAGGTGGGAGCAGACAGTGGTTGTGAGGGGGCCATGGAAACCAGGGTGCCAGTATAAGGAGGCAGGACAGAGGAAAGGGGGTGTGTAGGCAGGAGAGGCCTGACTTTCTTTGGAGTCGGGATACAAGTTCAAATGCAGTATATGAAGGCTGACATAATGAGAGAATAGGAAGAGTGAATGAAGGCTGACAGAATGAGCTTCTATCCATCCATCCACCCACCCACCAACTCACCCACCCATACACACACCCACCCCTCCACCCATCCACCCACCCATCCACACACCCATCCATCTACCCATCCACCCATCCATCCAGCCACTTGTCCGTCCGTCTGTCCGTCCTTCTGTCCATTCACCCACCCACCCACAGTTTGTCCGTCCTTCCATCTGTCCATCTGTCCATCCACCCATCCATTCATCCACCCATACCTCCATTTATCCATCCGTCCGTCCGTCCGTCCATCCATCCATCCGTCCGTAAACCCATCCCTCCCTTCCTCCCTCCATCTATCCAGACTTGTGGTCTGCAGATCACATTGAATGGTCAAGGGTCCCATGTCTGGGCTGAGGCTGGCCTTTTCAGTCCCCAGTCAAGAAACTGTGGGCAGGAGAGCTAGCTTTCTTAAGCCTTGGTGTCCTTATCTGTACCGAGGGCATTCGACTCTCCAGGGTCGGAGGGGCCCACAAGAGGTATTTTAAGTAGAATGAACACTGCTTTGCATATGAACGTTAAAGAGAACTGCATGTAAAGTCCCTCACATGTGAGGGTGAATAATTATAGCCTGTACTTACTTCTCTGAACACGGATGCAGAAATATTCAGTTTTCACAAGCTTGAGAAAACGATTATCCCTTCTTTCTCTCCTCCTTCTCCTCCCTCCCTCCCTTATTCCCTCTCTTCCTCTCCTCCTTTGTTTATTCCCTCTCTCCTTCACTCTCTGCCTCCTTCCTTATCATAACCTTTTTCTTCTTTGCTTTTATGTTCTCCCCCCGCCCCAGCCACACACACCACCAAGGGTCTTACTATGTAGCATAGGCTGATCTCAAACTCACAATTCTCCTGCCTCCGCCTCCCAAGCATTGCCATGGCAAATGAGCGCCACCATACCTAGCTCACTTCCCACCCAGGTTACATTGCCTTTCGGAGACACACAGTATTAAGTAAGAGAGGCAAGATGTGAGCTCGAGTACAGTATCAGAAACCCTACACCTAAAAGCCAAACCGCACCACAGAGAAAAATCAAAGTGTATCTTATATGCTTAAAAACTGTGGATGGGGTCAGAGGTCCTTGGAGATCTTGTAAAAGAATTCAATTCACTGCTTCTCCCTGCCCTGAGCCAGGGCGGGGCACACCCACTGGAGTGCACAGACACATGCTTGTGTGTGCATGCGGTGGCCTCCGCCGACCTCTGCACGCCGTGCCCCACGGCGCTGGCTATTTCCTGGGAAGGAGTAGATGGAACTGTCGTGTAGATGCCTGAAGCACAGGCTGTTGACCCCATGACCCCAGTTCTGTCCCACGCTGCCCTCTGCCTCCCCATTTCCCCCTTCCTGGCCCCCTCTCAGGCCAGGCACAGACATAGCAGCCAATTTGTTACCTCCATAGGAGGGTCAGGGCCCTCCTGGCCCTGGCATGCTCTGCTCAGCACGGGTCACTTAGCTAGAGCGGTCTTGATTTTTCTCTCTGCTCTTTGAAAGAGTGAATGGGGAAGGAAATGGGAACTGGGAGCAGATGGTGACCTCTGGCTGGAGGCTGCTTCTCTGGAGTCCTGAGCAGATCTCAGAATTGTCTATCTAGAACCATGACTGGACATTTAGATGCAAATTTAGGTTTTTCTGTAAGCAAAAGAATAGACAACACACTTCTTTACATGCTGTTTTATGTAGCCCAGGCTGGCCTTGAACTCACTATGTAGCCCAGATGTCTTTGAGCTTCTGACCCTCCTGCCTCTGCCTCCCAAGTGCCAAGAATACAGGTGATGTTCAAATTATACTTTTTAATTCTAGGGATGGAGTTTGCAGATAAAGTACCTTGTGTCCTTTGATGTGTACATGATTGTGTGTATGCCCCTGCCGACACACAAATGAGCCTTTTCCGTGGCCAAAGCATCATAGAAACAATCAGGGTTTCAAATGAATTGGAGTCTCCAAACCTAACGATTTACACTCAAAGGCAACTGTATGATAACTATTCTCAGCTCGAGAAACTGAGGCACCAAAGATAAACACTTTCGACCCCAGAGTTAGACTCTTTCACTATTTGGTCCCAGAAGCTCTGACTCAAGTATTGACTACAACTGGTGGAGAGAGGAGCTGAAGAAACCCAACCCTATGCAGGAGGCAATCTGTAGTGTTTGGGAACCACCCGTGGAGCAAGACGGTAGCTCACCAGACAGCCAAGCATAACGGGTGTCCCTGCTGAGGGGCCACAGCCCACCTGTACCCATTGTCAACATCTTGGGTAGCTGAAATAACTTTGATCAATCTTCCAGAGTGAAAGATTCCCAATTTCTCCCTTAAATGTTGGCTTCAGGAAAGGGAGCGTGCCAGACAAGGCAAACAGAGCAAGTGCTGGGCCAGTGCTGGCATGGTAGAAGAATTGTATCTCAAGAGGAAGCAGAGTCTTCCTGTGGTCGGTCACTCGAGGGATGTGGGGACTCGAAGCTGGGCTTCTGGAGGACATGTGACCGTTAATCCTGTTTGTAATCTTGACAGGATTTTGAGTTGCCATAGAAGCACACCTCTGGGTACGTCTGTGAGGGGGTTCCTAGGTTAGGCTAACTGAAGTTAGAAGACTCACTCTAAACATGAGTGACCCATCCTGCAGGCTGGGGTCCTAAACTGAGTAGACAGAAACACTGAGCTGAGCGCCAGCATCCTTCTCTCGGCTTCCCTACTCAGATGCCATGTGATAGCCACGTGACACTCCCATGGGGACAGTCCCAGCTTCTCCAAGAAACTGGAACAGGCACTGCTACCTCTCCCTTCCTCCATCCATCCATCCATCCATCCATCCATCCATCCATCCATCCATCCATCCATTCACCCATTCATTCATCCATCCACCCATTCATCCATCTATCCATCCATCCATCCATCCATCCATCCATCCATCCATCCATCTATTCATCCATCCACCCATCTATCCATCCGCCCATTGATCCATCTATTTATTCATTCATCCATCCACTCATCCATCTATCCATCCATCCATCCATCCACCCATCCATCCATCTATCCATCCATCTATCCATCCATCCATTCATCCATCTATTCATCCATCCACTCATCCATCTATCCATCCATCCATCCTCCTTTCTTCGTTTATACTTTATTTTTATTTTTTGTTTTTGTTTTTGTTTTTTGAGACAGGGTTTCTCTGTGCAGCTTTGGCGCTTGTCCTGGAACTCATTCTGTAGACCAGGTTGGCCTCGAACTTACAGAGGTCCACCTGCCTCTGCCTACCGAGTGCTGGGATTAAAGGTGTGTGCCACCACTGCCAGCTCTTTGTATTAAGTAAAATGTAACCCCTTTTTTTCAATTCAGCTACTTCTTTCTTAAGCCATTATGGGGACTGCGGTGAGGTTTGATGCCTTGATGTTTCCAGCACTTCTCACGTCATTAAAGTAGAAAGGCTTTTGCTTCGTGTCTTGGTTCTGGGCTTGGCATGTGACTTCCATAGCAGGTGCCATGAAAGCTGAGAAACAAGCGCTGGGTGCAACATGCTGTGCTCGCCGTTGGACCCTGCCGCCATCCTGGGCACTCACAAGGGAGTCATACGAGAGACACATGGTGGAGACGCCAGTGCCTCAGGTAGGGGACCGTTCCAGACCAGTCCAGGTGACTGGCTCTGTGTTAGCAGGGTCACTTCCAGTCGAGCGAACTTAGAGAAACAGAATCATCAGGCTTCTTAGGGAGTCTTGGAAACGTGGGGCTGGACAGGTGATTTGGTCGTTGGAGAGTTTGACTCACAAAGGCGAGGACCTGAGTTCGAGCCCCAGAACTCATGTTTAAAAAACAAAACAACAAAACAAAACTGGGCATGATGGTGCCCACCTGAAAAGCCAGAGTCAGGGAGTAGGCGAGAGGGGATACTTAGAGCCCACCAGCCAGCTCACCTAGCTGAACCAATGAGCCCCAAGTTCATGGAGAGAGTCTCTCAAAAGATGAGGTTGAACACTATATTTAAAAATTTTAAAAAACAGGCCCAGTAGTTGAAGGTGCTTGCTGCCAAATGGCGCAACTGAGTTAGGGTCCCCAGAACCCATGCAAAAGTGGGAGGAGAGAACTGATTCCACAGAGCCACCCTCTGATGCCCACATGCAAGCTGTGGTGTGTGCACCTCTCCACCATTCTCTCTGTCTCCTCTGTCTCGTTGTCTCTGTCTCTCATACACACACACACACACACACACACACACACACACACACGAGAGTGGGGGAGGGAGGCGGGGGGAGAGAAGACTACTATTCTGAATAAAGATGTGAGATAGAACATATGACCAGCCAGCCAGGCATGGTGCTTGGGTTATTTCACTCAGTTTGCACGTGCAAACGTTGCTGTGGCCATCCTCATCTGGGCAGGGGGAGATGCTGAGGGTATACACGTGCCCAAGAAGTGACAATGTCTTCAGTGTTGGACACGGCTTCCCCTCTCCAAACCCCATACTCAGTTACCAAGTTTCAAAAATTTAAGTTTCAATTTTTTGGAGAAGTTGGTACATGAGGACTGTATTTACATCATTTCCACCTTCCCTTTGCCTTCCTCCAATTCTTCCCATGCCTTTGAAAATAGATGACAGATATATGATGGATAGATAGATAGATAGATAGATAGATAGATGATAGATAGAAGATATATAGAAAGATAGATAGATAGATAGATAGATAGATAGATAGATAGATAGATAGATAGATAGATGGCTGGATGGATGGATAGATGGATAGATAGGTTGGTAGATAGATGGATAGATAGGTTGGTAGATAGATAGATAAATAGATAGATAGATAGATAGATAGATAGATAGATAGATAGATAGATAGATAGACTACTGAGACTATTCAATGCTGATCTTGTGTATGCATTTAGGGTTGACCAGTAGGGATTAGATAATCTATCGTGGCATTCATCCCTGGAGAAACCCTATTTTCCCTCTCTTGACAGCTCTTCATCTAGGGATGGGGCCTTAAGACATTATTACTATACAAGCCGTGTTTAGGCACCTATGCTGTCCAGATTTTGCGGACATAGCTTTCCTGGCCTAACTAGAGGATGCTGTCTCACAGCAGGTGTCCCGGCCCTCCAGCTCGTGAATATTTCCACCCCTTCTTGTTCTATCTTCCCCGAGCCCCAGGGCTTGCACGGTCGCTGTACCTGACCCCCCCCCCACACACACACATAGGCACTTCTCTGCATCTAACCACTCACCACCAGGGGTTTATAATTTACTCAGCATTGTCTTTTGAAAGCCCTGTGCATTTTCAGAACACTAGGGCAGGGTCAAACGGTGTGAAGAGTGAGCGAAAGAAACCTCTTGGGGAGTCCATAGTCTAAGCACTAAAATATTCATGATCTGCCTTCTGAGACCGTGCGCATGGGTGTCCCTGGAGCGAGAGCATTAACTAAAAACAGAACACACGATTTCACTTTCTCTGGGACTCAGGCGGGCGCTCCAAAGGACATCGGTTCCTCTCTAGAAAGAGGCGGCACAGCATGGGCGGCCGCAATGGTTTCTTTTGGCTTACCCTAACTCTTATTAAAACATTATTGTTATTTAAGGCTCGCTTTTGTAGTTTATGTGGTTGTGCAGCAAATATTCTGGGCTTTTCTCTTCTACTACTACCTCACACCGCTGCATTTGCACCTGGGTAGAAGAACTTGGGTTGGTCCACACAGTGTGAGATGTGGGTGTATTTGTTGCGCATTCTTTGCTTTGAGCAAAGAGTGACTTGGATAGTTACCCTCGTGTGTGTGTGTGTGTGTGTGTGTGTGTGTGTGTGTGTGTGTGTAAAGGCATATATGTGCACATATGTGGAGGCCAGAGGATAACCTTGGGCTTTTGTTCCCCCTAGACAGCTTGGATACATGCCCCAGGGATGCACCTGTCTCCACCTCCCAGTGCAGGCAAGATGCACGAGTGTGCACCACTATACCAGCCTTGTTGTTTCTTTTAATATGGGCTCTGGCAGTGGTGGTTGGGGGTCATTGAACTCAGCTCCTCACAGTTTCATGGCAAGCTCTTTAACAACCGAGCAGAATCATTCTAAACCCCTTTCATTCAGGAGACCAAAGTAAACACACAGACAGCCAAGCAAAGCCTCACTTCGGCTCCACCCAAGGTCACTGCAAATGCATGCGTAAGACTAAGTGCCCATCGCTATTAGCCATTGACTTGTAGAATGACTTGTCACAGAGCATTATTCTGATAATGGCTGACTAATACACTATCTCTCATAGTGTGTAGGAACAATGATAGTTGGCCACTGTCACATCTCAGAAGTCATTTGTTTAGGTGTGCTTAGTCTGGAGAGCTGGAGTGAGTCTTCCGAGACTTCAGGGGCCACAATGGACTCCCAGACTCAAGGAGCACAGGCCTTGGAATCAGATGCTTGAACTATACCCTCAGCCTTGACTCTCACTGCTGTATGGGTACCACGAAGTCATTTTCAGAGTCCAGAGTGCTAACCATTACACAGCCTATGAATCACAATCCCAGAGAACCTAGACAGCAATAAGGACCCTAAGAGAGACATACATGGATCTAATCTACATGGGAAGTAGAAAAAGACAAGATCTCCTGAGTAAGTTGGGAGCATGGGGACCTTGGGTGAGGGTTCAAGGGGAGGGGAGAGGCGGGAGGGCAGCAGGGAAAAATGTAGAGCTCAATAAAAAATCAATAAAATAAAAAAGAGGTCATTTTCCCTCTCTTGCTTAAATTTTTTCCTATAAAGTCTTCTCTGCATCAGAATAACAGCAGATCAGCAGTTCTCCTCCTATGGGTCATGACCCCTTTCGTGGGGGAGAGGGAGCAGTTTCAACTGACTCTTTCACAGGGGATGCCTAAGACCACCTGTATATCAAATATTTGCATTACAATTCATAACAGTGGCAAAATTACAATTAGGACTGTAGCAACAAAAATTATTTTACGGTTGGAGGGGGCAGTTGCCACAACATGAGGAATTATATAAAAGGGTCACAGCATTCGGAAGGTTGGCAGCCACTGCAATAAGCCATCGTGGCTCACTGAAATTGATCACGGACGTTGCCTGGAACACTTACAAATGCGGAGGATAGATCCAGGCACGGGCTGAACGTTCTGCGATCGATTATTGATACCTGCTGTGGAAAACAGGTTGTTTTGTTTTGTTTTCATTCCCTGTCCAGTCTCCATCAGGGGAGCTCAGAGTCTGAGGAGGCAGACAGTGACCCTTGTACCCTTACAAAGCTGGAGCTAGGGGGAAACGAGATCTCCTGTGAACCGCTAAGAGCAGGGGGACCGGAGTTCACAGACAGTGCGAGGTCAGGGTGACCCTGTTATAAAATTCCTTGCATTTCCACAGAGGAGTGTCTGTGGCGTGCTGCAGCTGTGAGGACAAAGCCCACCCCAATCGGCCCCCCAAATGCTGGGGGGAGTTGAACTCACAAAGGCTGAGCTTTAAGAATTAAAACAGATCCAGGAGCCTTTCAAAGGCTGCGAGGGAGGCTGCCAGCTTTGGGGCTCTTTCAAGGCAGGTGCAAACGTTTCTCATGTTGGGGTGACGGGTACCATTTGGTCAATAAAGAAAAAACTACCCAACCTGTGGCCAATAGGAGCTCAGCAGAATCAAAGTGGAAGCACCCAGCCCTCCACACACGCAAGGGCTGGCTTTCTGCTGGGGAATGTGATTGGCTGCTCCCAGATGTTGGCTTTGGACACCCACCCGTTTCTAAACCCGTGCCCACACCTGGCATGGCAGTTCTTTCTGCAGCTCCTGGATTAGTCGCCAAGCATCATATTTAAAGCAGTTTAGAGAACATGGATTCAAAGATTAGTCTGCTCACAGGGTGCTTTTGAGAAGGCATCACATGGGTGAAACAAGAAAAGATTTTCTTTCTTTCTTTCCTTTTCCCCTTGGTCTGCTCCTCAGGGTTCAGTTCAACCACCTGCTTGTATGCTGTCACCTTGGTCTGGCCACTGTGATATGTTCCAGGTCAGCGGCTGATGGCACAAGTGTTGCCAGAGAGGAGGTGCCCACCAGCCACCAGCCAAACGTGTCTGGGAAGAGCGTGGGCCAAAGAGGAGGAATGAGACAATCATTCAGCTGTTGGCTGCTGTTTTGTTTGCTTGGTGGTTTGAGAGTCTCATGTGTTTCAGACTGGTCCTGAACTCACGATGTAACTGAGGATGATGCTCCTGCCATGACCTCCTGAGTTCTGGGGTTACAGATGTTCACCCAGTATACATTTTGATTGGCGTGGTAGAGTGTGGTGAGTGCTGGATTCAAAGAATGCAGGCAAAGTGCAGAGTGATGGAAACTGATTGGCATCTTTCCCCAGCAGGCAATGCACCTAGTATATATGTCTATCTGTTTCTAATCATTGCTCCTGGGTAAGCTTGGATAGCTGGTTAGGTTTTGCAGAGGTGAAGCTCCTGATCTGCCGAACAATGAGCTATGACTCAGCTTTTCTTTCCTTCTTCCGTCCTTCCTTCCTTCCTTCCTTCCTTCCTTCCTTCCTTCCTTCCTTTCTTCCTTCTTTCCTTTCCTCCTTCCTTCCCTCCCTCCCTCCTTCCATTTCTCTTTCCCTCCCTCCCTCTCTCTTTCTTTCTTTTCTTTTTTTAAAGATTTATTTATTTTTATGTGCATTGATGTTTTGCCTGCATGTATGTCTGTGTGAGGGTGCCAGACAGTCTGGCACTGCCTTTACAGACAGCTGTGAACTCCCATGTGGATGCTGGGACTTGAACCCAGTTCTCTGGAAAGAATAGCCAGTGCTCTTAGCTGCTGGACCATCTCTCCAGCCCCTCAGCTCTTTCTTAAACCGCACAAAAATCATAATGAAAAGTGAAAATTGACTGAGCACCTGCCATGTCCCCGAGGAACAGTTTTGACCTAAGATTCTGTAAGGGTTGGTGTGGTGGCACACGCCTTTATTCCCATCACTGGGCAGTCAGAGGCAGGCAGATCTCTGTGAGTTCAAGGCCAGCCTGGTCTACACCGTGAGTTCCAGGACATCCAGGGCTACATAGTGAGACCCTGTCTCAAAAGAAAAAGGAAAGTTCTATAAGGGACGAAACTAGAATCCCTTGAGTTCATATCCCTTGAGAACCACTTATTGGCGCTTGTCTTGGACACACGTCGCAAGCAAAGGCAGGCTGATATTAGCGAGCTTTATCTCAGTAGAGATTCCATAAGATGCGTATGACTATTATTACCATTTCTAGTCCATAAAACTGAGGTTCACAGGGATCGTGTGTACTTGCCTGAGGTCACCCAAATCCAGTTGTACAGTTTGATTGTGTGTGTGTGTGTGTGTTTGTGTGTTTGTGTGTGGGTGACATAAAGGGCTAGTTCCTTTGCCTGAATTACCAAAGGTGTGCCAACCAGCTATTACTGCATAACAAACTTCAACTCTCAGTAGCCTGTAACAGTATTTGCTACGCTTACATCTGCTTCCTCACCAGGGCATCCCATTGAACTTTACTGGAAAGATTCAGGCTGAGCTCAGACTTTTGTTTTGAGCTTTCAGCTCCCAGGTTCAGCTGGGCTGTTCTGATTTGTATGTTTCTTTCTGAAGAAGTGGTCTAACCAGGACCTTAGTATCCACGGAGTGAAGGGTGTATGTGGGTGTGTGTAGCTGTACTGTGTATTGAATGCTAAGTCCTTTCTTGTGTTGTGTCTGTTTGGTGTGTGATTCCCCTCTGTATGCTGTGAATACCATTGGTGAATAAAGAAACTGCCTTGGACAGTTGATAGGACAGGTAGGTGGGGAAAACTAAACTGAATGCTGGGAGAAGTGAGGCAGAGTCAGAGAGAAGCCATGGAGCCACCGCCGGAGATAGATGTGCTGAAACTTTGCTGGTAGGCCATGACCTTGTGATGATGCACAGATTAATGGAGATGGGTTAAATTAATATGTAAGAGTTAGCCAATAAGAAGCTAGAGCTAATGGGGCAAGCAGTGATTTAATTAGTATAGTTTCTGTGTTGTTATTTCGGGTCTGAGCTGCCGAGCAGCCAGGAACCAACAAGTGGCCTCATTACAACATCTGTTAAGATTTCACTGAATGAAATCAGTGAGAAAGTTGGTAGATGGGGAAATGTATGTACTGCTTATAGAGAGTCTTAGTACGTCAACACTTTTCTACACACAATATATGTATGCATACATATATATGCATACATACAAACATATACACATATATACACTTGGTAGCTCTCAACCTTCTGTAAGTCTGGTTTCAAGAGATCCAAAGCCCTCTTCTGACCCCACGGCCACTGGATTTATATACATAAATAAAAATGAATCTTATTTTTAGCACAGACAGAAATGGCACTAGCCATGTAAGGGATGTGATTAGGTTGATTTTATTTTTATCCTTTTGACACCAAATTTTCTGTGATGAGCTAACATTGATGTTTATGGCCACAGAAGGTATGTTATTTATTTAAAGTAGTCTGCAGTTCTATACTAATTTTAATCATCTGAAAGATATTTTTCTGTGGAGAAAAACAATAAAGTCACAAGCAAGGGTTCATGGGAACACATTGTGAAAAAAATGGCAGTGTGGAGTGGTATAATTCTGGTATTTACAATAATCAAGGCTCTTTTAGCAAATATAAATAATTCTGATTTACAACTTCCTGAACATCCAGACACAGTACCTATGCAAATAATTTTGACTACATAGCACAATTATAAATGTGAATTTTGGAAGACTGAAATTGATCAATATCATTTGGATTGACAACGAGCCCATGAGGTAACATAATGGGATTTTAAAATGCAACATAAATCTGTCCTGAAAAGTATCCAGGCAGGCCAGAATCAAGACACACTAAATGTTGCCACCAGTTCCCGCACTGTGACCTGTGCCAGCGTCTGGCAGACTCAGCAAGCTGTAGTGTCCAGCGCTGTGGGCACCCTGCGGTGTGTCAGCAAACTGGAGGCCTGCTGAAATCCACTTGACTCAAGTGGAGAGCTTGGGGTTGTTTCCGCTTTTGAAAACAAGAAACCTTGTTCAAAGTGTTCTGCCAGACCCTTCCACCAAAAATGTAGAACCGTTTCATTAAAAAGAAAGAAAGGAAGAAAGAAACCCCAGCACAGAACGTGTGTTGTGAGTTAAGAGAGGCCTCCCCTTAAGCCAAGGCGGGGAAATGGAGTGCTGGACGGACAAATGGACTTTGAGATGCATCAATTAGCCAGGGCCATTCAGGATAGCGATGTTAAAGCTTTTGTCCCCCTGAACAGGATTGCTTTCTGAGGCCAAAACAAATACACTGAATGGCTTAATCCCCGAATCGGACACTCCGGAAATAAGTCACTAAAGGAGGGTTTGGGGGACTTTATGGGCCCAGCGCCACCCTCTCCCACACACGCCTTTCAAGACCCAACGTAGAATTTTGCTAAGTTATTCACTGCGGCTTCTCTCTTGCTACCAAGACCAGAAGATTAATACAAAACAAACTGAAAGAGAGGTGAATGGGAAGCTAATAACCCACCCAGGGCCCCTGGCAGGCTCTTGTGGGACGTGTGCACCACCTATATTTTATGCCTGGGGCTCACGGGCAGGAAGCACAAACATCCTTTTTTAGTTTTGAAACTCTCCTAGTCTGGTTTGAAAACTGAGTCCTGTAAGAGTAATTCAAGAATAGACAAAAGCAGAAGAAAAATGGACTAAGGGTGGTGTCTTAGTCAGGGTTCTTATGGCTGTGACAAAACACCACGGCCAAAGCAAACTTGGGAAGAAAGGGGTTTATTTGGTTTTACACGTTCACACCGTAGTCCATCTTTGGAGGAAGCCAGGACAGAAGCCACACGGGGCAGGAGCCTGGAGGCAGGAGCGGATGCAGAGACCGTGGAGGGAAGTTGCTTACTGGCTGGTTCCACATGGCTTGCTCAGACTGCTTTCTTTCTTTTTTTTTTTTTTTGGTGGGGGTTGGGGACATTGTTTAAGACAGGGTTTCTCTGTGTAACAGCCCTATATCTCCTGGAACTAGTTCTATAAACCAGGCTCGTCTTGAGCTCATAGAGATCCGCCTGCCTCTGCCTCCGAGCGCTGGGATTAAAGATGTGCGCCACCACCGCCTCGCCCAGGCTGCCTGCTTTCATATAGAGCCCAGGACTTCCGGTTCAAGGGAGGCACCACCCATAATGCACCGAGCCCTCCCACGTCAATCATTGAGTCAGAAGCTGCTCTACAAGTTTACATACAGCCGCATAGTACGGAGGCATTTTCTCAGAGGAGGGTCCCTCCGCTCAGAGGACTGTAGCCAGCACAGTTGGTGAGATCCATGCCAAGGTGGTGAGCTCGCTCAGTTCAGTTCAAGGGACGGAAACACGCTGGAAGGAGGCTCTACGCGGCCTAAGCTACAACGTGGAGGTCAGTGGTTCTCCATCTGTTGGGGGTCAAAGGACCCTTTCACGGGTGTCACTGCAGGTCATTTGCATATCAGATATTTGCATGATGATTCATAACGGTGTCAAAACTACACATGAAGATAATTTTATGGTTGGGGTCACCATAACGCGAGGAACTGTATTAAAGGGTCACAGTGTTAGGAAGGTTGAGAGACTACTGTACGTTTTTTTTTTTTTAATATTTGTTTGTTTATTATTCTCTCTCTCTCTCTCTCTCTCCCTCTCTGTGTGTGTGTGTGTGTGTGTGTGTGTGTGTGTTGCACACAGAAGCCAGAGGACAGCATGTGGGAGCTGGTTTTCCTCTTCCAGCCTGGGGGCTCTGGGAACTAGACTTACGCTGCTGTTGTGATTATCCTCTAAACCAAAGAGACACCATCTCAGGAGCTTAGCTATGTCTGCCTGCAGAAGATCACAGCTGGCCTTGTGAACTGTTAGCACTCTCCCACAGAAGGAGGGGGTGGGGGATCACGGGACACCCCACTCCCCACTATCCCGCCACTTAGCCAACTGTATGCACTTTTGCCCTAGATATGTGTGTTCTTCATTTGCCAGGGAGACGTTAGAGGATACAGGCTGGGGAAGCTGTCGTCCACGCTGGGCCAAGCTTTCCAATGTGGCTGCTTTCGGATCATCCAGGCTCCTCCTTGTAACCTCTTACCCGTGCTCTGCAAGTAAACTCAATAAGCTCAATGACTGCCCAAGGTGGACTTTGTGGGACTGAACTTTTTGGTTTGACATTAGGACCTTGTGAGGAAAGGATAGACATCACATAGCAACCCCTGTGTCCAGGCAAAACTTGGCACAATACTGGCAGTCGGGCATGGCAGTGATTGCCCCGACTTACTGAGCCAGACCCTTGCTGCACTTTGTGTTTGATCCAGTAAGTATCTATCTGACAAGGAATGCCGCCATATGAAAGCTTGACTCAGTAATCTGCATGGCAAGGCTGGGATAAGCAAATCTATCTATGATGGATACTTCTGAACAGAGTGAACGGATCAAGAGATGGATGGCGTGGATAAATTAAGACCTCCTCTGCAAAGTGTCTGGACAGGTAATAACTCACGGTGTGGAAATGACAACTTCGTCATAGTGGAAAGCAGATGTTGAAGCTGAGAACTGCCTGTGAACTCACTACCTGAGGATGCTACGGAAGGCTTGCTTCTGTTACCACACATGCATCTGCTCTTCAGAAAAAGGGTCACGCAGAGGATAGAACCAGTCTCCTACGGTCGCATACCTGCAGAGATGGCCGCCAAATAGTCTCTCGCACCGGCATAATCTGGCTCCCGTTGGCTCGTGCAATAAACACCTGAGGTGTGGTTTGAGAGAGGAGATGGCAGCCACGGGTCAAGCACAGAAATGATGATGGTGCCGCAACCGGAGGCCACACCAGGTCCCACCTTTGCCTTCAAGAAAGTTGCCTCGAGTCCAAACCCATCATTCTCTGGGAACTTTTGGCAGTTAATTTACAAGCATAGTTTAGGCCATTGTCCAAGTGACTACTGTCCCCTGAATGTCCTTGAAACTCTTCGTGTTGGGCATGATGTGCAGGACCTTGCACGTGGTCAGCGAGGTTTTCACCACCAAACTATACTCCCATTTGTGAGTGTGACAAGCAGTACTCCCATTTGTGAGTGTGACAAGCAGTACTCCCATTTGTGAGTGTGAGAGTGACGTGGAGTGTGCAGGATTTTTACACTTTACTCGGTGTCTTGACTTCTTCAAGTGAGACACCCACACCACCCTCAAGTTCTTCTAGGACCACGGACAGGCCTGGGTTTGTGGATGTCTGCTCTATGCTCGGGAATCAAGTGCTGGGCATCATCCACTTTGAAATGAACTAACACTTCTTACCAGCAGGCTTTTTCAGTGAGAAAACAGGCTGAGTCCCTGGAGACTTGGGTAGCTTAGTCACAAGCATCAGGGCCATTGATTTGTCAAAGCCACCGACCAGATGACATCTAACGAAGAGACACATCATAGACTATTGCATATCTTAGTTCTCAGGTATCAGGCTGGTGACCGAACTGAGCCTGCTGACCCATTTAAAGAGGAGATAGAAGCAACTTGGAAGTCTACACTGTGTGCCTAGAAACAGCAAGACCTTTGTTTCCTTTCCAGAAAACCCTTTAACCGTTATGAATTGATTCACGTTAACACTGTTTATTGGGCTTCTCTGGAATTCTCCTCTCCTTCAGTATTCAAATGCCCCTGATGTGAATTCTCCATCTGGCCATGGCAGTGAAGACCTGTCAGCCATGTACTTGGAAGGCTGGGGCAGGGGGATGGAAAATTCAAAGACTGTCTGAGCTACAAGAGTGAGTTCAAGGCCAGCCTACGTAACTTAGTGACATGATATCGCCAGTAAAAAGTAGAGCGGTGAAGAAGCGGGGGTAGGGTAGTGCCCCAGCGCTCAGCTAGCGTGGGGAGCCCTGTGCTGAATCCCAGGAACCACATACTGCCCCTGTGACTGTACCCTTTTGTGCATATGAGTTCTTTGGTGATAAGGACTATGTGTGCTTGTCATGATTCGAGCCCCTGTCACCATTCCTGGCAACTACAAGGCAATCTATGAACATTTTTGAAGCTTTGTCAATCCAATCAGTAATGAGAGCGCCTGGAACTCTCCTAGTTACTTGAGAATTCACCCACCAAAGAATTGGCCCACGCATGCACACATTAATTTATCCACCCACTCTTCCATCCTCTGTCTGTCCACGCATACACTCACCTACCCACCTGTCCCTTCTTTCCTCCCTCCAACCATGTCTTCAACCACCCCTTTCCAACAGTTCATGCGTCTATTTACCTAGCCTTCCTCCATTCATGCATTCATGCATTTATCAAACTACCTACTCATTTATCTTTGGACTCCCTCCCTTCCTCCCCTGTCCACCCATCCAACTTCCCATCCATCTCTCCATCCATTCATAAATCCACTCATCCATCCATTGTTTCATCCATCCATGTAAGCATCTTCCCCTACATTCATCCCCTCCACACATCCATCCGGGCATCCCTTCCACCAGTCAACTCTTCTCTCTGATTTCACCCTGTTAAAAAATCCACAAGAAATCAGAACAATGTCCCTGAAGTGGACAAGGACAAGAAATTCCATTTCGTACCCATCTTCCCCCTTTTCTTTTCCTCCTCACTTCCCTTTGTGCTCTTTCCCATGTTCTATCACACTCTCCCTTCTCCCTCAGGGGAGTTATGGGAATGAAAATAAGATGGGTCCGGAGAGCTGGTGAAGGGAATAAATTGCTTGGTGACAGCTTGGTTTCAGAGACAGATGAAAGTCTTAGCCTTAAGGAAAGTTCAGGGAAGCCCAAGCAAAGAGCTGACGGCCAGTCTGACTTGTCGAGGGTGAAATCAATTAAAGTACATCAAATCCAGAGTTCATGCCTTCTTAGACTGACAAATCTATGCTGGAAACTGAGAAAGACGAAGAGAGAAAAATGTCTTTGACCTCTTGAAGACCGGCTGTTCTTTCTGTCGGGGGAGCCTGGGCCGGAGTGAGATGCATTCATGATGAATGATAAGAGCCGGCCAGCCACCTCAGAGAAGAACAGGGGGGTGAAAAGGTTACTGAAGAGACCCAAAATGTGCGGAATCCAACCCAACATCAAGATAAATCAACTCGGGGCTGGGAGTGTGTTTGCTGTGCTGCTGTGCCTCTTCAAAACTTCTGTGGATAAACTCAGTTCATCATCCTGGCGTCGTGTGTGTGTGTGTGTGTGTGTGTGTGTGTGTGTGTACGCGCATGCGCAAGTATGTCCCTGGGTGTGTGCATGGATGTGGAAGCTGGAGGTTAACTTCTAGTGTCTTGTTCTGCCTCTCTGACCCATTTTTGTTTGTTTGTTTGTTTCTGAGCCAGCATCTCCCCCCAAACCCAGAGCTCACCAGTTCCACCATGCTGGTTGGCCGGTGGGATCCTGTGCTCTGCTCATCTCTGTCCCTCAGGGTGCTGTCTTTTCTGGGAGACAACTGATACCCAAGTTCAGGTCTTCATGCATGTGGCACACACTTTATAAACTGAGCCATCTCCGCAGCCCGAGTCAGGGTTTTTAGACAGGAGGCACAGGCAATGGCTCACCGAGACACAGGAGGATACAGAGAAGTCTTAGGAGTGAGTGTCAAGCTCGTGTCAGAATCCCGGAGGCAGAGCGGATCTGGGCAACGACAAGGCCTGGCCGGTTCTGTATCGACCGGCGTGTTCTGCAGCACATATGGCAGGCACAGGCTGTATGTGACAACTGAGCACTGAGCTGGGGGAATTAAAGTCTTATTATTTCATTTCAGCAATTTTAAACACGAACAGTCCTAGATGGCCAGGAATCGCCATATTACAGTGATTCTGAGGCAAAAATGTCTATTTTTATTTATTTATTTATTTTGCCTTGAATAGTGTCGTCAGACCAAAAGGGATGAGTTAAATCTCAGATCGCAATACAATTGCTTGGGTTGTGATACTCACTCCTAATAACTGGTGGTGAATTTCATATCTTCCCTTAGACCGTAGAGACTGATGCCTCTCTGAGATCAGTTTTCTCGTCAGCGAAATGGATCTAAGGCCAACATTTTCTGGAAGGGCTGCATGATGTAGCTCATGCAATCTGCCTGCTTTGGAGTTTGATAGATGAACAGCCGCCGAGTCTGACATTATTAATGCCATGATTAAGGAGCAAGGATGTGCTGCAAAGCAGAGGTCCCCTGTTGGCCAATTGTCCTGGCCTCTTCCTGGTCCCTCACTGACATGAAATTTACCAGATAGCTTTGGTTTGCATCATTTGGCTCCAAATTAATATCATTATTCCCCAATTTGAGACATTCTGCTTGGAAAACATTTTTATGAGTTTTAATATTTCCTGCTGGCTGTTCAAGACGGCATGGAATAAGACAGCTATTTTATGTGACAAACACACGCATCCATTAATTCAAATAGCATGAAATTAACCGCATTCACTCACTTGTGTTTTATCTCTTTCCTTTTCATATGCATGTGTGTCTCTGTGTGTGCGTAATTACATGTGTATGGCACATGTGTAGACAAGAGTGCATGCAGAGGCCTAGAGTTTATGTCAGGATTCTCATCCTTTGCTCTCTGCCTTGTTCATGGAGGCAGAGTCTCTAAATCAAACTCAGAGCTCATTGATATATCTAATCTCACTAGCTAGCTTGCTCTGAGCATCTCCTGTCTTTACTTTCTGGGGCTGGAATTACAAGAGGGCCCCATGCCTGTGGATTTTGGGGACTGAACTCAGGCCGTCCGGCTTGTGCAGCAAGCTCTTTTCCCCCACTGGGCCTTCCTGCCGGCCCCCTGTGAGAAATTTTTATAAGGATCTCCCAAGTAGTTTCCCACGGTGATTACCTCACTTTAGGCTCCTATCAGCGACATCAGAGAATCCCAGTGTCTCCACATCCCTGTCCCTCTTATTCCCCCATCCTCTGTTCTTATCTCATTGCCACTGGGATTATTTACATTTCCCTAGGGACTGGTGATGTCAAACATTCTCATGTGCTCATTGGCTGCTCACTTGCTGCCTTTGCAAATGTGTCTGCTCAAGTTTTTAGTCACTTTTTTGAGCTGTCTTTTTGTGTTGACTTATGACTTCTTTATATATTAATATAAAGACTATGTAACTTATATATCTTGGACACCAAGCCTTATCACAGACGTGTTTGTATAGGCTATTTTTCCACACGCTTCATGCTGGAATTTATGTCCAGAAATTGTTCATTTTGATAAATTCAGATTTGTCTGTTCTTGTTATTATTTCTCATGCTTCTGATGTCACAGCTAAGAGCCTGTTACCAAATCAAAGTCTGTGGCGTTTCATCTCTATATTTTTTGGTATGAGTTTCCTAAATGCCCTTGTCCTGGTTTGCTTTCTGTTGGCAGGAGGCATGTGGTTGCCTCCAGATCTCATTTTCCTTCCTAGTTCAGTGAGCAGCTGTCCTGGTGTGCTAGAGAGGCAGGGGTGTGAGGATCTGGGACTCCGCAGGCATGGAGACATTAAAATTAGAGTCTTGCGCTGACCAGGGTGGTAGCAATTTTATCTATCACTATGACATACGCACACATACACACATATGGCGAGAGAGAGAGAGAGAGAGAGAGAGAGAGAGAGAGAGAGAGAGAGATGCTTTTGGTCTAAACTGCTCATGAAGCTGACTTGCACAGGGCATTAGGCCCCAGAGGAACTTCCTGAAAACCCCAGTACACAAACTTGACTACGGCCCTTCTTTGTGAGTGAGTTTAGTTTCTCTAACTGCAGATTCCAGTTTGTGTTCCACATGCATGTATAGATTGGTGTATGGATCACTATGACAAAACACCCGGCAGCGAAGGAAAGGTTTAACTGGGCTCACCCTTCTGGAGAGACCGCAGTTCCTCGGGGTGGGGAAAGAAGACATGGCAGAGCGAATCTGTGCTCACACAGCAGCAGACTGGAAGCAAGGGATGCAGCCGGTCACTGGTGAAGGGCTTCAAAGTCCCACCCTGAGTGACCTACTTCTGCCAGCCAGGCTCTGCCTCCTAATGGTTTCACAGCCTTCAAAACAGAGCCACAGGCTGGCATGGGTGTGGAGGGCGTTCAAAACATGAGCCTGTGGGGAGCATTCCCGGTTAACAAGAAGGGCAGATTAGCGCCACCAGCTGCAACCCATTGAGGTCTTCTGAAGAGCCGCAGACAACTGAACTATTTTGTTTTCGTTTTCCTATTAATATTAGAGCTTCATTTTGTTTTATTATTTCTAGAAGGGTCATATATGCACCTATTCCCACCCTCTCACCCAAAGTTATCAACGCTAGAACATGCTGTAACAATGAATTCTAACTCTAGAGTATTGGGTCCTTATGAGAGGGACACCTCGGTAACCCAGGGCACAGCCGGCCATCTTAGTGGTCACCTCTGACGGAAGGGCGCTTCTTGAGCGAGTAGAGACAGAAGCTGTCATTCCATTTCCCACAGCCCTCGGTATAGCAAGGCATGCTCCCATCCAAACATTAAGATTGCTAGGGGTGAAGAAGCTGTGCCATAGAACGCATGGCGGCAGGGAGCTTGGAATTGTGTCTCAGTGGCAGAGAGCTCACTTAGCATGCATGGCACTGTGAGTTTGACTCCCGGCACTGCATAAAGGAGATGTGGTGGTACACACTCGCAATACCAGCACTAAGAAGGTGAAGGCACAAGAATCAGGAATTCTAGGGCATCCACATATACACAGAGAGTTCCTGGCCAGTCTGGACTACATGAGACACTATCTGAAACAAAACAAAACACTGTGGAATAGACAGAAGGAAGCTAACCAAATAGCACAGACTCCAAATATGTGTGCGGATCTGTGCCTTCGCTTACTTTTCTAAAGTTAGTTCAGGGCAATCTCTCTAGTCAAATATGCTTTGGACATAATAAAAACCGCCATGTCTTTGGACTTTGCACACTCAGACCTCAGGTCCAGAGAGATCCATCTCCCTATCCACCGCTCTCTCTTTCCAGAATGCATTGGTGCACAGATGCGTGGGAGGCACACACGGCACGGCTTGCATGGCTTCCACTCACAAACACTAAAACTGTTGAGACATTCCTTTTTTTTAATGAGTCATTTGATGTCCAAAAAGCCTTTTGAATCCCATTTTATAAGCCTTTAAAAAACCTCGTTCCTCTTGGAAACAGGAAGCCACTTTGCCAGCAGAGTAAACACAGTCAAGTCATGAAGGTGGAAGAGAGAGGTGAATCCCTCTGAGAGCCTCTACTGGGGGTGATACGCTGTCACTGCCTCTGAGGGAATCTCCTTGTGGACATGGTTAGTAAGATAGTCAGAGAGGGTCAAGTCCACCAGTCAAATAGTGAGGGTCAGAATTATTCCCCCCTCGCCCTGCTCTCCAGAGCTGCCCTCCTGAGGGGTCCATGGATGACAGGAATTGCTAAAGGAGCCAGTGCTGTTGACTGAAGGGTCTTCCTGTGAGTCAGTCATAGTGTGGGAGAAAACCCCTTGGTCGTACTGGACCCATCTCTGCGGATCTTCTCCTTACTCAGCCTCTTGACGCACAATGTGTATGTGTGAATTGCGAGGGTTGGAGCAGAAGATTTCCAAGGTAAGAGGGTTCAGATCTTACAAGCTGTGCCTCTATAGAGCTTAGATTGCATTCCAGACACAGACTTTACAGCGCATTTGACACCGTGCTCTTGCTTCCCACCCACTGCAGACATAACTAGCTGATGATGATAACAATGATCACGTTAACAATAGCCTCCCACCCATAAGAAATGAGTTTGAGGATCCTCTGGGCACCTGTGATGGCGAACACCTAATAACCCCAGCACTTAGGAAGCAGGATCTCAAGTTCAAGGTCAGCTGAGTCTTCGTAGCAAGAGTCTTTTACAGAAACAAAGAGGGCCTACAGAGATGGGTCAGTGGGTGGAGTGCACACAGAGCAAGCACAAGGTCCTGAGCGTGCTGCCCAGAATCCATGAAAAATCCAGATGGGATGGTGTGTGCTTACAATCCCAGCATGAGAAAGATGGAGAAAGATCCCCCATGTTTGCTGGCTAGGAAGGCTCCACGCCAAAGAGAGAGCCTGGTCTAAAAATACATAGTAGGAGCTGGAGAGATAGCTCAGTGGTTCAGAATGCCAGCTGCTCTTCTAAAGAACCCGGGTTTGTTTCCTAACATCTCTTGGGTGGTTCACAATCCCCTGTAAATTCTGCTCCAGGGGAGTTCAGGGGCACCTACACTCGTGCATATACCCATACACAGATATATAATGAGAAACGACTTCTGAGCAACACCATTAGAGGTCAAACTCTGGCCTACACACGCATGCATGCGCGCACACACACACACACACACACACACGCACGCACACACACACACAGGAAACAATACCTTTTTTCAGGGTTCTCCAGGAAGACGTTTTTAGCTGGTGCACTCTGGAAAACAAATGAACCCACCAACCGTGGACCACCAAATAATGGAGGGTGTGGTTTCTATTCCCCCAGAGCAGAGATCCAGCTTAAGACCCAGCTACAGAAACAGCTCAAAACGAAATTAAGCATAAAGTCAAATATGGTTAAGTGAGGACAAACTGCGGAATACAGGACAGAATACAAGGAAAAGCAGAACTGAGCATTACTGTGTGACCTAAGGCAGGCAACTGACTTCTCTGAACCTTAGCTCCATGACAAGAGGGAGGTGAGGGTCATCTTCTCATTTTGGGGGCCTCCCTCTGCCTTCCATGCTTACTTAGCTCATACACTGATGAATGTCATGATAGCTACAATGCCCCCCTTCCTTCTCTCCTTCCTCTCTGTGCTGCTGGTATTAGAACCCAGGACCTTGTCTACGCCAGGCAAATGTTCTGCCACTGAGCCACACCCCAGCCTGCTGATCTCTATCTATCTTAATAACCTTCCCTGCCCCATTTGTTTCTGAAATGGCCCTGCGTATTAGTCCCTGTTCACGGCAAAGCTGCCCGACTTCCACTTTCCCAAACAAAACTCTATTTAAATTCATGGCATCTTAGTATAAAGCAGAAAGAGTGGGAATGAGTCCCATTTATCCAATGAGAGTATGCCATTAGCAACACCCAAAACACACCACAAGGCCTGTAAAATATGTGTTTTAATACTGTGCATATTGACATCATATCTTCCCGGGCATCAGAACTCAGATTCTGGAAGGTTCTCTCCCTTGGATTTTACAAGGCAGACAAATGACAGAGTTTGGATTCGAACTCTTGACCTTTGGAGTCTCAGCCTGCTCTCTTAAACAGCTTTCCAATTTAGCCCCACTTAACCTTGTAAGGGAAATGAGGCAGGCGGCCAGCGGCTCCTTACCAGGTGCGGAAGCCGATGCCAGGACCACAATGACTTCACTGACGTCGCTGAAGAAAGCATGATGGCCCGGGGGCTCTGGGAGGAGGAGGAAGGCACTCTGACACGTAGGGATGTTAATCTCTCATGTTAGTCTCCTGGGGCTCACTGGCTCCTCTGCCTGAGCGCCACTGCCTCCTCCTGGTGTTTTAAGAGACCCCGGGGAACTGGCGGGGAAAGAGGCTTCGACTTGGTCGAGAGTAGAAAAAGACAGATATTCCCAGGGAGACTCCTGCAGATGGTCCCCGACAGTTGCTTTCTCATTCAGCAGGCAGCTCCAGACCGTGCTCTGCGCGTCTGCTGATGTCCAAGACGCTTGGGTAAGGGCTGGGTCAACAGGGCAGGGTAGCGGGTAGACAGCATGTGGCTGGAGGCCGCCTCTGCTTCTCTCAGACTGAGTGATCAAGGGCACGTGATCCCACCTCTTTGAACCTCACTTTCTTTATCTGTTTACTGAGGGTAGCGATAGATAGGCATTCGAAGGATAACTGGGTGATACTTAAAATTAATTGAATCGCCTGTCATCTGGTGCAATACTTAAAGGACAGGAAAGCTGAGAATATTCATTCAACAAACACAGGAAGCCACTATGCCCACCCAGCATTCACTGGAACTCTGGGTAGTCAGTCTCTGGTCCTCCTGCTGTGCAACAAGTACTTTGCCCACTGAGCCACCTCCCCAGTCTCTGATACCAGTGGTCACCACCGTCTCATGGTGGCCTGAAGATCTGCTATCAATGGTTTCCATTGTCTCACGGTGGCCCGCAGACCTAATGTCTTTAAATTTCACTGGGACCTTGAGAAAGTGAGTTGGTTTCCAAGGTGTCACCAGTCGGTCACCTGGAACTCACAGATTACCCATGTTGGGGAGGAAGTCTACTTCAGGGTTGGTGAATGAGGCTTGTGGGTTCCCACAGACAACAGATGAGCTGTAGGCCATCCTGTCCTGAGGGTTGTTAGGGCACCTTTTCTCTTAGTGATCTTTCCTTGGGATCGTTTAGACTGAAGTACAAAGGAGTGATCAGGATTATGTGGACTAAGAACACCAAAGGCAGGGCCTTCTGGCCTCCTCTGGAGTTCTGCAGGCACCTGCTTCCATCTTAATAAACCATATTCTCATCTGGAGCTCTCCTGATCCAAATATGGTGTCACTGAGGTAGTGATGAGGATGGTGATGATGCTGGTGATGGTGGTAACTATACTGGTGGTGGTGATGATGGTGATAATTATAATGGTGATATTGATGGTGATGAGGGTGATGATGATGTGGTGATAACGGTGATCATAGTGATGATGATGGTGATGATGGTGGTGATGTTGGTGGTAATGATGATGGTGGTGATGGTGATAGTGGTGGTAATGATGGTGGTGGTGGTGATGGTGGTGATTGTGGTGGTGATGATGGTGGTGGTGGTGGTGATGATGATGGTGGTGGTGATGGTGGTGATAATGGTGATTGTTACAGTAGTGGTGGTGATGCTTATGGTGGTGGTCACTTACCATGAACTGAGTGCCCTTTGGTGCAGTTTCAATTTACCCATCCTTTCCCTAGCCCTATACATTATACCTTAAAATTTCATGCAATAAAATAGGAAAATACTTGAATGCAAGGCTGAGAAATGTAAGGTGACTATCCTGTGGCCATTTCTATAAGGAGACAGAGCTAGTTGTTAACCATGAACTTTGCCACTAAAATCCTAACACCAAGGGTATAGCATTGGCCAGACACCCTCAGAGTCTCACGTGTGTTGTCTCATTCAACAACACCAATCCTTTAGGGGACCTGCTTCACAGCTGCAGACAGAATGACGAATGTTACATACAAACTGCCTGTCATGGATCTGAGATCGACTAGGCAATTTGACCAAATAGCCCAAATTCTGAAATTTTGCTTTAAAACAATGTTTTATGTTTTATTTTGTTGGAAGTCTCGTGGGCATATGGGAAAATACATAAGTATTACATGTGCTGGTTTTAAAAATTATTTTAAATCAACCTTTTTCATTTTACGTAATAATCTCAGTTCCTACTCCCTCCCCTCCTCCCGCTCTCCCCACCTTTCCCCCACCCCATATCCATTCAATCCTCAGAGAGGATAAGGCCTCCCTGGGGAGTCAACAAAGCACATCACGTCACTTTGAGGTAGGACCAAGGCCTTCCTCCCTGTATCTAGGTATCCCTCCATAGGGAATGAACTCCAAAAAGCCAGTTCATACACTAGGGATAAATCCTGGACCCACTGCCAGTGGCCCCACAGACTGTCCCAGTCACACAACTGTCACCCACATTCAGAGGGCCCAGTTTGGTCCTATGCAGGGTCCCCTGCTGTCAGTCCAGAGTCAGCCAGCTCCCACTAGCTCAGGCCAGCTGTTTCTGTGGGTTTCCCCATCATGGTCTTGATCCCTCTGCTCTTGTTATCTCCCCTCCCTCTACACAGTTGGACTCTGGGAGTTTGCTCAGTGCTTAGCTGTGGGTCTCTGCATCTGCTTCCATCAGGTGAAGGTTCTATGCTGGCAATTAAGGCAGTCAATCAATCTGATTACAGGGGCAGGTCAGTTCGGGCACCTTCTTCTCTATTGCTTAAGGTCTTAGCTGGAGTCATCCTTGTGGATTCCTGGGAATTTCTCTAGTGCCAGGTTTCTCCCTGTCTCCATAACGGCTCCCTCAATCGAGGTGTCTTTCTCCTTGCTCTCCCCCTCTGTGTGTTTGTATGCGTGTCTTTACTCCACTGGATACGCCAGAGGTATGAAGCCATCAGGCTGTGCACATCCCTAGGGTTCAACTGAAATTGTTGGGCTACACCTAAGACAGCTAGTCATGTTGAATTAATATGAATGGCAAACTCAATCGACATTTACCAGGTCCAGGACCCATCTCTGAGTACCCCATCTACGCCAATTCACACCATCTCGGTGAGGGCGCTGCCCTTCCTATGGTTTCTGCCATTTTCCGGATATGAACATGGAAGTAGAGATATTAAGTGGTTCACTTAAGATCACACAGCAGCAAACCCGCCCTACGTGTTCTGGCCTCTGTCCTTTGCATGCCCCATTTCTTTAAGCACATGCCTGACTCCTATGAAAAAAATACCATCATCAGGTCCCATGGCAGATACGACACCTGAGGCTGAGCAATTGAAGAGTCATGGATCTACACGTCTGTCCTCGCGAGCCACATCCTGAGGGCTCTGTGGTGTCTTGATGCTCATGAGTCCCAAGAGCTTTACTTAGGGCCAGAATCACCCGTGTTCAGCATTGCCTGGGACTCTACTCTATCACATTGGGCTGCTGGTTTTACACCCCACACTCGGTGGAGCTTTTGAGAGGGAAGAAGTTTCTGGAAGAAACTTGCTTGCTCACAGTGGCACAGGAGACCGGCTGGCCAAATCCAAAAACAGATAAATGCCTGTTTGACTCTGGGACTCACTTCTACACCCCTTTTCTGTGCTCCTGGGTCCCCCTTCCCATGGCATTTCCTGACTCCCCATTTACCCCAGCTTGGAAGGATATGAATTCCATCAATCTTCACTGAAACGACCATCACGATGCATAAAATATGACAGGAAGGAGCTCAGGGAGCCTACTGATGCAGAGCGAAGCCTCCAGTCCAGGGAGTGGGCAGGTTGGGGGGTCCCTGGGGACCCTTTGGGCTGGAGCCACACTGCAGACAGCAACCTTGGCCATTTCCAGCTGTATCAGATGACCACAGTCATTTCCACACCAGGGTCCTGGGGGCATCACCACTATCAAGAGCGAACTGACACACAGCACATCGTCCATGTGACTCCTGCCCTGCTTCTCACACTTGGCCCTTGACTCTGAGGAGCTGGGGTGGGGGAAAGAGACCCATCCATTCAGATGACAGGACAGCGGGAAAGACTTAGCTAGGATGAGGGGAAGGACTTCCTGCAAGGAAATGTTATTAAGCTCCCAGGATGAGTTATTGACAGAAATGCTTCAGGGGGAACTTCCTGAGTTTGAGAGCAAGATGGATAGTTATCCATCTGCAGGGGCTGGACGCAGGCTGCCTGCACACATCCCTGACCTCTTTGGGGAGGTCTTGTATCAGCTGCGGCACTGTCTGTGAGGTCACAGCTGAATGCTCAGCTGTAATAGAACGCCCCTCTGACTGAAAACTGCCTGCAGTCACTCCTTTCCTCTTTACCGCAAAATTATAACATGCTTTTTGTACACTTTGTTTATTGTGTTTTATTCCTGGGGCTGAGACTTGAACCCAGAACCCTGACGCTAGCCAAGGGAGTGCTCCCTCCCTGAGATGTGCCTGTACCTTTACACATGTGGAGAATCTGAACAAGAGCAAAGGAAATGTCAACAAGATGAACTCTTTCTTCTTCCTGCAAAAATGCACGCAGTGATGATGACTGTTGAGATTTGGGAGGGATCATTTTGTTTACTTATTTTTATTCATTTGAATCTTTAATTCACGTATGATTAGACTACTTCCCTCCCTTCCCTTTCCTTCCCCCAACCCTCCTATGTCACCTTGCCACTCCCTCTCAAATTGATGATCGCTGTTGTGACATACATATATAAACACATAAATGCATAGATACAAGCTGCTGGGTTTGTTTAGCGTGGCTTGTGTGTGTATGATTTCAGGGCTGAGTACTGAGCACGGGCTAACCAATTACAGGGTTCATTGTGGGAAGAGGCTCATTCTCCCGCTCTTAGTTACCATGAGTCGCCAGCAGTTCTTTACCCAGGGCGACGCCATGTTAGCACGCCGTCCGGTGTTGCCCAGGTCACGAGTGTAGTTTCCCACTCATTTCTAGCAGGCACAGTCTCAGAGCAAACTTCCTGGTCCTCTGGTTCTTACGATAGTTCTGTCTCCTCTGCAATGTTCTCTGAGACTTAGGGGTAGGGGTTGCGTTGTGGGTGCATCCATTGGGGCTGGACACAACGCCATCGGTTCATCTCTGCATCATGACCTGTTGGGGTTTTCTGGGATGGTTTCCATTTTCTGCAAAGCGAAGCATCTTTGGTGAGGCGTGAGAGTTACATGTACCTCTAGGTATAAGGACAAGTTTTAGAATGTAGTTGGAATTACGCTGGTTTAGTGAGGTTTCAGTGGCAGAGTCTCTTCTAAGATATAAAACCTCACTAACCCTGGGTACTGGTTCCCAGTACCAGGCATGATTTTCCTCCTGTACAGCAGGCCTTAAGTACAAATTGGAGAGCTCTTGGTGACCATCAAGCCACGAGGGCCACTATTGCACCGTCAGGAGTGTCTTGCCATGCTGGCCATTGTTGTAGATTAGAGATATCACAGCTGGAGAGGACCATTGATTGAGTCTCTCTTGGGACATGCACGGTGTCTTCAGAGTCTACTAAAACCAGACCATAGGAGGCTTTCAGGTGACCTCCAGTGTAAATCTGAGTTCTGGGTCTGAAGTGTATGATGTCTTCAGCAGCAGGGGCCCACCCTCAACCTCTGAGAGCAATCAAGGGCAACTACAAGAGCCTATATTGTTTTGGGGTCCCCAGACTACCCTGACCACAGGCAGTTTCTCATGCCTTTATAGGAGGGTTTGTTAGTCTATGGCTCTTACAGGAAGTCACAGCAAGACCAAGTAGCATAATGCTGTGTGTGTGTGTGTATGTATATATATATATATAGTACATTATATATTACACATATAGTATAGATTACATAAATATAAAATGATACGCTTACTTGAGGCTTTATTAAACATCCTTTTGTGTTTCTGTCCTTCCACCCTTCCTCTCTTTCTGTGTTGACCTCCCTCTGCCTCCCTAGTTAAAGCCCCTCTGTTCCCCATTTTTCCATTCCCCCTTCTATCAGCTGTGTCTCGTCATTCCCCTCTCTAGCCCCACACTCTGTGGTCCCTTTTTACTTTCCTGACGCCTGTGGTCACTCCAGGTTGTATGCTCACGTCTGAAGATTTGGAGCTAAGAACCACAGAAGAGAGAGAATATTGGCATTTATCTTTCTGGGTCTGAGTCATCTCACTCACCACGATACTTTCTAGTTCTTTTTCTTTCCTGCTGAATAGTATTTCACTGTGTATATGTGCCAAATTTTCATTATGCACTCATCAGTTGAAGCACATTCACACTGTTCCAGTGTCTGCAATGCACATAATTTTTTAAGATCAACGGAGTTAACAGTGATGTAAAAGCAGCTTCGGTGGGTGTATCAACTTTCTCTCATGACAGCCAAGTATCCAAGGCAAACTACTTGTGAGTTAAGATTAAGTTAGTTCCAGACTGGCGTTTCCACTCGTTTAGGCGTTGGTGGGAGCAGCTGAAGGAGCAAACGGCCAAGTGTCATAGCGAGTATCTTCTACTTCGCTGTGACAAATGCCCAGTGGAAACACTGTAGAGGAGCCAGGCCGTTCGTTTCGGCTCACTACTTCAGGTCCATCATGGTAGGGAAGGCGTAAGGCAGTGGCTGTTCACAGCACAGCACACAGGAAGTGGAGGGAACCGGACTAGACCAAGGGTGCATCTAATCTTCAAAGGCCTGTAGTGACCTATTTCCTCCAGCCAGACTCCACCTCTGGGCAGTACAGAGCGGCCCTCCTCCTCAGGATCCTGAAGGCTGAGATCCTAGGTGTGGGCTGCTGTGTGTCCAAATCCTCGGTTTAATTTATCTCCATGGTAACACACTCAGGTGGCCACTCTTATTATGTACATCTTCAGATGGGGAAACTGAGGCCTCTGGGGGTCAGATTACTCACAACTGGTAGGAAACAGGTTCACATCACCATTGGAAGAGGATTTGCTACGGAACTTTACTAGACAGACATAATTCCTATCAGCACTCTGTAATTCAGCCGTAGACCTACAGATCCATGTGGCTCTCACTCCTCCAACACACACCCAGAGACATTTGTTTCCATGGTGAGTCTACATCCAGTGACATCGATAATGAAAATGAATATCGCTCTATCTATCTATTCTTTGTCTTCTATATATTTGTTCACCAGTGTGCCCATCCATTCATCTTCTCATTCATTCATGTATACATCCATCCATCTGGCAACAAGTTGTCTATCAATCTGTGCATGTATGTATGCATGCCTCCTGCACTCATGCCATCATGCCTGTATGTGTGCTTCCATTTTACCAGTGTGCCAATCCATCCATCCATCAATCCATCCATGCATCTATCCATGTATGTGTGCATGAATCCATTCATTAATGTGCCTATGCAGCTATGATACATCCACCCATCCACCCATCCACCCATCCATCCATCCATCCATCCACCCACCCATCCATCCATGCGTCCACCCATCCATCCACCCATGTCTCTAACCATGCAGTCATCCATCTAACTATGCACTCACCTACACCACCATCCATCTTCTTACCTTACCCATTAGGTGTCATATTCTGTGATCAAATCCCCTGGATGCTTGCTCCCTCTCTCCTCATACACACCCTTATAGACACTTTGATTTGGTCACCTAGAAAAGGCAAAATAATAATTGTATAAAAGACCCTGAGAAGAACTGTCACACACACTGGACTTACTTCTCTCTTCATGGAAGAGACACCCCCTTTTCATGTGTGTTTTCTTTGCTTCTGTTACAGGTACTCATCATATTGCCTTTAGGGAAGTTCCAGGCTACACACTTGAATGGGATTCCTGGCGAGGCCATGCCCTGCATTTTCATTCACCTTGTTGAGCTCTTGAAAGCCTGGTAACAATCAGAAGCTGAGTGGGTACCACGCCCCAGCCAAGAGGGCTCCTCCTTCCTCTGCTTTCCACAACTTAGTGCAGCAATATGAATCTTGGATGCAGAGAGAAGGGCTCAGAATTGTCTCAACTTAACAGCGACATGTGTCTCATGAAGGGTTTTCTTTCATTCTATTCTTGTTTGTGTTCACATGTACTAGTGCATCTATGTTATCATGTATGTGGAGGGGTGTACATGCATGTGTGTGTGTTTGTGGAAACCAGAAACCTAACTCAAAACAGATGTCTATTTTGACTTTTGAGGCAGAGTCATACTCTCTCTCATTGTTCTGAAGTTCACCAAGCAGACTAGGCTCACTGGTCAGGGAATCCTAGGGGTCTGCCTGTCTCTGGCTCTTCAGAACTGGAATTACAAGTATGGACCATCATGTCTGGTATCTATCTATCTATCTATCTATCTATCTATCTATCTATCTATCTATCATCTATCTATCTATCTATCTATCTACCTATCATCCATCTATCTATCTATCTATCTATCTATCTAGTGGATTCTGGGGATCAAACTCAGGTCCCCATGCTTAGCAACTGAGCCACCCCCCAGCCTGTATCAGGTTCTTCATGTACATACAAACAGTGGTGGACTTTTTATTCTCCCTGGCAGAAAAGCCAGGGGCCCCACTCCCAGCCATCACAGTGCAGATGCTGTGATGGAAGGGGCTTCCTGGTCCATTTCTTTAGAGAATGCCCTGATTTTAAAATCTCGCCTGACTCACAAAGAGCTCAAAGAACATTCTAAATCCTGAATGAGAGACCAACAGCCCCTCTTCTTTGGTGGTGCCTTCATAAACAGATGCGAGACAGGAAATAGGTACCCTCTGCCCCTGCTCTGGGGTGTCTGTGGATAGAACAAAGAGCCAGGTTCTGTGCCTGGCCAGTGAAGCCTGTAACATGATTGCTGCCTGATGGCAGCGGAATGGATTCAAGGCCCTGGTCCATCTGGTTTGTGTATTGCGAACGAGCTGTTAAAGTGTCAGGATTTAACTTCTCTGAATTTGAGGAAGTCTCCCAAGGTTTTATTGAGCGGTTAAGATGGGTGTAAACCTCACTGGCGACCAGCTTTTCTTGTGTGAACTCAGAAAGAGGCATGGTTCGTGGGATGGGGGTGTAGAGGGGATCAGACAACCAGGTTAGACCCTTAGACTAACCAAAGAGTCGGGACTTGAAGCCTACACTGCACTGAGCACACATTGTGTTCAGCATCTCCTCGGGGACATCAGGACAATGTGACCTCCCTGGGTCACAGGGCTGTTTGTACACAAATGACAATTAAAGTGCTCACGTTGTAGAGCGTGGGCAGCTGTGGTCATTAACTTCTTTTTATTCTTTTAAAGAACATTTGTGCTCTTCTTTGCTGCTGCTCAGAATTAGCCAGGACCTCTGTGTGGTTACTAGGAGATCAGAACATGGCTCTGGCTCGTGAGCACGCTCGGGTTCTGCTTCTCTGCCTCCTCCTGAAATTAAGGTCACAAGCACATGCCCCAACGCCTGGCTTTCTTCCTAGATTCAGGGGATCTGAAATCGAGTCTTCGTGCTTATGCGGCAAGTGCTTTGGCCTTGGCACTGTCTTTCCGGTCCCACATTCCCTCTTGAACATGTCCAGACCTCCATGATCGGCAGTAAAAAGGAAGTGAGGTCATGTGCCTCAATATCAGCTCGATTTCCTTCCTGTTCTGGGCAGGGCGTTTGCTCCTAGAGCCCGG
Organism: Myodes glareolus; assembly: GCF_982192425.1. Taxonomy (NCBI): domain Eukaryota; kingdom Metazoa; phylum Chordata; class Mammalia; order Rodentia; family Cricetidae; genus Myodes; species Myodes glareolus. The sequence goes on from NC_142027.1 coordinate 135,259,968, forward strand.
CCACCATACTGCGAGGAAGTCCAAGGTCGCCTGTGCAGGGAGACCATATGGAGACACCGCCACTCTGCTGGCCAATGTCCTAGTTTCAATCACCGACAATAGTCTGCAGCAACTGTATCCCATGTGAGTGAAGACTCTTCTAGATGATTCTAACTTCTGACCACCAGTGCGTCCTCAGCTGTCCCATCCCCCAGCTGAGGTCCCAGATATTGTGGGGCAGAGACAAGCTGTTTTCATTGTTCCTTTTCCAAGTTCTCAACCCACAGAACGGGGGAGCAGAAATGGACGGTTCTTCTACCTCACCACATCTTGGGTCAGTTTATTGTGAAGCAGGGGCCACTGGAACACTTATTGTTATTGCTGTTGCCAATTGCAATGAGATACTATTTATTTATTTATTTACATTTTTATTTGCAATGAGATACTATTTATCTCAAAACAAATTGCCAATGCCATCTCCTAACAGGATAGAAAAAGGTATTGACTTTTATTCAAAATCCTCCTTCTCTCTCTCTCTCTCTCTCTCTCTCTCTCTCATCTCATGTAGCCCAAGATGGCCTCACTCTATACCTGAGGATGACCCTGATATTCCAATCCCCTTGTCTCCACCTCCAGAGTGCTGAGATCACAGGTACACCCCCCCCCCCCACGCTCAGGTTTACTCAGTGCTGGGAGTTACCCCGGAACTTTCCCAAACTAGGAAGGCACTCTACCAGCTGAGCCATACCCTCCACCCACCCTATTTAAAAAAAGACATCCGTTTTGTTTCCGCTGTGACTGTAGTTACGTCACACAGCCTCTCTGTGTCATCGCTGCAGACGTGTGGGTGGAGATATTAATGTTTTAATAAAATTATTTTAGTCAGGACACAAGCATGAGGACTTCTAGAGGCAGAGAGCCTCCATTTTGTTTTTGTCACTGAGGGCTCCTGCAAGAGCTGCTCCCGACTGCCCCAGTGTTGCCCAGAATCAGGGTTGTTATGGGAACCAGAGCCCTCTGCTAGGAAGAAGCCCAAGTGCTGCCTTGACCACTTGAAAACTTAGCCAGCGGGGTCTGCGGCTCTGAGTCCACAGCAGCCCAGCCTGCTGAAAGGCCTCCTGCCGATGGTGTTACTTTCAAGACAGAGAACTGGCTGTTCTGAGGGCCTGTGAGGTCCTTGAGGGAGCCAGCTTTAACCTCTTTCTCCTAATACCCCTCCCCGCACTGGTCATCTGTCAGTTTCTTGGATCCCATGAACTCACAGACAGCTGACCTCCAACCATGCTCTTCGTCCACCTGCCTGCCTGACCCACCACCCTCCCTCCTGCTGGCCCTACCAACTTTTCCTACTGTGGATGCCCAGAGTCCCTTGTCCTACTGTCTTCCAAGTTCACCAGCGAGCCTTGAGCTCTAGACTGTAGTTTTCTGACTCCACAAGAGCAGGAAAATGAGTTGTTCCCCCCACTCCAGTCCCCTATGAAACAGCACAGCAACCAGAACCCAGTAGGTGACGCACTGGCGTGGAATAAACGGCAGGATGCACCAATGTCAGCCCGGTGATGCTCTATCTCCCAAGGGGACCGTGCAAATGGTAGAACACTGCTTGAGGAAAGACAGGACAACACAGAACTATAGACCAGGATGTGCTGGCTTCAACCCCCTGCTCCCTTGCTCTTTTTCTTCCGTAGGGGACACAGTTCAGGCTGAGATCCTCCAGGCTTGATTCTGATGTGGTTATTCATGACCTCTTGACTCTGGACAAGAGACTCAATATCTTTTTTTTTTTTAAATCAGTAAAATGGGGACAATTGTAGACTGGCTTCCCAGGGCCATTTCTGAGCTGTAGCTGCTAACACGCGGGTGCCACTGATACCCGAGTCTACCTCTCAACAAGGGCTGTGAGTCCCACATCATAGGGCAGGTGCCTCTGTGCTGCTTGCTGTCTCTCCAGTCCAGAGTTTTTCCCAGGAGGCTGCACAGAGTCAGCCCTTGACCTGCTTTATGACAAATGGCTGCCTGGTGTCCTTTTGTGCCCACTCTTCTGGATTCTAGACCTTCCTACACAGGAACAAAGCTTTGGACAGGGATACTTACCCATGGAAAATGCACCATGCCTGTAGGGGACCTGTTGGCTTGGTGATTGGGGAACATACCCTGCTGAATAGCAATCCCTTGATGGGGATCTCACAGAGAAGGATCAGGACCCATGGTGGGAGTGAAGGGGAAGTGCAGATCAACTGACCAGCATGTCCAGGAGCAGAGTGGGAGGTAGCGTGGACACTTATTGACACCCAGCCTTGGGGACTAACAAGCCTGCTCTCCCCAGGAAGGAGCATGTTAGCTGATCAAGCATGGCCCAAAGGGTACAAACAAGCACTTGAGACTAAGCTGACTTGGAACAAGTCTTTCTTGAGTGACCTGTCCTTGATCACTGGACTCAAACTCCTGACTTCACCTTCTTGGGTCTCAACCGTCTGCTCCTGAGAAAGTACACAGTGTCATGCATCCCTGCACCATGATGCTTTCAGTATGAAATGTCCACACAGGCTCAGGAGCATGAACACGTGGTCTCCAGCAGGTGGCACTGTTTTGGAACATTGAGGAACCTTTAGGAGGTGGAGCCTTGCTGGAGGAAATACATCATTGGGGCAGACATTGGAGTTTGACAGTCATACCTCACTTCCTGTCTGCTTTCTACTTTGTAACTACATATATGACATATGTAGCCACCTCATGCTCTAGCGTAACCACCAAGACTTCCTACTGTAGTCTCTCAAATTGTGAGTCAGAATAAACACTTCCTCCATGAAGTTGGCCTTTCTTGTGCATTTGATCATAGCAATAAAAAGGGAGCTGATATAACACTTTATTAAAGTATGGGGTGGGTTCTACAAGAGAGAACAGAAAAGCCTTCAAGAGGGCCAGAGAGTAGGGCCACCCAATGATGTTAAGGCCAATAGGAAAAGTTACTGCCTCTCTTGGTGTATAGAGAAGTCTTTAGTACCCAAAACAAGACTTTCCTGCTCTTAAGTGTGTTTGGGGATTTGGGGATAATGATGGAAAGTTGATAACTACAAAATGCTAGAGGTGGTAAGTTCGTCCATGGGAGAAGATGATAATGGGGTGATGGTGGTAATGGTGGTGATGGTGGTGGTGATGGTGGTGGTAGTGGTGGTGATGGTGGTGGTAGTGGTGGTGATGGTGATGATGGTGGTGATGGTGATGATGGTGGTGATGGTGGTGATGGTGGTGATGGTGGTGGTGGTGGTGGTGATAGTGGTGATGGTGTTGATGGTGGTGATGGTGATGATAGTGGTGATGGTGGTGATGGTGGTGATGGTGGTGATGGTGGTGGTGATGGTGGTGGTGATGGTGGTGATGGTGGTGGTGATGGTGGTGATGGGGTGATGGTGGTGGTGGTGATGGGGTGATGGTGATGGTGGTGATGGTGATGATGATGATGATGGTGGTGATGGTGATGGTGATGGTGGTGATGGTGATGGTGGTGATGGGGTGAGGGTGGTGGTGATGGTGGTGATGGGGTGATAGTGGTGATGGGGTGATGGTGGTGATGGTGGTGATGGTGGTGGTGATGGGGTGATGGTGGTGATGGTGGTGATGGTGGTGATGGTGTGATGGTGTGATGGTGGTGATGGTGGTGATGGTGGTGGTGATGGGGTGATGGTGGTGGTGATGGTGGTGATGGTGGTGATGGTGGTGATGGGGTGATAGTGGTGATGGGGTGATGGTGGTGATGGTGATGATGATGGTAATAAGGAATCTGATAATGGTGATAATCACAGCGGTAATGATGATGTTTGTGGAGATGTGGATAGGGGTGATGTGGTAATGAAGGATAATTATGATGGACAAAGAAGATATTTTGCTCTCAGCAAAATTAATCCCCAGTAATCGGTCACTGACTGCTGGACTGCAGAGATGCACCCCAGGATAATTTTTGGCACAGCCATACCTGACAAGAAGAGGCCCTCACTGGGATGACCAGGGGGAGGCTGGAGTTGAGAGAATTGGTCCTTCCATCCTGAAGGAAGAGCTGGGTAGCACACTATGGTATCCACCATGGATGTTTCTAGTCTTGATTACAAACCAGGTGACTGAGGAGTCCAGAGTTTGGGGGGTATTTCTAGGCTTCAGATTACAGAGTCTTGAATCCAAATAAATTTTGGACTTGGAGTTTGCCAGAAGACAAACCAGAGGAATGAATTTACCCAGTCTATGGTACAGCAGAGAGTATAGAGTGGGAAGAGAGAGAGAGAGAGAGAGAGAGAGAGAGAGAGAGAGAGAGAGAGAGAGAAGGAACCCAGATAACCACATCAGACCAGAAGAGACATTTAGAAAATAAGATTTGTTTCAGCCATTAAAATAATTAGCTGGTTAGGAAAGGTCACCCACCCCGCCCCCGCCCCGGGATGAAGATACCAATGTCTCTTCTCCTCAGTGGCCATCCTTCCCTCCCTCCAAAAACACTTTCAGAATGAGCTGTGGTTAAGAAGTTCTGGTCTTGGAATCCGAAAGACTTGGCCGTGAAGCTTTTTGTTTGCCCTTTTGAACTGTATGGGCAGATAAAGTGCCTTCCCTGACTTTCCATACCTTTATCAATTAAAGGAGGGTGTTGGCTGTGTCTGTCTCCAGCTGTTGATGGGACTCACAGAGATAAAGGCTTGAAAATCCCTAACACATTAGCAGGAGCAAGGCTTTCAAAGTCCCTGGCACATTAGCAGGTGTCTAGAAGTGTCTAATTATTTGTGGTATCCATATCTCTTGTCTTTTCCAGGTCTGATATCTTGAGCGGTTAGCATCCTCTTTCTCGAAGAGCAGTCGGCATCTTTGTGGGACCCAGAGGTTGCTTTGGCTTTGATCATCTTTGTACACACTACTGGCATTCTTTTAGAAACCAAAAAGACCAATCCACAAATGCCTGGTTTGTTTGATCCCTGTACAAAATCATAGGGGGAAAAAAAGAAAACAAAAGAACACCTTTGCCATCAACACAACTATCTGCTTCCCCTGAGGACTTGAACCACCACAGACTCGTTAGGCATTAAACTCATCAGGTTTCCATCCACCAATGCGTGGCTCTTGATTGACATTTGGTAGCTGCCACTCAGTTAGACCCTGAGCCCCAGTATGTGTAGACACTTACCAGGGAGGGGCTTCCAATACAACTGCACACTGTTATAGCTAAAATCAGTTCATCCCACTGAAAGCCTATGGGGGAATAAAAGGGGGATGGAAGAGTAGAAAGAGGGAGAAGGGAAGGGAAGAGTTTCTTAGGTGGACAGGATCTCATCTGGAGCCATGGCTTCCTAGCTGTGTGAGCCTAGCAGGGCACTAACTCCTTCCACATCTCAACCCCTAGCAATGAGATTCCTGGCACTTAGTAGGTCCTCAATGATGCTTCCATATCCATTTGCCAATTTTAAAGCTATATTTTTATTGTTTTTTAAAATTCTGTGTTTTGGGGGGTATGTACACACTTATTCTTATTGGGGGTTTTTTTGGTTTTAATTCTGTGGGGCAGTATGCACACACAAGCACAGGTAGCCAGGAGGCCAGAAGAGGGCATTGGAGTCCCTGCCTCTGGGTTGTATGTGGTTATGAGCCATCCAACGTGGGCATCTGTAACTGTGAACTGATTTTTATGCCAACTTGACAGAAGCTGAAGTCATTGGAGAAGAGGGAGCCTCCGTTGAGAAAATGCCTCCCTAAGATCAGGCAGTGGGTAAGCCTTTAGCCATTTTCTTAATTAGTGATTGATGGGGGAGGGCCCAGCCCATGACAGATGTTGCCATTCCTGGGCTGGTGGTCCTGGGTTCTATAAGAAAGCAGGTTGAGCAAGCCATGGGGAGCAAACTCGTAAGCAGCACCCCTCCAGCCTCCTGTCCTGACTTCCTTTGATAGTGAGCAGAGGTGTGGAAGCACAAGCCAAATAAACCCTCTCCTCCCCACCTCGCTCTGGTCCTGGTGTTTCATCCCAGCAATAGGAACCCTAAGGCAGGAACAACGCTCAGGTCCTCTAAAAGAGCAGTATGAACCCCTGAGTCCTTTCTCCAGCCTCTAATCACCTTTAAAGAGAAATAATAATCTCAGTTAATAAAAATAAGATCACCTGAGACCAGTCTCTCTATACCAGACTACCCACATAGTAGTACTTCATAGAGATGAAGTACGCAGTGGTGCTTGTTCAAAAACAAAGGTGAAAACAAAACCAAGAACCAAAGCCAAAAAGCAAAACAACAACAACAACAACAACAACAACAACAACACACACACACATACACACACACCCCAAAGCAGCTGCAGGTGTACGTGCAAGTGCCCCAACCACAAATGATGAGGGGCAGGTGCCAATACTTCCCTTCTGCTCACTCTCAGCTGCCGTTGCTTGTAGAGCATGCAGACAAAGCCACTAGAAGTTTGGGGTGTCAGTACTAGATTGTCAGTTGGGGGAAGCAGCCCTCTGGGTGCAAGCTCTGTTCTTGTTGAGCCTGAATAAGCTATTAGGAGAGGTTCCCTAACTCTCTACTGCCTTGGAAAGCCAACTCTGGCTCCTAAGACACAAATATGATGTCCTTGATTTCCAGGCTCCTCCAGGCTCCCTGCCAGCCACCTACATCCCTTCAGCCTTCTGTTGTCCTTCAGAAGTGTTTACAGTCATATACTGGGGAATACACAGAAAGGAAGACAGAGGCAGAAAGGTATGGACAATACCTAGTTCGTGTCTCAAGTTCAGCGGAATGTGACCTTCAAGCAAGATTCCAGCTCAGATTTCAGATTGCTGTAGTGTCGACTTGTGTACCGGCCTTGAGCATTAGTGGTGACCTTCACATTCCCTTGCACACACTAACACCACACTCAGTGCCCACCCCTCTAACACCACACACATCCACACTAACACACACTCAGTGCCCATGCCTCTAACCCACCTCTGAACTTTCCAGACAAAAAGCCCCAGGCGGGACACATCCACCCGACTCCTGAAATAAAGCAGGTGCTTGTGGACTGGCGTGTGATTGACATAGCATATCGGCTGGTTCCATTTCAATTAATGCAGTGAGGGATCGTTAACTCAGATCAAATTCATTTCGAATATGTTCATCTCTCCCTGCTCCCCGTGGAGAGGACTGTATGGATGGGGTGCGGGAAGGGGGAGGGGACCAGACGGCACGATTTAATTTTTCAAGTAACACCGTTCAAATAAAAATACGTTTGTTCCAATGAGATTGTCCTGAAACAGTGTTTGCATTGATGGCTCTAGGGGTAATTCTATTAGCTAGAGCCTATTTTTCATCGAGAGTCAGAGCGGGGAAAACCAGGGTGAGAGAGCGGGGAGGGAAGGATGGAGAGATGGAGGCGACCTATGTAGCTACACACACTAGACACTTTAACCCATTTTAGCTCGGTTTTTGCTCCCAAAGTTGTTAAGTATTCTACTGCCTGCCACTGAACTGAGGGGGAGCTTCTTTGTGGGCTCCGGGGTGCAGCGGAGGGAGGCATGCATACCACATGCCTGCTGGTACTCGGGAGGCTGGAAATCATACGGGGTCTAAGACATAGATTTCTGCATTGTTCCCCGAGAGAAAACCAATAGGTGCGTGAAGGGCGATTGTGTCCATGTGTGGTCAATCACGGAACATACACACACCTGAACATCATGTATATTCTAACATGGCTGCATGTGTGTGGCGTACAGTGGTGTGTTCGGAGAAGCGTGCGGTTTGTCATGGGCATCCGTGAGGGATTGTGTGCTGACATTGAAGTGTGGCCTGCTGAGAAGGAGAAGTGAACTCAAAGCTACACTCCCACCTGAGAATCCACTTCAGCAGACACTCGTTGGGAGAGGGAGAAGAGGTTTTGCCGGCAGAATCTCCCTGGGTTCATCAGCCACACTCCAGGGCAGGCCCATGCCCAGGAGGAGTCGGGCAACACAAAGTGGACCCTGTGCTTTCTTATTTTGTTTTGTGGGTTTTTTGTTTTGTTTTGTTTTGGCATTTGGGGGACATGTTTTTAATTTGGCGTTTTTGTCTTATTGGTATTTAATTTGTTTTAATTTTTGTTTTTGTTTGGGGGAGGGTTTGAGAGAGACAGAGACTGAGATAAATGGAAAGGAAAAAGATGATGAACTTGGGTGGGAGGAAGGTGGGAGGACCTGGGAGGAGGGAGGACCTGGGAGGAGGGAGGAGGGAGGACCTGGGAGGAGGGAGGACCTGGGAGGAGGGAGGAAGGAGGACCTGGGAGGAGGGAGGACCTGGGAGGAGGGAGGGGATGAGGTAAAACATAATCAAAATACATTAAATGAAAATATTTTCACATTTTAAAAAATGCATGGCCTGCTTCATGTCAGGACTCTGTGGGACCACCCTGGTACAGGTGGCCCACTGTCCAAATATTAGTATATGCTCGGTGCCGTGGCTATCTGCTGAGCATGGTGGTTCCCAGCTGCTGGCAGACTGAGGTGGGAGGAATGCCTGAGTTCAAGGCCAGTCAGAGTTTAAACAAAACACAGCACCTTTTCATGAGATGGCATGTATATGAACGCCACTGCCTACTCATACACATGTAAACAGCATGTATACATAATAGATATACTGTATACGCACCTGTGTGAACTCACATATGTCCACTATTTATACAGCCACATATGTTCAACATATACAGATACCTACTTATGCATGCATTATATATAGCGTGTGCATACACACACATGTGCACATGTGTTCACATACATAGAATGCAGAGTCAGCTTTGGATAGGATTATATATGTATGTGTACTGATGCCTCCATGTTTGTCAGAAGTTTGAAATGACCAAATGCTTGGAGGCTGAGATAAGATGATCACTGTGAGTTTAAGGTGAGCCTGGGTTACCTAGTGATGAGTTCAGGGCAAGCCTGGGTTACCTAGTGAGTTTGGGGCAAGCCTGGGTTACCTAGTGAGGAGTTCAGGGCGAGCCTGGGTTACCTAGTGAGTTTGGGGCAAGCCTGGGTTACCTAGTGAGTTCAGGGCTAGCCTGGACTGTAGCAGGAGATCCCATCTCAAACAAATAAGAGACATTTGAAACAGCCACTGTGTCCTGGTCCACACGAGCTGCCTGGTGTTCCACACTCAGACCCCAATTCCTTGCGTGATGAGGAAGCAGAAACCGATGGGGGAAGGCAATCGGCTCAGTAACAAGCAAGCACAGGTGCGGGAGCAGATCAACCCCTGGCCTGGTTCGAACCTGAGATGTGGTTATTAGTGGCTGTTTGTCAGTAACTGGTCTCAGGAGGTGAGAGCTGCCTATATTCATGGTTTTCTTCTAGTTTGTGGAATGGGAGGCTCCCCAATCCTCCCTGAAGTTGGACTGGGGGTGGGAGCACATGCTCTGCCCAGGGCAGACTTGCACCCTCTTGGTTCCCCACTGTGTGCCCTCCTGGTGTGCCCCACTCCCCATAGCCCTAGGAGCTCCCGATGCATCTTGGCTACTTCAGCTCAGCTGGAAGTTGGGGCCCCAGGTGGGCAGATTTTGGTCCACAGTTTACCGGGAAGGATGGGAGGCTTATGGAAATCTCGCTGAGATTCACCTCTACCCCTCTTCCTAGCTGCAATCAGTCTTGGTGCTATTAGATAGCTAGATTTACGTGAGGCTGGGGGTTAACTGCGGGACAGGACGGAGCAGGGGTGCAAGTATCAGTCAACCTGGGATGGGACTCTGTGACACAGCTGCCTGAGAGTCACCCACGACTCCGTCCCTCTTCCCAGTAAAGTCTTTGTTCCAGCATCTTGACTCAGATGGAATCCTTTCTTCAGTCTGCTGCTGATGTCTAGGTGAAGACTTTTCTTAGTGTTTGAGTTCATGTGTGGATGAGTTGGGTGGGGGAAGAGTTGTTGGGGAGGCCAGAGGACAACACTGGATGTTGTTTCTCAGACTCTGCCCACCACTATTTTTGAGTCGAGATGTTACACTGGGTCCTGGGGTTTGCTGATTAGCCTGGGCTGGCTGACCAGGGAACCCTGTGGATGTTCCTGTTTCCACCTCCCCCGTGCAGGGGTGACACATTTGAGCCACCACCCTGTCCAGCTTTTTATGTGGGTGCCAGAAATCTAAAATCAGGTCCTCATGCTTGCAAGAAAACACTTTTTGCACAGAGCGATATTCCTAGTCCCACCATAGCACGTTCTTATTTCCAGCCCAATAAAACAGGAAGTCAGCACCCGTCTCCCGGGAAGCCTGTCTGAAGTGTTGTTGATTTGTTTGTGAATGTCACTGGTCCCACAAAGTCTTTTCTCCAGTTGTCTCCCAAGTGCAGTTTGGGTGACTCAAGCTCTCGTGCCAGGACAGTAATGAGACCACGGACATCTGGACCAGGAGCCAGAGCCTCGAGATGTCGTGAGTTACACTCAGAGGCAGTCACAGGCTCTTCGGGATACGTCCAGAGCTGGGACCACCCAGAATGGCAGAAGTGACCCAGGTGGAAGAGTCTTCGTGGTAGAAAGAGGAGCAGAACTCTGGACAGAAGTCCCGAGAGGGGCTGAAGACCAAGGGACGCTGAAACTCTCCATTTGGCAGTTTAGAGACAGGTGTTGTGTGTTTGTGTCTCCTCTTAACAGGGAACCAAATAGTCTGTTGGCACAGAAAGGTCTGGTGGAGGAGGTGATCCTCTCTTTCTGAAGTCCTACTGTGTACCCGCTGAAAAGTAGCTCAGTACTTTTCAGTCCTACTGAAAAGAAGCTCAACCCGTGGGTCAAGGCTCCGTGTCCATGTGGAAGCCATCGGAGATTAGATCAAGCTGTGTGATGCCCAAGTGACTCCACTAGTCTGGGGAGTCTGGACAGAGACATGTTCCAGAACCTTCCGGATTGATTAGTTTCACAACAGTTTCCCAAGGTCAGTGTTATTTTCATCCATCCATTAGAGATGAAGCAACTCAGGCTCAGAGTGGCCAAGGAGCCAAGCCAAGGCCACACAGCGAGTACGTGGCAAAGCCAGGGTGCATGCCTGGGACATCTTAATCCAAATTGGTTCCTTTCTACTACCAAGGTAGCCAGGTCAAGCTGGCCCCATCCCAGTCTCTCTTAGTCACGTACACCTGGTAACAATCAATGCCACCAGAGTCCAGGTGGCCTCCATCCAAAGACTTGTCCCAGAAGGATGGACTGTAAGGGTCCTGCATTGTACACTCATAAAAGATCACTAAAAGTTGAAACAGGGGCCTGGCGATGCAGCTCAGCCAACAGAAGCCCTGAGTCCTGTTCCTACCTGAGTGTGGGGAACATCCTGTAATCCCTGCACTCCGATCATAAAGGCAGGAGGACCAGGAGTTCAAAGTCATCTCAGCTACACAACAAGTGCAAGGATCGCTTGCAAAACCCTATGTCAAAAATAAAATAAGACAAAAGACTCTTGAAATAATGATGGTGGCCAGGCCAGGTCTCAGTGGCATAGGTATTTATATTTACTGGTATTTATACTTTCTTCTTTTTGACCGAGAGGCTTGCTGGGACTTTCCCAAGATGCTCTAGAGGTGTGCTTCTCAGAGACAGGAAGTCTGCAAGTTCCTTTGAGGAGCCTTGGGCTTCTGATGGGGCAAAGGGACCACTTGGGCCTCCCCTGTCTCTCATGGCTTTACTTAGCAGTTGGGTGACCTCCCGTCACACTGTCAACCTTGGCCAGCAAACATGGGGAGGACTAGTCTGTCCACCAAGGGCCGGCCAGATGGCCTTGCTCTATCTATCAGGTGAACCCAGGCTCAGTTTCGACCTGTGATGACTGAGCCATCTGTCCCCTCCCCCTGGGCAAAGTGTTGATGTTGTGTGGAACATGGCAGGTGGTTGGAGGTGAGGTGACAGTGTCGAGGTCGTTGGGCGGCTGACTTCAAACAAGAGGTTGGGGTGGCAAACAGGGGGCAAAGCCCTGTCCAAGTTAAACAAACTGCAGAGGTGAGAGGGAGGCGGACAGGTAATGGAGCAGGACCGGAGAAGGGCTTGGGACACCCAGCGGGTGTGAGGTGAGGGTTAACCCCGCCTTTACTTCTGACTTCTGGGTGCACAGGAACTTACCGAGCAACCAACCATGGAAAAACAAAAACAATTTTTCAATTAAATTAAAATGAAATTAAACTAAGTAAAATGCCAGACTACTCATTAGGAGTGAGACACAGCTCACAGTGCCACCAAAGGGACGTGTTAGGAAAAGGACCCTGGTCGCAACAAAGGAGGCAGCAGCAGGCCCTCAACGTTTTAACTGAGAACCATATGTGTTCCGCTTGCTGGGGATGCTATTGTTGAAAAGCAAGTGAATTAAAAAGGAAAGACAGACAGACAGACAGACAAGCATAGTCTCATGGAGTTTTCCAAGGAATAGAAATTGATTTGATGGAAATAATAGTGAAATTGCACTGAAATTGTCATGAAGAACATGAAAACAAGGGATTTAGGAACTGAGTGTGGGTTCCTGTGTACATGTGTGTAGGTGTATGAGAACATGTGTATGAGTGTGTGTGGGTGTGTAAAGATGTACTTTCTTCTGTGTGCATAGACTGCATGCACACATGGAGGCCAATAGGTCAACATTAATGCTTGTCTCAGTCACTTCCCACCTCCTGTTTAAAGACAGGCTTTCTTACGGAACCTGGGACTCACTTGGGATAGACTGGGTGGCCAATTGTCCTAAGAATTTGCCTGCCTCCTGCCCCCAGGACTGGGGTTACAAGTGCCCACGTCTACCACTCCCAGTTTTTCTGGAAGTCCTGGGGCTCGAACTCAGGTTCCCAGGCATGTGAGACTGGCTCTTCACCATCTTCTGAGCTCCAGTGGTTTGGGAGTTGAGCGGGGTTATCAGAAAAGATGTCTTTGAGAAAATGATATCAGAGCAAAGTCCAGAAGTGGGTGAAACAGGATGTGGGGGGGAGACCCTTGGGAAAGTCTGAGCAAAGAGCAGAAGTGGGTGATACAGGATGTGGTGGTGGGACCCTTGGGAAAGTCTCCAGGAAGACAGCACAGCCCATGCAAATGTCCTGGGGTAGGAGTGTGCCTGAAGGGTTTGATGGCTTCCAGGAGGGTCTTTCAAGAGGAAGAAAGAAATGCAGCAGAGGTGAGGGAGGATGGCGTGTGAGTGTGAGGGAGCAGTCCTTCATGGTCGGTGCATGTCCTCCTCTAGCTTGGAAGCCACAGACAGGAAGTACAGGAAGCATTTGTGGCTGACCTCTGGGTATGAGGGGACCACGGGAGGTGTTAGAACAGCGGAGTTGTTACTATCAGTGGTTCCTCTGGCTGCCCAGCAGATGATGCGCTATGGGACGGAGATGTCTCGGGGAATTCCTATCATCTTATCTATGGGTGGCAGCAGGGGTGGGGAAGTTCCCAGGATCAAGTCAAGATGGGGATTTGAAGAGGAGGGGGTAGTTGACAGAGGCAATGACTTGAGATGATAGCATCTAGTGTAAGTCATGACACAGCTGTCCAGTTGTCTCTACAGACCTCCCACGCCTCCCCAGCACAGACATCTCTCCACGTGAAGATCTTCCCCATCCCACTTTCTCTCTCCCCACCGTAATTCCTTCCAGGCTTAGCCGTTTTCCTCCATTAGCCCCACCTGGCACCTCTGTGCTGCTTTCTTTTCAGTGTTGCTGTACGTCTTGCTGGCCCTTCCACATTATGATTTATCCTGCCTCGATGCCCAAGGGGGCCTTTGTCTAAAGGACACAGGTCACGGCATACACAAGCCCGAGCCAACATCTGCCACATGGACTGTGTGATAATAATGATGATGATGACACTGGTGATGATGATGATGCTGATGATGCTGATGATGGTGATGATGGTGGTGATGGTGATGATGATGGTGATGATGGTGGTGATGATGATGATGGTGATGATGGTGATGGTGATGGTGATGATGGTGATGATGATGATGGTGATGATGATGGTGATGATGGTGATGGTGATGATGGTGATGGTGATGATGGTGATGGTGATGGTGATGATGGTGATGGTGATGGTGATGATGGTGATGATGATGATGGTGATGGTGATGGTGATGGTGATGATGGTGATGATGATGATGGTGATGATGATAGTGATGATGGTGATGGTGATGGTGATGATGATGATGGTGATGATGGTGGTGATGGTGATGATGATAGTGATGATGGTGATGGTGATGGTGATGATGGTGGTGATGGTGATGATGGTGATGATGATGATGGTGATGATGGTGATGGTGATGGTGATGATGGTGATGGTGATGGTGATGATGGTGGTGATGGTGATGATGGTGATGATGGTGGTGATGGTGATGATGGTGATGATGGTGGTGATGATGATGATGGTGATGATGGTGATGATGATGGTGATGACATTGGTAACAGTGACGCTAACAGTGATAGTGATTATGATGATGATGATGGTGGTAGTGATGGTGATGATTGCAATGGTGACAATTTGCTGGTATGACTAACAAGTGTTGTGTGTTTATTCTGTTTTAAGCTCAAACTGGCCCATTTTACATAATATCTCAACTAATCCCCCACAAGAATCTGTCAAGATACTAACACTGTCCCCAGTCACTATGAAAGAAATGAAGTGTAAGCGCCAAAATGGTCCAAGATCGTGGCTTGGGTGGTTATTGGTATCAAGGTCAGAGACTTTTGGGTGAAGTATTTATGTCATGGTTATAGTTTTGATCAGCCAAGCGACCATTCTGATCACTGAGTTTGGAGATTGAAAAAAAATCTTCTGTGTGTGCTATCATAACAATGATAGTGGTGAGAAGAAACAGAGACATTGCTTCTGTACTAAATGCTTGATGTGCGTATCGTTTCCATACTCAGCACCACACACACAGACACACAGCATACATATACACAAACACTGTACACAGCATACACACACAAACACATACACACTCACAAACCATACACACATACCCACAGAATGCAAATACATACATATATACACACATACATGCACATACGTACCCACACAAGTAATATATGTGTGTTACTTGTGAATATGAGGGCTCATCCCCCACCACACACACACATATACATGCAGAGGCCAGAGCAAGATGTCAGTTATTTCTCTATGGTCTCTCACTGAACCACAACTTGCCATTTTGACTTGGATGACCAGCAAGCTTTAGGATACACCTGTCTATGCTATGTCTGACCTTCTACATGGGTGCTGGGGATTTGAACTCAGATCCCTATGCTTGTTAGGAGTGTCCTTACTCACTAAGCCATCTCTCAGCCCACACAGTATCCTAGTATTTGGTTGGACATAGAGGCATGCATGATATAATCCAAATTTTGGCCGGAGGAGTTCAAGGGAACATAGTGAGCTCCTGAATTACCCCTCCCCCTCCAATGAGCAAGCTCAGCCACACATGGAGGGGTCAGCATGACTTGGGGGATTTCTTCATCTCTAGAACTGCCTGGGTGAGGTCATCAGAAGCCAGGGTGACCCAGCTACAGTCAGTGTCTGTTCCAGGTCCCAGATGGGAATATTTCTAGACATTTCTAGAAAAGAGAACATTTGATTATGGAGCCTTGCTCCCCCAGTACAGCAGTCGGCCCAGCTAGCTCTCCCCGAGCACGGGCTGGGTGCCGGCACTCTTATCTGCCCTCTCCCCACACTTTGTGAGCTGTCACGTTTGTCATTCTTGGATAAACTTTCTGCCCAGGCAACACGTACCTTGGGGTCAACGTCCTGTTTTACCCCAGGGATTGTTCAAATATTTGTGACCTTGTCAACCTGCTTCTCACTGAATGTGTTTTGTAGCAGGGTGGGGGTGAGGGGGTTCAGTTTAATATCTAAATGGACATGAACCAGTGACAGTCAGAGCCTGTATATGGGAGGCTGTGGAAGGCAGGGGCCAGGACAGCAGCTCTTGGCCTCACTGACTAGGAATAGAGGAGGGTAGTAATGATGGACCACACCCAGCAGGGTCTATGTGGTTTTTCTAATGTGCTGAAACAGTTCTTATACCCATCAAATTGACAGAAACACTGAGGCTGAGAGTTGACTGGCTACTAGAGTGTATGACACATGTGTGTGTATATTCCATGGACAGTCCTCCTCATTTTCCTCTCCCTCCTCCTTCTCATGACTACTGATGCTAGGCAAGCGCTCTACCGCTGGGCCATAGCCCCAGCCTTTCCCCAAGGTTTCTTCTGGAAATAGAGCCTTGCTAAGCCGCCCAGGATAGTCTTGAACACGCCACCCCCCTGCTTCAGCTTCCTGAGTAGTTGGGGTTACATGCAGGCCTGGGTTACCAGACGCCTCATCGAAAGTTATTGATCAGTCCAGGAGCTGGTGACTAAACAGCAGACCTAATGAGGATGGCGCTGACCGTGCAGGAGTGTGGGGGTGAAGGGTGAGCGTGAGGGATCGTGGGAGGAGGTAAGGGCGCATCTGAAAAAGAGTGGGCACGCGCCTACGGCCTCCATCGGGGACAAAGTGGCAGGAACCACCCCTCCTGTGTGGCTGTCACTTACATTCACAGTGGAAAGACAACATTTCACTCCCGTGTCAGTGACAACACAGAAACCATGCGTGTTTATGTCTGCCCAGGTCCATAGGTGCTCTAAGTTCTGCCTGAGATTTGGGACCCCAGAGTGAGGATTTCCGAGGGGGTGCATGGTGAGTTTGGGGCTCCAAGGATTTTACTTTTGGTCCCCATGAGGGGGCTTGGCACAAACCCAGACCCCGCCCCGTTCCCCTAGGCAGTGATTTTGTCCTGGGTGAACTGGCTGGCCATGACCCACGGGGAGCAGGAGGGTCAGAGCGCTGCCTTTGAAGCCAACCATTGCTTTGATGTGACGATTTCATCAAGGCCCTTCCTCAAGTTGGGCAAACCCTGATGTCCTTCGTCCAGCGCCCTGTGTGGTAGCCCAGTGCCAAAGCCTCCTCGAACAGTTTATCTGTGTTGTTCTCTCCCCACCTCCCCCCTGCCCCGTCCCTCCCTGTGTTCCACCCATTCTTCCTTCCTTCCTTCCTTCCTTCCTTCCTTCCTTCCTTCCTTCCTTCCTTCCTTCCTTCCGCATACGTCTGCTTATTATGGGAGAATGTGATGGCCTGGTGGGTTGGGCAGGAGATAGACTTCCAGGTAGATAGTTAATATTTGAGGAAACTATATCCCGAGAGCCCTTGTTCCATGTGAGACTTAAGAAAGGCAGCCTCACTTATGGAAAACATGCGTACCATCCAAATACAACGCATGGTGATCGAGCAATGGTCCTCTGGAGCTGGCACCAGCCTGAAGTCACAGTTCCTGCTGGATTGATCTAGAGAGAGGCACAAGATCTTTCTGCACTCAGAGACGTTAAGGAGCTCCTTGGGGGCCGCACAGAAGATGAAGGCATGGTGAAGGGTGGGGTGTGGAAGAGCTGAAGGGGCCGCACAGAAGATGAAGGCATGGTGAAGGGTGGGGTGTGGAAGAGCTGAAGGGGCCGCACAGGAGATGAAGGCGTGGTGAAGGGTGGGGTGTGGAAGAGCTGAAGAACAGAAAGGGCTGTTTCTCCACGTGACCCCCCTCACCACCTCCAGCAGCAGCGCGATGGCCACAGTCCCTTAAGAAGCAGGAATCCATGACAGGAAGGACAGGAGTCGTGCAGATGGATGCATTCCTTCTTTAATACTCCCCACAGCCCTATAAGGTCTGGAGGATTCTCTGGTTTATGCGGATGAGGTGACAAAGGGCCACCTGGGCTGCCACATCTCAGGAGCCATTCACCTTGTCGTCTGAGACGGGATCTGTCACCATTTGGTGACAGAAATCATCATTTGGTTAGACTGGCTAGCCAGCTCCTTCAGGATGGCAAGCCATGCTGCTACATCTGGCTCTTCTCTCTCTCTCTCTCTCTCTCTCTCTCTCTCTCTCTCTCTCTCTCTCTCTCTCTCTCTTCCTACCTTTCTTTCTTTCTTTCTTTCTCTCTTTCTTTCAAATATTACTTGTGTGTCTTGAACTCAGGCTCTTCTGTTTGCACATCCAATGCTTTATTGACTGAGCCATCTTCCCAGTATCCACTTCATACCACTAAGAATCTCGAGATCAGAAAGGCGATGTGATTTCTGCAGTGTCACACAGCTGTGGTGGCACAGCCCAGATCTGGGACGGCCTCACCTGTGCTGTGTCTAGACTTGAAGCTCTAAAGAGGCCCCTTGGAGGCAGGGAATGATTGTTTGTAAAGAAAATGTCACACAGTCCCACTCTGAGCAAGCTGACAGTGGCGTTTGACCCCCTGCATGGAGAAGTGCTGAGCTTGGCCTGGAGAAAGGGAAGCTGGACTTTGGACGAGAACGAGAAGAACCAGTGTGATCCTATAGAGCTCACACAGCATCCCAGCAGGTTTGCAGGGGCTGGTGAGAGTTGAGGGGATGGCACAAAGCTGTGGCTCATGGTCAAGACGATTGAGGGCTGCCAGCTGAGGTGGCTGCCGCCTGAGACAGTCCCTGACCCACGGCTATCAGGAACAGCCCAGAAGTGCCACAGCTATGGGACCTGGACCTGAGACTTGGCATCCCATGTAAAAGGACCACACCCACTTTCCTAGCCTCTCTTGCAAGCCACGAGTTCTGTCTGCTGCCACCCTGGCAGGGATAGGAACACAAGCCCACAGTCAGGGAAAGGAAAGGAAGTCTTATAGAGAGTGTTTAGGGTTTGACCGAAAGCACAGAACCTTCCTCCTGGCAGGATGAGGGGATAAACGCCGGCCAGAGTGCTGCTGCTACTCGAGTAGGAAGCTGCCGGCCTTGACTTTCACGTCTCTGACTCACGTCTCCTTGGGCCCGTCTCTGCTGGCCTTCCTTGCAGGCCTTTGATGGACCGATGAGATAAGGAAGACGCTTTGAACGAGATCAAAAGATGAATCAAAGGCCATGCCAGTTGCAGCAATGGGTGCCAGGGATTGGGTACACACTGGTTTCCTTCCTATCCGAGGTCGAGTTCTGCTCCGGGGCTGCATGTTTAAGTCACCTGACCTGCCGTGTGACCCCCGCCACCTCCTGGGATGACAAAACTCACTGACCATTAATGACCGGCAAGGCTGGAAACCGGGTCCATCCGTAAACTGATAGAATCGCCACTGTGACAAGGCGAGGAGCTGAGTGGCTCGTCCACAGGAAACCGGAAGCCTGAGCATCTCTAAGACCTCACGGCCATCAGGTTCAGTCCCAGGATCTAGACTTAGGCATGTCTGGTTCCAAACCCCAGAGAGAAACACAAGGGATTTGGTCAAGATGTCCTCAGCTAAAATAAAACATGGTTCTCAGAAAGTGTCCCTGATGGGGAGTTTGAATCACCCTCCCAACGATGGCCACGCCAAGAGTCTGGGCTACCTGTGCTGAGACACTAGCAGAGGCGAGGATGTTTTTATTGCAAGCCAGCCCCAGCTAGTGCCGAGTGACTCTCTGCACCCTTGAACTCCACCGGGCAAGGTGGCAGGATGTGTTCAGATAGAAACTGTAGTCTGGCCTACTGCTCGGGGTTGGGGGCACCCCCACAGGGAGGAGTGTGGAGAAACAGCCAGCAGTGTCCACAGTCACAATCTGTGCACCAAAACTGTACAGTCCTGGTGTCGTGTGACCATCTTCCTGGGCCTTCGGGAAGCTGCAACAGAGGATGGATGTTCAAGGCTTGCCTGAACTACAGTGTGAGTTCAAGGCCATCTTGGGAAAATCAGGAGACCCTGTTTCAAAATAAAACGTAAAATATGGGCTGAGGAGATGGGTCTGTGGGCCAAGCACAGAAATGTGAGGACCCAAGTTCAGATCCCAGCACCCAGGTGATGCTGTGCAGGCATGGCACCCACCTATAATCCCCGTGCTTAGGAGGTGGAGAGGGGGCTTCCCAGAGCAAGCTGGCTAGCCAGACTAACTAGATCAGTGGGCCCAGCTGAGAGAATTTTCCAGCAGACATGAGTTGGAAAGATAGAGGAAGAAGATAGACATCAATTGCTGGGCTCTACACACATGTACACAGGAGTGTGGGCACAAACACGTGAACTCCAGCATGAAGCACACATCCACACATGCATACTGCCTGAATATCATGCCAAAAAAAGTCAAAGGAAGGCTGGCAGAGAAGCTTAGTAGCAAGATGTTCACCCAGTATTTTCAAGGTTCAGGCATCAATTCTCCCCATACCCCCACCCCTCACAAACACATTCACACACCTCACACACACACATCACATACATTGTACATACACCTCACACACTACACATACACCACACACACCTCACACACACATACACATCGTATACATTGTATATATTCCTCACACACATCACATACATTGTGCATACACCTCCCACACATAGCACATATACACGCACACACCTCACACACACATCACACACATACACACACACCTTACACACACACACACATCACATACATTGTACATATACCTCACACACTACACACACACCACACACACCTCACACACACATACACATGCTCCTCTAATACACACACATCACATATATTACACATACTCTCACACATACACACACACCTCATACACATAGCACACACCTCACGCACTTACGTACACCACACATACACACACACACAAAGCTTTGGGACGACCTCACATTTGTGATTGACATGTCCCCGGTTGCTTCTGCGCATGAATTTTGATCTAAAGTGATCACTCACTGCCACTGCCTTCGTGCCTGAGCAGGCACAGAGGTGGGAAGGAGTCTGGTCTTGCTTCGCTATGAGGATAACAAGAATCCTAACAAAGCAGAGAGAGCCAGAGATTCTCTAGTGGAGACTCTCAGGTCAACTCACTTGAGTTCGAACTCCCAGGCTGTGACTTTCTAGCTGGGCTCCCTAAGGAACGTGAACTATCATCTCGGAGTAAACTCAAAAACAAGGGTCAAAGTATCCGCGCGTTGCTGCTTGAGTTCCGGACAGGAGTCAACGTGTTTAGCACAGGGCCATCAGTGATCACAAAACTCTAGGGCTGGAGTACAGCTCAGGGGAGCAGACTGCCTGCCCAGTATAATGCAGGCTCTGGAATCTGTCTTCAGCTTCAGAATAAAAGAGGGGTAGGGAAGGAAACTGGAAAAAGAAGGGAAGGGAAGGGATGGGGAAGAAAGGTGAGAGGAAGTGAAAGGGAAGAAGGGAAGGAAAGGGAAGGGAGTGGAGGGGAGTGAGATGAAGGGAGATGGGGGAGGAGGGAATGGTAGAGAATGGAAAGGAAGGGAAGAGGAAAGAGAAAATGCCTCAGTTTCCCCGGGGACGAGGAGATAGCCTGTTCCATTTGACAGTTCCAGACTGTCCCCAGGAACAGCGTGGCCAGAGGCCGGTGCCTGACTTGTGATTGTGAACCACAGAAACTTATCTGGAATCCTCTGCCCCCAGTTCACGGTCTGTCCAGATGGATGGAGAACGTGGGGAGCAGAGATCATGCTCTGTTCTGGACCAGCTCCTCTGATCCATACCTTCATGGGCAAAGGGAGATGCTGGGTCATCTCATCAGCTGAGCCTGGAGAGCCCAGGAGAGGAGGGTGCTGGGGGAATGTGTCTTGGCCACCTTCTCTGCTCCCCACCTTCTAGCATGGACCCTTTATAACTCCCGTCAAACAACCACAAAGGTCTTCAAAATCAACATCAACCAAAGCCCACCACTTCCTGTACTTTCCCTAATCACGCACAGTATGCTAGGCACAGCATCTTGCTGCCCTCTGACAGGCCTTCCACAGCATCCTTGGTTTCAACAGCGAGTTAGTGGAGGCCCAGAGAGGTGAAGTCGTGTGCCCAAGGGCAGTTTTATCAGCTTCAGACGCATGCTTTTATCAGCAAGGCCTGTTCGTGCAATGTACAGTCCTCTCTCCAACACTGAGCCACTTAGGGGTTGTGGACTGGGTGCCACGGCCTCTTGGAGCCTGTTAGGTAATATAGGGAAAGATGCCTCTTAGGGCTGTCGGAAGGGTCAAGATGAATTTGTGTTGTCCAGGGCTCATGGCCCTATCTGGCTGGCCCTAGCTGCATAGCTGTGGGATAGTTACAATTTGATCACACGCACACACACACACACACACACACACACACACACACACACACACATCTATATGTACAGTTTGGGATGTATATTGATCATTTATGTCCCTGCTTTGGTAAATGGACTTATTAGACCTGGGCCTGATAAGGACTCTTTATAATGCACCTCCAGTGGGAAATAGGACCTTGTACTCACCTCCTGCCCAGGCTCCACGTAGAGGGGACAGGAAAGGACATGGCACTTGCTCTGCCGGTGTAGTCTTTAACTTTTGCAGTACACACAGGGGACACTGGGATGCCTGTCAGGGAAGGTCAGTGTTGATCCCCTGAGCTGGAAGATTCACAGTCAGACACAAGGAAGCTCACACAAGCCAGGGCCTTGCCCAGTAGACCACCCACCAACAGAGTAGCCTCCCGTGGGAGTTCAAAGTCCTCAGATGCAATGTCCATGGCCCTTCTGGAATGGGAGAGCTTAAAGTACACCCAGAGATGCCTTTGCCTCTGGCCTCCTAGCTGGGATCTCTCCAAACCTTCTCGCCTTCAATCCGGAGGGCCTCACATTCTGTTTCCAACATCCGTTCCTTCTGCGCCCTTTGCCCTTGGCCCTGCCCCGGATCCTGGCAACATCCTGTCCTTCCCTGAGCTGAACCCCCTTCTCCAGCTTCCCAGTGAGATAGGAATCTTAAATAAATGCTTCCTGTCCCAGGACCACCTTATCTCCAGTTCCTCCCCGAGGGCTGGCGTTTAAGAGCCAAAGGCAGCCTTGCTCTCCTTCTAATTTTAACCATTCTCCTTCTCTCTCCCCCATCCCAAGGTCCCGGGAAAGGACAGGGGGACAGTTAGAGGTCCTGGCTGACCAGCTTACAGGGGATTCTGTCCCCCAGGGAGCTGGGCTATTAGTGGCGAGGTGGGTGGAATATTATCTGGCATCCATGACAGAACAAAACACTGATCATGAGGAAGTCAATCCAAATATGTCTACGAAATGACTTGACAAACGCACACTGCCATAAAACATACAAGCTCGACATCCAGGCATTTGATTCCTCTGCGGATCCACTCCACACACACAAGACTGGATTTCTGGAGTGCCGTGTGAGCAACGGGTACCTATCCAACTGGAATGTCACTGGCCAATGATGAGTTCTGAGTCAGACTTCACCTATGGTGGTTAGACACCAAGACTTCTTGTTTGGGTTCCCAGGGGAGCACACGCTTACAGCTGCTGTGACAAAGATGGCACAAAGGTCCCTTGACTTGATGGCAGTGAAGCTTCCCAAGGTGAGGGCTTCTCGGTGAGGGTGCAATGTCCCTACAGGCTCAGATGCTTGAACATCCCCAGCTGGTGGCACCATTTAGGGGAGGTTATGGAACCTTTAGGCGGTGGTGCCTGGCAGGAGGAGGTAAGTCATTGTGGGGGAAGACACTGAAGGTTATAGCCTCCAAGATGTGAGCAAGTCACATCCAACACTCTCACCACCACAGACCTCTGTGGCAGCCACGCATTCCCTAGGAGCCACGCCTTCCCTGTGAGCCACGCCTTCTCTAGGAGCCATGCCTCCCAGCAGCCACGCCTCCCCGGCAGCCACGCCTTCCCCTCCATGGCTGGCCGACCGTATCCCCTGAACCACGAATGGGAATGAATCCATCCGCCCTCCAGTTGCTTCTGGCCCAGTGACGAACAATTAATGCCATCCCAAACTCATGAAGAGGTGAGATAAAATTACACATCATTTCACTGTGTCAGGGAGCCATTAATAAAAATGTTAGCCGTGGGACGACAGTGACCGTGTCACTGATGTCTTCCTTTGTGACAGAAGCTGAACAAGGAGAGGAAAAAGAAAAAAAGGTAAATGAGACGCCCAGCCACACCTTGATTCTTGAACCTGGATCTGTCTGGAGCAGATTCCTCGCCCAGTCCAGCCACAGGAGCCCACAGAGGGCGTTATCTTCAGTCTTCCTCATTGGTGGCCACACAGACAACACCCTCCTGCATACTACCTGACACATTCGAACACACGTAGCGGTGTGGAAGTAAGGACGGATGCGCTCTGAGAACACATTGTATGGCAGGAGATCCCTTCAGACGACACACTGAACTGAGGGCTGGGATCCCATTTCAATGCTGAAGCTCAGAGAGGCTGAGATGTCCGCCTGGAGTCACCCAGTTGGGAGGCGCGACAGGCCGGCTGCAAATCCAGAACCGCTTCCACCATGACTTTTGCAAAACTTGGCTCTATGTTTATTTCTCATTTCATTTTGCGTTGTTCTGAGATGGCCCCTTGCTATGTGGTGTAAGTTGGCCTAGAACTCACTATGTAGCCCAGGCCCATCCTAAACTCAAACTCTCCCCCTTTCCCCTCTGAGCGCATGCCACCCTGTGCAGCGTTCTGTGCTATCTTTAGAAGAAGCCCAGGGGTTTTTCCAGGCGAGGTTACGGAGTGAGAACTTGGCCTCCTCTGTGAATTGCAAGCGTTCCTGATGGGTTCTGCAAGCCGCACCTCGGCAGAGCCACCGCTTCCTCCTCCCTCGCAACCTCAGCTCTTCCCTTTCATCTACCCACGGCTCTCCCCGTTACATCCAGTCTCCGCCAGGAATCTCATCTCCCTCTTCTTCACTGTGTCCTCCCTTGGAAGAGGCCAGTCGACCAAGCCTTCCTGCTCAGACAGACCTTTGCACCCGCTCCTCTGCCTTGACTGGCTTGCCCTCCTGGGTGTGTTCTGGGCTCAGCTTTCAAACATCTCTTGCCTGAGCCTCAGAGCCACAAACATCCCTTGTACCCACATCTGCCTCTGGCTGTCCTCCAGGTGCCGAAAAGTGGATCACATTGCCTTCTAAACCCTTGCTCTTTGTGTGTATGTGGAATAAGCCTGTGTTTATGTCCACATGTGTGTACATACAAGCGCACTTGCCTGTGGATACTAGAGGATGATTTTTGGGGGTGCTTTCCTCAATTGTTATCCATTTAGTTTTTTGAGACAGGGTCTCTCACTGAACCAGCTCTCATCAAGTTCAGCAAGTCTGCCTAGCCAATGAGCTCCAGGAGTCCTCCTATCTCCACCTCCCTGACGCGCCAGTACTACAGGCTGGCTTTGAAAGATGCATGCTAGGGACCCAAAGTCAGGTCCTCGTGCTTGCTGGCCAAGTACTTTACCCCCCGCCCCAGCCACCGCCCAGCCCTGCTGCCTTTGCTCTAGTCCTCGTCTCACCAGCGCGTACATAACATGGATAGCCAGCTTCTCCAGCACACAGAAGAATCTTGGAGTCTTAGTTGAGGTCGTTGCTTCCTGTATGTGTCCCCCTCCAAATCAGCCATGACACTCTCATGGTGTTTGCACTTTGCTAAGTATAGCCAAGCCTTCCTCGAACAGACCATTGTAGAGGAGACCTCTGTAGAGGAGTTCCCGCATCAGACCATGGTGTGTATCTGTATGTGTGATTGTGTGGGTGTATCTATAGAGAAGACCTCTGTAGAAGGAGCTCCTGCAGCAGACCATGGTGTGTGTCTGTGTGTGATTGTGTGGGTGTATCTGTAGAGGAGATCACTGTAGAAGGAGTTCCCGCAGCAGACCATGGTGTGTGTCTGTGTGTGATTGTGTGGGTGTGTCTGTAGATGCCACTGCTTTCCTCAATCCCATAATGCTCAACCCGGCACCACAAGATTTATAAATTCTGTACGTTTCCTTTTCCAAATGCCAAACTTCCAGCCTTCACTAGGTCATGTTCTGCAGATCATTTCCCAAGGCCTGTAAGACTGGATCCTTTGTCCCAAAGTTGATCACAACCTAAGGATCCACCAAGGGAAGATGAAATAGGAGCAGACCCATAGAGCGCTGAACTTGTAGGCACATGAACGCTTTTACTGTATTCTAGACTTAACGCCATTGTGATGACTGTTCATATCAGGAGGAGAGACTTTTGGTTTTATGGTTGTGTTCTTTTCTGGGTGATGTCCTAGAAAGTTTCACTTCTTGATAGATTGTTCCAGACAGCTGGGACAGAACATCACTTGTCATACTGAAATGAGCAGTTCTTCCTTAATTAGCAGCCACTGGGGAAAGCGGGGTGTCTGTCCTCTCGCTGTTTATATTAACAGCTTTCATTAATTGCACATCAGATAATAGACATCACCCCACGTGCGAAAGAATATTCAAGCTAATCATATCCAAATAGATGGCTGTTGCCTCGGAGAAAATGGTCACAATCCAAACTGTTTGTACATCTATTTCTGGTTGTGTCCATCACGTTGAATGGTGAGTGGTTAAAAAACCAGGAGACAAAAGCTAACGTGGACTGTGTTTGGATGTGAGACAAGAACACTCCTCCCATGTTAAGACCGTTTTCCCGAGACAGAGTGGTCTCTTGCCACCCAGTTGCACAGGGGTAGACAACGAAGCATAGGGAGGCTGAGCCACCTGCCCAGGGGGAACAGAGAAGGCTCTCACCAGGCAGAGCAACTGGAGGCTGTGGACCCTGCAAAGCGGCGGCTGGGGGTCACCATAGTCCTGCCTTTTGCAAAATCCTTGACCTTTTGACAGGTTTTTTGTCATCTGTATGCCTTGGAGTTCTTACTTACACAACAGGATGACAATGTTCTGTTAGCTTTGTTTGCATGGTTGTCACCAGAATATCAAGAGAAATCTTTAAGAAGGCAAGATTTATTTAGTTCATGGTTTTGAGGATTCTGTTGATTTTGAGCCTATAGCAAGATTGAGCATCATGGAGGTGGACGTACGCAGAGAAGGGAGTTGCTCACGCCATGGTGGGTGGGAAGCAGAGGAGGAGGGGGCCTAAAGACAAGTGCACCCCCCAAAGCCCCATGACCCCCCTCCACCCCCACCCAGCCATGTCCTACTTCCTCCACCCAGACCTCACTTCCTGTTTCCAGAATTAGGGGGCCAAAACAGCACCACCAGCCAGAGATGGAGCATTCAATTAATGAGGCCCAGGGGACATTTCATATTCAAAGTGTTCCAAGTGACAAACCAATGGGGTTGTCATGGAATGAAATAAGAGAGTGTTCTTTGCCTATCTAAGGCCAGACAAGTGGCAGGCATTCGGTAAAAGTGAGCTGTCTCCATCCTGCCTTAGGGTCCCTGCATCTGCTCTTCTCTCTTCTCAGAATCCCATCTCCACAGAAGATGGTAAGGTTCTTTTTATTCCCCAAGAGCATAACTTTGCTCTGTCCCTCTCTTTGAAGGTTTACACAATCTTACAGAGAGGCCTGTGGAGTTTGTTCCCCTTTTGACATCAGTTCTGTCATAAGATGTCCACACTGACTTTCCTATTGTCTTGCCTCCTGTGTGCTTACCCAGTTACAGTATCTGTCCTGTTTCCAGCTGCAAGGTACGAAGGAGTAGGCACACAGTAGGTGCTCAACAATTACTCATTGGAAGAAGGATACATGGGAGATCCGGAACCTAAACCTAAGCCTTCTGGGCTCCAGATCCTGGCTGTGTTAAGCTACTCTGGAAGCTGGTACACCCCGAACAAGAATGAAGAGATATTCAGAGGGGTCAGTCATCACCCAGCTTAGAAAGGATGAAGATACCAGGCCATGAACCCTCAAAGAGAGGAGGGCTGCTCTGGCTGCCGTAAGCATTTGCCTCTTGATATCAGACTAATCAGGGTTGGTCAGCTTGTATCAGTCAGGATAAGTGAAGTTGTGTTGCAGTGACAAAAGCCCCCAAATGTGTAAGTGGTGTGTGTGTGTGTGTGTGTGTGTGTGTGTGTGTGCGCGCACGCGCGCGCGCACGCACGCGTACACACCCGCGCCACGTGTGTGGATTTCCTCTAAGACCAGAGACATTGGATTCCCTGGCGGTAAATTTACAGGTAGTTGTGAGCTGCCCATCGTGGGTACTGGGAACCAAATATGGATCCTCTGCAAAAGCTCCTACTGTGAAGGAAGTAGACAGGGTCTCTTCATTGGCCAAGTAGGCCAAGCTGACTGGGCAGCACCCAGCCTCAGGACTCTCTGTCTCTGACTCCCCAGCACTGGGGCTGTAACCATGTGCCACCATGCCTACATTTTTAAAGAATGGTGCATGTTGGGGATCAAGCACAGGTTTTCATGCTTGAATGTGAAGCTGTCTCTCCACTCCCAAGCCTCCCCCTGAACTTCAGTGACTTAATTAGCATGCCCATTAGAAAGCAACCAATCATCATGGGTCTGCTTATTTGGCCCCTCCCAGCAGACAAGCGTCAGCCAGCGCGAGCACAGGAGGCACAGCTGCACTTGGAACCTCCCCTCAGGACTGACACATATCGCTTTCGCTCCCAGGCCATCTTAATTATTTCTAGCAAATTTTTATGCAATGATAAAAGTTTTTCCATGTACAGGCCAGGTGCTGCCCCTGGTGACGGCGGTGGCAAAGCTGGGAGAACAACCATGGGGCTGTCAATGTGTTTCAGCTTTCGAAGTCTGAGGAGAGTCACCAGGCTGTGGCATCCCTGGCCCCTAAACATTTGCAAACTACATTGCAAATAATTTCTAGAGCTGATAGTTTACCTTGAAGGCCTCCCATGGATGCCTTAGGCTTTGGAGTAAAAAGATCTTTGTATAAAGGGAGAGATTTATTCTCAAAGAATCAAATAGCATGAAGTACCATACAGGGTGTGTTTGGGATTCATGCAAGCCTTAGTGTGTGCACAAAGAGTGAGATACTTGGAACTTTTTTTTTGGTAGGAGATCCTGGAGTTGGAAAGTCTCCAACTCATGGAGACTGGGTTTTGAAGTACATGCAGGAGTTTGTTTGGTGGTGTTTAGGATGGAGTAGACATTTTCAGTGAAGGGAACACAGGTCAGAGCATTGCAAACCTTGAGATGCTCCCGACTAGAGGCCTAGAAATCTGGGCTGTTTCTGGGTTCCCAGCTAACTGGATAAAGAAAGCAAGCCATGTAGGCTTACTGTTTCCCCTGGCTCTCCAACCCTCCACAGTCACGTCAAGCGAAGGGCAGAGTGACTCCCTGCCTTCTCCACATTGTCTGAAAGGGAGGAATAAGAGGCTCCATGTTAATCAAATATTGTCACAAATGCTGGAGGGATTTAATGGCTCTGGTTTTGCATTTCAAGGCTAAATTCTTTCACCCCACAGTCTGCCTGGCTCGGGTGACTTGATGCGATTTACATGTCTTTTTCTTTTTAGCTTTTGGGAAATAGAAATCACATTAAGAAAATGGACGAAGAAGGCTTTGGGATGTGTCTTCCTCTCTCCTCTCTCTCTCTCTCTCTCTCTCTCTCTCTCTCTCTCTCTGTGTGTGTGTGTGTGTGTGTGTGTGTGTGTGTGTGTGTCTCCCTCTCTGCCTCTCTCTGTCTCTGTCTCTCTCTCCCTTCCCTTCTGTCCCCTCCCCCGGCCTATGTAAATGAGTGTAGTTTTTGATGATGGACATAGAAATGATGAGTTGAACTGATGCTCTAGGAAGGACAGAGCTGCTTTGGAATGCATGATTTAACGGGTTAGTAGAAAGAGTTCGGGCTGGCATATGGGTTCAAATCCTACCTCACTAACATCTTAGCTTTCTAGGCTGCCTTAGCAAACTACCACAGGCGGAACGGATTAGAACAACAGGAGTCTCTCCTACTTGTGGAAAGGGGAGGCCATGGCCTGGATGCTCTTCAGAGATCATGAGGGAAAAAATCTGTCCTTATGGCCCTTTCCAGCCCCTGATGGCAGCGGGCAACCTCAGAACCCCTTGACCCACAGACACAGGGCTTGTCTCTGTCCTCCTGGGGACACTCTCTCGCTTGCCTATGTTGAAAATCTCCTTCTGTAGTTCTCTTTATAGAGACACCTGTTACAGGATCTAAGACTCTCTTAAATCCAAGACACCCTATCTCAGATCCCTTAACTTGATAACCCACAAAAGACCCTATTTTTCCTACCATACCAAATCACTTTCAGTTTCTGGACAGATACTTTTTTGGGGGGGACACCATTCCACGATGCATATATTGTTTCCCAGTGTGAAGGATTATGCTTCTCCGTCATCCCTGAGCCAGGCAGGCATCCCACCCGAAAGCAGCGCCGCTGACACAATCTGGACGCATCTAGAATGAGACAATTCACTTGGAACTCGCTGTGCAAAGCCTTGAGTTCACAGCTGAAAGGGCGGTGCTGTTGTTAGTAGCAGCAAGGATATCAGGGCCATTGACTCTCGTCCAAGGGCTCTGACATGAGGAGGGCGGGAATAGCATACTCTCAAACATCTGGTAAACAAGGCCACGGTGCTTTCCAGCTCGGGTTGTTTGGAATTCCGTAGACCCCAGACACAGATGCCTGCAGAACAAGATGATGGATGACCTACTTTTGTAAAGCATCATCTTCTGAGCCAGACGGAGCCATTTTTATGACATCAGCCATATCTGCTTCTGGGAGTCTATCACCGTCCAGACCCAGAGACCCCCAGAGAAGAGAGGGGCGGGAAGGGTCATTGGACTCTCACTTGATAGTCCAGTCACTCCTTCCAGACATGGGTATGTAATTCTGCCCTAGTTTCTCTTGCTCTCCAGGCTATGCTAGGCACTAAGCTAGGTTATTAGAAGAGGACTCCATTTGTACACCTGTGAGAAAGCAATCAGCCCTGCTGGGTGAAGGTTTTCTGTTATGGCAGCTTTGGGGTCCATTGCTCTCAGGTCATAACTGTTGTTGGCTGTTATTTTTTTAAAACTCTTTTGACTCTTTGAGGGGCCCACCACCCAGCTCCCAAATAAATACACATAGAGGCTTACTATTACTTTTAAATATCTGGACTTAGTTTAACTTGTTTCTAGCCAGCTTTTCTTACCTTAAATTATCCCATTTACTTTTTGTCTCTGGGCCTTTATCTTTATTCTATATACCTTTTCTTTTCTTCTTATTCTGTGTCTGGTTGGGTAGCTGGGTGGCTGGGTAACTGGGTGGCTGGTCCCTTATTTTCTTGCTCTTCACTGCCTTCCCTAATTTCTCCTCCTATTTATTCTCTCTGCTTTCCAGCCCTGCCTAACCTTTCTCTTGCCTTGCTATTGGTCATTCATCTCTTTATTAGACCAATCAGGTGTTTTAGACAGGCAAAGTAACAAAGCTACACAGAGTTAAACAAATGTAGCATAAACGAATGTAATACACCTTTGCATCATTAAATAAATGTTCTACAGCATAAACAAACATAACACATCTTTAACTAATATTCTACAACAAGTAACCCTTCACTAATGCTCTATAAGTAAGCTTGATAAACTTCTTGGTTCTCCAGGGCAAGCTATGATGGGATTGAGATTGGGGTCACAGGTAGAGAGGGTAGACATTGTTCAATACCTTTTCCCATCCAGGAGAAGAATCTTCTCACTGCAACCCTCTTCCTTTTCTCCAGATACTGCCAAAGCTAGTATGGATGCCATCAATATCTGACACAAAGATGCTTATACTCTTCTGCTCAAAGTTTCTTGACAACGATGTCCATGGCCCCTGAGATTGGTGTCAAAATCATACGCAGTCAGGAAGCTCACTGTGATAGTTGCTGTTAATGTTTAACTTGACCAACACCAGACTCACTGGGGAGATGGGCCTGGGGGTGAACCTGTGTGGAATTGTCTTGGTTACATAAACTGATGTAGAGAGACTGACATGGTTACTTTCCTATTGCTGTGATGAAATACCATGACCAGGGCAGCTTATTAAAGGAAGCATTCCATTGGGCCTTACAGTTTTAGAGGGCTAGAGTCTATGATGGCAAAGCAAAGGAGTGACAGCAGGAACAACTGAGAGCTCATAGCTTGATCTGCAAGTTGGAGACACAGAGAGTGGGAGGAGAACGGGAGTAGTGTGAGTCTTTAGACACACCTCCTTCAACAAGGCCACACCTCTTAGTCCTTCCCAAGAAGTTCCACTAAATGGGGACCACGTATTCAAATGAGCCTATGGGGCCATTTTCATTCAAACCACCACGAAGACCTATTTTTAGGGTATGTGGGACAATTCTCTGGGCAGGAGACGCAGAGGACGGGAGTGGGGGGACCATGCTGCACACGAGCTTGTGTGTTCATTTCGGACCAGCTGCTTCCAGTCCCTGAAGCCTTGACCTCCCTGCCATGAAGAGCTGCACTCTGAAGTGTGAGCTGAAACCAACCTGCCTCTCTTCCATTGCTTTTGTCTAGGGTGTTTTCACAGAAACAAAAAGCAACCAAGAGGCCCAGCGAGTCACAGCATGTGCCGTACTCTCTGGAGTCACACAGGACTGTGGGTTCAGATCTCAGCACTGATGTTTGGTGGATGAGCAGCTGAGCAAGTCAACTCAACCCTCCGAGTCTTGATTTTCTCCTTGTCAAATGGAACCACGTGGGCCAGAGATGCAGCTCCATGGTAGAGCATTCGCCTGGTGCATGTGATGCCCTGATTCAGCCACTGCCACTGGACAAAGGAAGTATTAAGCCTTAGAGGGAAGTGAATGAGGACACCCCATTGTCCTTATGTCTGCATGTCCTAATGTCACTCTTACTGAATAATTAGCATTCATCTGTATAATCGTAGAGATGTCTGTTCAAGTCTTTCATCCAATTTAAGAATGGGTTGTTTGCCTTTTTGTTACTTTTGGTTATGTTTTATATACTACGCGTGAGAATGCCCTATCAGAACGATTTGCAAAGAGTTTCTCCCCTTCTGTAGATTTTGGTTTCTTGATAACTGTTGCACAAACATTTTAACTTTGATGAAATCCAACTTCCTTCTTTACTTTGTTGCTCATAGTTTTGGTGTGATATCTCAGGGCCTCTTATCCAATCCAAGGCCGGCAATTTATTATTCCAAGAGTTAAACGGCCTCAGCTCTTCCAGACACCCCACATGAAAAATGGGATCTGAGTGCAAGGCTGCCTTTCAATTTTTACTCAACTCGACACCCATCTTTGTTTCCCCTCTCAGCGGAGCTCAGGTATTTAGAAAGCATCCCATGATTAACCTAAAGCAGAGACAGTGAGGGAACAGAAGAGAAGAGGAGCTGACTGGAAGACCTTGACCCACGAGTTCGAGATTCTAGGTCCCTGCGCTGGAGCCTGTGAAGTCTCAGAAGACTCCACAGACTCCAGAGTGGCATGTGGGCAATTGAGAGAGGTAAAGAGTCCTGCTTATGCCCTGCTAGATTCACAGTGGTCACTATAGACCATGACAGAAGGTGTGACAGCACCAGGAATAGCTCAGCTTTGTTGATGAATGGCCAAGGAGCTAATGTAGTTTTACAACCAGCCCATGGCCTCCAAACCCTCTGGATTATGGCCACAGTCCTGAAGAGTGGAGTGAGGAGTATCCAATAGACTCCCAGAAATGCCTTTAAATAACCTACCTAACAAATAAGAATTTTTTTGTGGCCAAAGTGATATCAAAGCTGAAAGTAGGAGTTGGCCACCATTATGGTCACCACATGGATGGCTCTTTTCACTGGCAAAGACCTCAAGTAAAGAAAGGTTCACTTGGGCTCACAGTTTGAGGGTACAGTCTATCATGTCAGGGAAGGTGTGGAGGCAGGAGCATGAAAGTGGTTGGTCAACATGCGTCTGACTGTGGAGCCAGAGCAGAGAGAGATGAATGCTGGTGCTCAGCTTTTTCCTCCTTTTATTTAGCTCAGAACCCAGCCTAGGGGATGATGCTGTCCACATCCAGGGCAGGTCTTCTCTCAGTTAACTTCTGTTTCTAGAAGCATCCTCATAGGCACACCAAAAGTGTGTATGTCTCCTAGGCAATTCTAAATTTTACCAAGTTGACATTGGAGATAAATAGACCCATTAAAAAAACCAGACCCATCCTATTGTGAGAACCCACAATGTCCCTAAAGATGAGCAATCTGAAGACAGTGTTATGTTTATAGCCTGTATCATCTCTGTTCCTCAGGAAGGGACAGATCTTCTTCCTGAATTTGTATTTCAGAGACAGATATACAACAAAACATTAATGAAGAGACAGAAACCTCCACTCAAAGAGTTTCCCTGGGGTTAATTTTGCCTCCAGAGGTATATTGTTGCTATCTGGGCATAGTTTTCCTGGTCAAAACCTTGAGCTTGTTTTCCCAGCTTCTTTTTGTTCACCCCTGCCCCCGCCAACTTAATTTTGACTTTGTCTCTGTGTTAAAATCATCACTTGTCTATTCTCCATGAGGATACAGCTCAGTGGTTGCCTTATATACACAAGGCCCTGGGTTCCATCACCACTCAACTCTGCCAGAAACATCCCCCATTGTTCTTCAGCCAGTATGCCTATTGTTCTTTTTTAAGACACAGAGATGAACAAGGTTTGCTTGATTGCCCTGATGGAGTTAGCTTTGCAGCTTTCCTTCAGTTGTGGGTAGAGAATTTGGGGCACTAACTGATCTCACTGGCTAAGACACATATGAGGTGTGGTCACACACTCTGTGCTAACTTGTTATGGGTCTGCCCCAAGGTTGTGACTCTTCTGAAGGATGGCCAGACAAGGCATCAGCTAGTTCTGTGACTTGGTCACTGAGTAAGTATTCAATACATATAGAGTTTGAAAGCAGGGCTGGAGAGATGGCTCATTGCTTAAGAGTATTTGTTACTATTGCAGGATTTGGGTTTGACTCTCAACAACCACATGACAGCTTGCAGCCATCTGTAATTCCAGTTCTAGGGGATCTGGCGCCCTCTTCTGTCTTCCAAGGGCACCACACACATGTGGTGCACATACACATGCAGGCAAACATCCACGTACATAAAAAAATAAATAAAAATTAATTTTTGAAAGTTTAAAATTCCCTTTTGTTTCTTTTCTTTTATTCATTCTCTATTATCTACCTTCCTCCTTTCTTTTTTTTTCATCCTTTTTTTTTGTATTCTGTGTTTTGGGAAAAAGGTCCCGTGTAGCTTAGGCTGCTTCAAACTTGCTATGTAGCCAAGGATGACCTTGAACTTCTGATATTCCTGCCTCTACCTTCCAAGGTTTGAGATTACAAGTGGTACAGGGGTCCAATCTCAGGGCATCACACCAACCCGGTTACATTTCCAACACCTCAAAGGTATAGTTTCACAATGGAAGAACTCCACCTGCTGAACCCTGCTGTTCCTGTTAAATCCATGAGCCTTACTTAGCACAGCCTTTGCCCAAGTGTACATGATCACTTACATATTAGCAGACCCATATAGGCAAACATAGACCTGCAGCCAACATGAATCCAAGGTACAAACAGTCAACTTCCCCACGGATAAAGTAAAGCCAACCCGAGGGTGACTTCTGTCTTTACCTCTCAAGCCAACAATTTTTGCTTCTTTACTTTTAATAATTAAAAACATCCAGTCTGAGGCTAACATTTTGGGGGCTATGATCCCGATGATAAGCTACGATGGAGAAAAGTTTAACTTCCATCCACCAAGAGAGCCAGTCTTGAAGTCGACAACACAATTAATTCACTGCAAGCACCTTTTTCAGGGGAATCACAAAACCCCAAAGCTTACGGACAAGGATGCCCATGGCCAAAGCACCTATGACAGTAGAAACCATCCAAGTCAGGTGCCCACAACAGGGGGCTATTGGTAAATTATAATGTTTCAGGAAATGGGCCGTTAAGCCTTTACAAACAGCCACTATAAAAGACTGTTTAATGGCATGGGAGGGGGCTTCGCGGGATGAGCACACATCTGGAAGATGAGACAGAGTGGGCTAGTGAGATGCAACCATGCCTACAAATCATAGGGGGAAAAAACTACATGAACTTAGTGAGATGGCTCAGAGGGCAAAGCACTCACCGCACAAGCATGAGGACCTGAGTTCAATCTCCAGAACCCACATATAAGTCAGGAGTGGGGAACCATCTAGGACCCCAGAGTTGGGGTGGAATGAGGAGATAAGAGTTTTTCTGGAGTTCTTGGGCCAGCCTAGCCTAAGGATCGAGCTCCAATTCCAGCGAGAGAGCCCATCTCAAAAAATAGAATGGAGGGAGCTGGAGAGGTGGTGAGTGGTTCTGAGCACTGACTGCTCTTGCAGAGGACCTGGGTTTGATTCTCAGCACCCACATGGAGGCTCACAACCATCTGTAGCTCCAATTCCAGGGAGATCTGATGCCCTCTTCTGGCCCCCTCCGGAACTGCACAATGTGATGCGCACAGACAAATGCAGGCAAGCACACATACACATAAAGTTTGGCCCTTTTCACTCAAGGTAGATGAGGTAGAATCCTTAGCAATCTGAAGACGTGGGGACCCATGCGCTGTGATCATTCTCGAGACCCCCTCTAGTGACTGAATTTTTAAATATCAATTTTGCAGGCTTGGTTATAGAAATAAGATCTAGTAGGAAGTAGATTATTAAAAGTTTGTTTTTGAAACGGTGTCTCATGAAGCTCAGAGTGGCTTTGAACACTCAATATAGCTGAAAATGACCCCGATCCTCCTGCCCCACTTTCCGAGTGCTTGGTTGACAACTGCCCCAAGCTCACATGATATTTCTTATTGTCTTTGCTATAGGGAGAAGCATGGGGTCCAACAGAACGTCCTCAAGCTGACAGACTATCTTTGGACATACCTCTCTGCCCTTTGTAAAACTGGTAGAGCCCCTTACACGGTGTCTTGTGATAGGGGAAACTGGAGGTGGCAAAGGTTTGAAGAAAAGTCAAGGATGATGTCCCCAAGTGCTAGCAGAGCCCAAGCCGTCTTTTCTGCACCGTTCTTGTGGCCTGGAGCAGTGGAGAAAGAAGCCAAGTGACAATGGCATCTACAGTGACTCAGAGGCGCCAGGAGAGAGGCGAGCAGAAGACAGGCAGCCCAGTCCCCGGGAATCTATTATTTAAACTCCAATTGCTGTCTCTAAGCGCTCCCACTCAGAGAGCTCTCCATTTACAAAAGTCACCTTTAATGGCACATT
The DNA here is from genome assembly GCF_982192425.1 of Myodes glareolus. NCBI lineage: Eukaryota > Metazoa > Chordata > Mammalia > Rodentia > Cricetidae > Myodes > Myodes glareolus. The sequence goes on from NC_142027.1 coordinate 135,296,797, forward strand.
AAAGCCTCCTAACATTTGACCTAGCCCAACATCCTTGCGAGTGCCAAAGATTGAGTTTAGCCTCTCAGGACAGCGTGGTAAAGGACAGGGTCGGGCAAGGTTGCACCTCACCTTTCTCATCCGCTAAATGGGTGGAATCAGACTCCTGGGTCAGCCATTATCTGACTTGGAAAATAGAAAGTGTCCCACATCTTGATCAAATAGAGGATTTAACACAGGGTGGAGCCACCCAGAGGGCGGCTCCATGAGCAGCGCCTGACTCCATGGTGTCGTTTCGGGACTCAGATAAGCCACCCCCTAGAGAGACACACTCTATCTCAGCACGTCTCTACTGTGATGGGAAGATAGGCAAAGGAGGGGCAAGGCTCCGTGCTTCCAGTCCCCCTGCTCACCTGGCATCTGGAAAAAGTTACTTTATATATCTGTTTCTGAGGAAGACTGAGGATTGTCAGCAACGCCCTTTACCTGGGCCAGGATAGAATTATAAATAAAATTATATAATGCTTGCAAAGTTTCAGTTACACAGTGATTAATAAACAGATCATAGCATTTGAATATCTATTGCCTGCTGTATTACATACTCGGTCTCCCTACATGAAAAGACCTTCAAGTCAAAACGTTCCTTAATGTTTAAGTTTACACTTAATTTCCTTTTATAACGCTAGAGATGGAAAACAGGGCCTCACACACGGCTGTATTTTAAAACTGAAAGACTGAGGGGGTGAAAAAGCCATATCACCAAAATGGTGAAAAGAAAAATGTATTCTGTGTCGGACTAAACTTGCTGCTTTGGCAGCCATGAACATCCTCCGTTTGGGCTCTGGGTTACCTACAGTCACCTGCTGCACATCGCCCCGGCTGGTACTCACTATTTACCACCTCGGAAGTGCCCGGGTACCCAAGTATAGAGGTTCTGGACCAGAACAACACAATCGGTTTGCCAACCTGGCCCTCATCTGTCTGTCCCTCCCAACTTCCCAACACTTGCGTCCTGTCTGTATCTGGAATTTCTGAGGTTTCACTTTGGTTTTCAAACTGACCAATAGACTGATCCAAACTATGGTTTTTTATAATTAGGTATTTTGTATATATTTTAGCATCTCCAGTGCAGGTATTATGATCATCAGGGTCAGGCTGTGGGGAGATGAGTCAACTGGGAAGGTGCTTGTTTAGCCAAGTGTGAAGGTCCAAGTTCCATCTCCGTCGCTCACATGTACACCTGTAATCCCAGCCCTGGGGGGTAGAGACAAGAGGACCCTTGAGGCTCTATGGCTGGCCAGACTAGAGGAATTGGGTATAGTAAGCTTGGATAAGTAATATAGGAATTGTGCATGTGTGTGTGTGGATGTGTGTATATATGTGTTTGTGTGTGTGTATAATATGCTATAGGGGAGGTATAGTAAGATATTATTTATATATGGGGTATATCAAGACAAAGAGCTATAGGGGAGGTCAGCATCAGGCAGCACATGCAGGTGCACACACATGAATACACACACACACACACACACACACTCACTCACTCACTAGGGTTATCATAATTTACATCTTACCTTACGTCTCTGCTCTAGCCTTAGCAAAAGACTTGGTATTGAAGAGCATCTGAAACACCAAATATCAAACACTCTCAAGGTGAGAGCTAAATAAATTAAAGATCTCTGGGAGACGAAGTATTTAGTGTAAATATTCATTTCACAGTAAAATAGGGTCGCTGGAAGTCACAGAGTAACTTCTTATTTTTTCTCTGTGGATTCACACTCTGATATGAAACCGGGACCCAAAGCCCCCTGGGTTGATTCTGCAGTCTCCATCGGTAGTGAGTTCCCTTTCCCTCTGTGAGTACCACACCTTGGGTATGTGCTAAGTTCCATGGTGATGTTGCTACCTTAGTGTGGCCTCTCTGCAGGTGCTTCTTTGTGGTCTCTTTCTGTGGCACAACCTTCTCATCCATTGGGCCCCACGGGAGCCAATACTCTCAGCAGACATCAACCCGCCAGGAAAACAGGGGCTCCACACCTCTTTATGGCCCATCTACTCGACCGGCTCATGAGACAGGGTTTTGACTCAAATCAAGACTTTGAACCTGGGGCCTGGGGTCTATTCTAAATCCTGTGAATAAGTGAATGCCCTTATCCAGTATTATTTCCCAAGTCTTTATGGTTGCATCTCAGCATGGAGGGCAGTAAGTTGGAATGGGAAAGGGTTAAGTAGGATATTAAACATTACAAATACCAGTCCGCAATGCTTCTTCATGTTCCTCATTCCTTTAGTGTTTCGGGTCTGAAAATAACATCCTCCCCCACATCTCTTTTTGGATAGGTCTCTGACTGATGTTTACATCATGTAGGCATAACATCCACATAGCGCTGACCATCTATTGCTCAAATCAGTGGCTTACTTCTGACGTTCTCTCGGTTGAGGTTCCTGAGGTTCCCCCTCCTTGGGCCTCTGTCTCCTGCTGGTCGAAGTCAGAGCGAGCCACAAACACAATGGAATCCTTCCTTCTGAATTGCTCAACACCATCTGCCTCGCTGCAGGCCCCAGGCAGGCAGGGTGAGCAGTCCAGGGCAGACACGGCAGGCCCTCATCCAGGCACCGTGTGTCGCGTGTGCTCTCGGGGATCTTCCCAGCTTCCTGGGTCAAACAGTTTCCCTGGCCCCTTGTTGTCTTTGCTCTTGTCTTCGTGGCTGTGCGTGGGTATGTTCGTGTGTGTGCGTAGCTATGTGCACATGTGTGCAGCGGAGAGTGCTAGAAAACATCCTACAGCTGGATGGGTAGCCTTGCAGACCGTGCCTGGAAACAGCAGCCTTGGAGTGGTGAGATGCCCGTGCTTTTCTGAGTCTCCTCTGAAGATGCACCTGAGAAGAGAGCTTTGATCACAGCCCTCAGGCATAAGGACACAGAGGACCAGTCTACGGATCACACCTCGCTTGAAGCCAGTCCTGTGGCTCTTGGCATCCTTCTTACCGCAGCCCTCACATAGGGGCCTAACCAACAGCACCTCACCCATCCCCTAAGCTCTAGCCGGCTGGATCCAGACTGGGCAGAACTCGGCTCCCAAGCTGCACAAAAGCACTATTGTTCAGGTCCTGTCTTCATGGAGGAAGTCGCCCATCTCAACTGCAGGAGTCTTGGCGAAGCCTCAGGCACGAGTGGAAGGTGCTTCTTCTGGCTGTTGGCGGTTGACAGTGGAGTGGCTGCCCTGGCCAGGCTGGCATGTACTAACAAAGCACCCAGCGCCCAGGATCTGAAGACAAGGCCCGCAAGGGCAGTGGAAATAGAAGCCTCCGAATTCCAGGAGTCACATGGTGTCTATTCTGAGGCCAGCCTCCCTCTCCTCCCCTCCTCTCCCCTCCCCTCCCCTCCTCTCCCCTCCCCTCTTCTTCCCTCCCCTTCCCTCCCCTCCCCTCCAGTGGAACATTCGCACAGGTAACGGTATAACAAGGAGACATCTCTGTTTGGGTTTTACAGGCTAAGCCGTTTCATGAGAACAGGAGTAGACCCTTTGAGGGCACTTACTAGAGTCCACTGAGCCATGACCTAATTTGATCTACAGGAGAAAGATCTCCTGTTGGACAAAGGGAGGTCAGGGTTGTGTCTTTTGAGGAATCACCCAGCCCAGGAATGGCATTTCCGCTTATGGGCTGTCCTGACTAGCCTTATGTCAGCTTGACGCAAGCTAGAATCATCTGAGAGGAAGGAGCCTCAGTTGAGAAAATGTCTTTATAAGATCAGGCTGTAGGGTGGATTAGTGACTGATGGGAGGGGGAGGGCCCAAACCGTTGTGAATGGGGCCATCCCTGGGCTGGTGGTCCTGGGTTCTGTGAGAAAGCAGGCTGAGCAAGCCATGGGGAACAAGCCAGTAAGCAGCACCCTCCATGGCTTCTGCATCAGCTCCTGCCTCCAGGCTCCTACCCTGCTTGAGTTCCTGTCCTGACTTCCTTCAGTGATGGACTACTATGTGGAAGTGTAAGCCAAATAGACCCTTGCTTTCCCAACGTGCTTTTTGGTCTTGGTGTTTCCTCACAGCAACAGATGAAACCCTACCTAAGACACAGACACCTATAGAAAAATAGACCAAATGTGTGCTGTTATCGGTGACTTCAAGGGGCTGGGGGCAAGGCGAGGGATGACCTCAGTCCAGACAGTCATTGTCACGGCTCTCGAGATTCATGGGAGAATAGTCATTGCTCAGTTGCTGCTAAGAATGAGTGAGACTTTTTCTAAAAAAAAAAAAAAAAAAAACGAGTGTAGAGAGAAACTATTTTCCTCTTTTCTTTTCATTCAAAATCCAGGAGGAAACTTTGATGAATGGGGACGAGGCTGATTCTAACGCAAATGTTATTAACATTTAACGATGCTGATGTTTAGTAATAGAAATATGAAGACAAAGTAGAGACCAGGGAAGGGAAAAGAGGGAGAGGGGGAGGACGAAGGGAAGTAAGAGGTTGGTAGAAGTCAGAAGAGGAAGAAGGAAAATGGCTCCATTGCTTCTTGGGTATCTATGTATGCCTCAGGCCACATGGGTCCTTCCTTCCCACTCTACCTCTGGTGAGTTTGTCCCTTCACAGTCCCAATGGAGGCCACCACATCTCTATCTGTAACCAGGGGACAGGTGCTTGTTTTAAGCTAAGACAAGGCTGTGTGCCGCATTACTGTGCCAGGGAGTGTGTTGCCACCAAAACAGACACTTCTCTACAGAAAGAGACAAGAAACTGAGCTTCCAAAGGGAAGGAAGAATGGCAAGAACCCCTGAGTCTCAGGAGGCTCAAACATGCTTCCCCCTCTGAGCAACACAAGGGCTTCTGGGATCCTTCCCACGGATCCCTGTTCCCTTCAGGTTGAGTGGGAGTGGGTCCATCTCCCACTCCCTATGTTGGTTGTGGTAACATCCGGATTTTCACCAACTCAGTCCTGCACTCAGTTTGCACTGTTACACAAAAAAAAAATGGAGACTGGTTGGGTGTTTGAAGTAAAGGAAGCTTGCTGTTCTTGCAGAAGACCTGGTTTCGGCTCCCAGCACCCATCTAAGGCAGCCCACCAATGCCTGTTCAGTCCTGCTACAGGGAAATCCCATGCTCTCTTCTGGCCTCTTTGGGAGCTGCATGCACATGGTGCATATACATACATGGAGGCAAAACACCCAAACACACAAAATAAAATTAAAAACTAAAAGAAGAAGGAGGAGGAGGAGAAAGAGGAGGAGAAAGAGGAGGAGAAAGAGGAGGAGGAAGAAGAAGAAGAGAAGAAGGAGGAGGAGCAGGAGGAGGAGGAGGAGGAGAAGGAGCTGGAGGAGGAGGAGCTGGAGCAGGAGGAGGAGAGGAGGAGCAGGAGGAGGAGGAGGAGCTGGAGCAGGAGGAGGAGAGGAGGAGCAGGAGGAGGAGGAGGAGAAGGAGAAGGAGAAGGAGAAGGAGAAGGAGAAGGAGAAGGAGAAGGAGAAGGAGAAGAAGAAGAAGAAGAAGAAGAAGAAGAAGAAGAAGAAGAAGAAGAAGAAGAAGAAGAAGAAGAAGAAGAAGAAGAAGAAGAAGAAGAAGAAGAAGAAATTCAAGCGGGTAGAGAAAACTCCCATTCTCCCATTCACCCTTCATTAATGCGTACTTGCTTTTTTCTAGAATTCTCATTTAGGTCAGTTGAGGATGGTGGGGAGATGAAGCAACCCTGTGGACTCTGAAGGGAAGGAGCTCACTTTCCCTACTCTACTTGCCTCAGGCACACATCTGTTGGGAAACAGAGGCAGGCTTGTCCCTGGGACCCAGGCAGGGACACCAGGCTGGTGGTGGCCTTGTGGTCTGTCTTCCCAATGCTGCTTTGACTAATCTGGAGCCTGTGTCTGGACATGGTCATGCTTTCTACCATTTTCCGGCAAAACTGCAGCAGAGTCTGGACCCAGACGTTCCAGACACAGGAATGAGATGGTATCAGAAATCCGAGCAGCCCTTCCCACATCCTTATGAGCCGACAGTGAGTGTGCATGATGGGCCACCATGACCACAAACTCATCAGTGTGACCGCTGATCCTAAAAACCCACGCAGTGAAACAAGAAGCGGGGTAGGGTTAGCACTGAGGCCATTGTCCTGGCATGGACACAAGGAAGAAAGGCGTCCTGTGGTGTTAGCTATTTTCCAAAGAATTCCCGAAAATTTATTAGTTTAAAAAGTGTGTGTGTGTGTGTGTGCACTTGAAGGTACATGCAGAGGGCACATTTTGGTACCAAACTTCAGGTGTGATTTTTAGATCAAATCTCTCATTAGCTGTGAGCCAAATATGGTAAGCTGTGTGTCTAGCCAGACCCAAGACTCCACCTGTCTCTGCCTCCCCAGGGTCAGAGCACACCACCATGACTGGCTTTTTAAGTGCAGGGATGAAACTCAGACAAGCACTTTCCTGACTGACCCATCCCTCTAGCCCCACCACTGTTTCCAATGGTCACTTGCAGGAGGTCCATCATTGACAGCAAGCCAGAAAAGTACGGGCGAGAGTCAAAGGTATCTTTTCTCCCATTTAAATTTAGTTTGTAAATAGTTTTATCAGAAGAGAGCACAATTCTCTCCCTAAGTGGTCTGTGTGGGTCCCTCTGTGTGGAAACAACGGGATGGCTGACAACAGGGACTTGTAGAACCTCAAGTCTTCCCTGTCTAACTCCATGCAGGGACAGGGTGTGCTGACCCCTGACACAGAATATCTTTATTTCCAAAGCTGAAAGCATTCTGCATTCTTTTAAGTTTGTTCGATTCAGACACGTTTAATGTGGACCGGTGAACAGATCTTAGCCCTTACACGTTGGGATTTTATAAGTGAAAGTATTTCATTGTTTTTATGTAAATTATTCTTTAGGCATAAGGAGATGCCATGCGAAACTTAGGATTGTCATCTTCTTATCTTCTTCTGGAAACTGGAAACCCAGAACCATGCATATTCGGCAATCGTTGGGCAGAGTCTAAAGCAGGTCCTCCTTGACAGACTCTTCTGGAGTCCCCACTTCTCCCACTCACCTCTTCCTCAGAAGATTGAGTCTTATTTGTCATGTATCATGGCATCTGTCCTTGAGTCCTCGTGAACACACCGGCAGTGGGGTCCTTCTGGGAAAAGGCCAGATAAGAGGCCTCTGGGATGGGATCCAGTCTGAAGAACTCTTGTCTAACATGAAGCACAAAGCTCTGTATTGGATCCCTAGAACCACATAAATTAGGCATGGTAGGGCAAGCCTGTGAGGCCAGCATATGCGCACACACACATGCACACACACGTTAACAGGGAAGCATGGAGCCAGGTGAGGTGGTGCACATCTACAATCCAAGCACACGCAAGCAGAGGTGGGAAGATCCCAAGTTCGGGCTAGCCTGGACCTCCAGGCCAGCATGGGCTATGGAATGAAACTGCATCTCAAAAACACCCTCACATACATAAAAGAAAGAAAGAAGGAAAGGAAGAAATGAAGAAAGGAAGAAAGAAAGAAAGAAAGGAAGGAAGGAAGGAAGGAAGGAAGGAAGAGAAGACTATGACCTGTCTACTTCCTATCCTTGAGGAACAGAGCTGTGCCATCAAATGGCTGAACTGGTGCGCTTTCGGTTGAGGTGGGGAAACTGAGAAGCATGTCTCTTTTTCATGATAACACAGTAAATGGCAGGAACAGCCCAGAGCCCCGGATGATCTGTCTCTGTTCTGTGGTCCTTACCGTTGTCCCATTGGCTCTTAACTGTGGGGATTTTGTGAGTCAGCTCAAATACCACTTGTTTGTAGTGATTATATTGTAGCCACTTCGATACACTGCAGTGAAAACCATCGATCATAAAACCTTTTGCCACAATCAGCACACGCGCATGCACACATACACACACACGGACATGGGCACACATGCATGTGCATGCACAAATACACACATAAACACATACACACACACACACACACACACACACACACAGAGACAGTAAAGAGGAGGATACAAATAGTCTCACCGTCATAACTTTATCTTCGGATGAAATTCCACGAGCCCAGCAGCTACTGATGCCAGGGGATGCAGCACAAAGGCGTGCTGGTGCCTCCAGCCCACTAATGACGCTGTCACCAGTGACGTGCCTTTCTATCTTGTCCCAAGCACAGTTAACTTCAGTTGTTCATCCTTGGAGTATCCTGTATATCCAGAATATGTAGGAACCAACAGAGAAAAAGAGAATAAATAAAAGAATAAAATAAAAAAGACAGACTGAAAGCTGAAACAGGTTAGCTCATAGGTAGAGGCAATTGGTTTTTTTTAATTATTTATTATTGGTGTTGTTGTTGTTATTGTTTTTGGGTTTATTATTGTTGCTGTCTTTTTTTTTAACCTACATACAAATTCTTAAAGATTCAGGGTAGCTTTTCACAGGGTAGGATCGTCAGGTTGATTACTGGACATCTTTAGTTTAGACCCTTGCTTATGAAATACTGTCAGTGCCTTCTTCAGTTGTCCGAGGTGATTAAAGACCACTCTACGTCCGCTGTCCTTTATGGGAACATTCGGCTGCTGTCGAATCCAGTAGCCCAAATCTTTCCCAACGTTCTGGACTGTTTGGATGAAAGAGTGCAGCGCCAGAGAGCTACCCCAAAGGATCATGGGATATTGTGAAGGGCTAGAAGTTATGCCTGATGACCCGGCTTTCTGAAGAGTTCTCCAGCCTACTGACAGAGAGTATCCTGGACTGTTATTAGGGAGGAGATGCCGTGGAGGTCTCCAGCTCACAGGCGTCCTCAGCTTCTAGATGATAGAGAGAAGAGAAAGGGACACCGGCTCCAAAGCCTGCCTTCAGCACAAACTGAAAAGTTACTCCCGGGATCATCTCATGTCTGAAGCATAAAATGGCACAGCTCTGAGCAGCCTTATACAACCAGAGGAGAAGGCTGGGCTAGTCATTGTTATGCAGATGAGATGCAAGAACACCCCCCCCAACTCCAGGCGCCCCCTCCAACAGTGGCTTAAGAGACTCTCCCAAGATGTTTCTACCACATGTGCAAGACATTAAAATTAGTCTGCCGCTCATCTGAGGAGCCGTTCTGACATTGCCATATGTCGGAGCGGGGTGCCCCTCCCTCTCAGCAAACATCTTAAACTATTTTCAAATGATTTAGATTCACCAAGACCTAAAATGTATTTTTCCTCCTCCTGAGTACCTTTACCCTCTCATTTAAACCCCTGGGTATTTTGAAGGGAATTCAAGCCACATGTTTACACTTGACTCGGTTACGTGTTTTCTGAGAGTCATTTGATGTCCAGACCGACTTTGAGAAATATATATTAAATGCATGGATATATAGACATTGGCATCTATGTGTGTGCATATGCACATGTGTGCATGTGTGTGTGTACACATGTGTGTGGGCAGTGCCAACTTTACAAATGGGCCAACTATCTAGAGAAAGCATGCAATATCTTTTTCTTGTTGGTTGGTTGCTTGCTTTGAAAATCTTCAGGAAAAATCCTTTATTTGTAAATCAACTTATTGCTTTCTGATAATTCTTTTTTATACTATTTAGTTCCAGAAGTTTCTATGTCTTGTGTTTTAACTCCTTCTGAACTCTTTGATTGGTAAATATTTTCTTCTTTTTCGTAGGTGCCTGTTTGTCTGTTGATCATTATGTTTGTACGTTTGTGTGGGTGCATGTGGGGGGTGCACGTGCATGCGTGCATGCATGTGTCTGTGTGTTTGAGGAGACCAGAGGTCATCCTTGTCATCGCTCAAGCACCATATACCTAGTTTTTGGAGGCAGCATCTCTCACTGGCTGGGACAAGCCGTACCGAAGGACTCTGCACCCACAGACAAAGAAGATTCCAAATCAAATAGGGGTAGATTCACACCACAACCTCCATCCACATAGTCATATATTGGATAAAATAGGTGCACACAAGTCCAGCTCCAACAGAAGCACTGCAGATATTTAGTTATCTTGGCTGATACTATTTTTTTAATTTTTTATTTTATGACATTTACTTATTTATTTGTTGTACAGAGAGGCACACCACGGTGCACACGGAGAGCTCAGAGAACAGCTTTCAAGAGTCTGTTCTTTCCTTGTGGGGCTCGGGGTTTGAACTCAGGACATGAGGCTTGGCAGCAGTGCCTTTCCCCACTGAGTTACCTCACGGTCCTGACCTGTATTATTAAGGACAAGAGGGGATAGAAGTGTAACACAGCTGTTGTCCACTCACCAACACCCCGTGTCTTCTGCCGGCAGAGTGGTGAGCTTGAAATGTTCCACCAATACGTGAATGGATTTGGCTTGACAAAAGGACGTCCAGGTGTTAATACAGCGGGACAGGAAGACAAGAAAGCATTCCTGCATCCTCCCAGGCTCCTCTTGACCCAGCATGTGCAATCTGAATCCCCTTTTTTCCCACTGGATTCAGAGCTTTCCCTTTAGGGCTCAGCTGCAGCCACAGGGTTTTGGCTGCACCTCTCTGCCTGTGGACTCCGCTCTCCCCTTCCTGCTGATGCCCCACGGCTAAAGCTCTCCCCACAAGCTCCCACTACATGGCTGATTGTCCCGCCACGAGCTATTGCAGGAGACTGGATTTTCGTGTCTCGTCAGAATTCTTGTATTGAAATCCTTGTGTCCATGATGTTAGGATGCGAAGCCACTAGGGAGCTGCTTAGGTCACGAGGGTGGAATCAACATGGACCGGGTCAGTGTTCTTTTAAGAGATATGTGAGAGAGCGCCCTTGCTCTCTCGTCTCCAGAGGTTATGGTGAGAAAATCCTCGAAGAATGCGAAGCCCACAAAGTCTCCCGGAGCCCTGACTCTGACTTTCCCAAGTCTGAAATATAAGAAATAAGTTCCCATTGTTTATAAGCGTCCGTTTAGGATATTTCCTTACAGCATCCCAGCTGAGGTAACTCCCATAACTGCGGATGTTATTCTGTTTTTAATTTGTTACGTGTGCGACACATGAATGTTAGCATGTGTGTGTGGTTTCAGATATGTGTGTGCTGGGGCACACACATGGAGGTCAGAGGTCATCTTTTAGGAGTCAGTTCTCTCTCTCTCTCTCTCTCTCTCTCTCTCTCGTGGGTTATGGGGATCAAGCTCAGATAATTGGGCAACTAGTCCTATCCATGAGCCATCTTGCAGGTCCCATTATTCATATTAATTTCTGCCCTGGTGATTTCACAGCTGTAAGCCTTAGCCAGTGCTTGACGCTATGCACACACACTCATAGGACCCTCACAGAAATGTCTTCTCCTCTCTTCTCCTGTCTCCTCCTCCCTCCTCCTTCTCCCTTCTCGTCTTCACCCTCCTACTCCTCTCCCTCCTTCCTCGTCTTTCTCTTCCCTTCCCACCTCTTCACCCCCTCTTCCTCCCTCCCTCTTCCTCTTGATCCTCTTCCTTTCCCAACTCTCGCTCCTCCTCTTCTCTCCCTCCTCCTTTGCAGTCACTGTTTTCCCTCTGTAAACAAGGAGACCGTCCACACCCACAGGGCTCTAATACCACAGCCGAGCTCATACCCCATGTGACTGGAAGGTTCAGACTTTGAAGCTTTATTGGTGGGCTTGAGCCTCGGGCTGCCATCTTCTCCAGCAACCAGGCTACTCTCGCCACCTCCTGCCTTACTTTCATGAGCTCTGCTTCATAGTGGCCGCTCAGCCTCCCCACCGGCCAACCAGTTGTGTGCGGTGCTGTGGTATGATAGTACGTTACTATTTCGTGGTTACTGCCGTCATGTTATGACACCAGCTCTCATGTAGACCAGGCTATCTTCAAACCCTCTGTGTAGCCAAGGTTGACCTTTAACCTCTCAGTTCCTCCTGCCCTCCCGTCCCCAAAGCAGAGGTTACAGGGTATCCAACCATTCCCAATTTAGGCAATGTCCTATTTGGACACTGGGCCAGGTGCATGCTGGGTAAGCACTCTCCCAACTAAGCTAAGTCCCAGCCCCACTAACACTGGCTTTAAAAATGATCTTTGCATTTGGATATATACTTCAGAAAGGGGGAAACCTTACTATTAGCAGCTGCCCCCTGCCCCGAACCCGCAGGACACGAAATAAAACAAACCAAGGGCAGAAAGCAAGTGCTCCCTGACCCCATCTCTGTGTGGGATGGAAAAGGACTGTGATTGTTGAGGTCAAGAGGAGAAAGGGGGTCACTGGGAGCTTGGGTGGGAGGCATTCTTTGGGGACTGTAGCCTCGCAACTGTTCTGAGTTTTTGAAGATTGCTTTAGTAATCACTATTCAACAGGGAAGATATTCATGCAGCTAAAAACCACACAAGGTGGAGGGGAGGACACCACAGAAGCCCCTCAAGCCTGAGTCCAGCTGCCCAGAACCCTGGTCTCCCAAGGCAACCAACAATGTTGGTACCTTACTTATCTTACACAGAAATGTCTTACACACACACACACACACACACACACACACACACACACACATTAATACAATAAAAGGATTGTCTTTGTTTTTACAATACACATGTCAATACATTATAAATACTATCCCTTTATGTTAACCATGTGGTTTATGGTTCTGGGGGTTGAACCCAAGGCCCCATGGATGCTAGGCAAGGTCTCATGAGGGTTAGGCAAAGCCCCCACCACTGAACCATAGACCCCAGCCCCCTGTGAAGACAGTTTGTTTTTTTTATTTTATTTTGTTTTTATTTTGAAGCAGGGTCTCACTAAGTTGCCCAGGCTGGCTGACCTTGACCTTTTGGAGCCCCCCTAACCTCTCAGTCGAGCTTGGGATAACAGTCCACAGTGCCAGGCCCAGCTCTCCTGTCCCCATGAGCCACCATCCAGCTTACCACGAGGGTGACTTCTGACAAACCTCTTGTCATTTGTTTTCCTCTCGCTTCAGTATAAAACTTTACTGTAGTCCGACTCATCGAAAAGAAACCCTCGGTTTCCAGAATGATCTGTGTTCCCTAAGATTGCCTCTCAGTTAGACCAGAGTCTCTGTAGTTTAGACTTGGCATCTGACATCGTGATGCATCCGTCTCACCAGAAGCCCCCAGAGTCCAGCAGATCTGGCCCAAATCTCAGAGGGAGGATGAGGGACCCAACTCTGAAATCATCTCTAGCCCAGGCTGTAGAGCAGGATGAGCCAGCTGTGTTCATCCACCCCACTCGGAGGCCGGAACATGGGGCAGGGATGGTGGAGTTTGAAGTTTCACAGAGGCTTTTGATCAACATTCCATGGCTCCTAGGTCTCTACATAGAATTCTGGCCCGCGCTGTCTTTAATCTCCTCTAAATTCTTTCTGTTTTACCTTGGACCAGACTCCCGTGTTTGCCTTTGGTCTCTGGGCATCTCAGCAGCTTGTCCTGCTTGAGGCTGCCCCTCCCCTCACTGGGTTCTCCAGTGCTGTCATTCCTTCCCGTTCCAGGGGCACCTTTCCCATCCTGTTCCCATGGGAACCCCTTAGGACCAGAAGGGTCTGAAATGGAAGGTTGAGATGCGTGGAACTGGACCGCAGCTTCCAGAAATGGGCTGGCCTCATTGATGGAGAAAGGGAAATCCTTTGACGTGCTTTTCAACCAGTCTTTCCTCCTGTTTCTACTGCAATTAGTGTACAAGGACACACGTGTATGAGTGTGTGTGTGTGTGTGTGTGTGTGCCTGCGTGTGTGTCCAGGGGGGTGTATTTTCATGTGTGCATGCTCATGTAGAGACCAGACGTCTAAGACTGTCTTCTTTCTCAGTTGCCCCCTTGTCTTGTGTGTTTTTGTTTGTTCCTTTGAGACAGAGTCTCCCTGATGAACCTGGAGCTCACCAAGTCGCTAGTCAGAGTGACCGGCAAGCCCCAGGGATCCCCTTGCCTCTGCCAAGGCAGCACTGGGGTTGTAGGCGCACACAACCGTGCCTGGCTTTAGACCAGGAGTCCTGGTGATCTGGAGTCAGGTTCTCACACCTGAAGTACTGAGCTGTCTTCCCAGGCCCCTCCTGCAACTTCCAGAGCTTATGCCTCTGCATCACCACCCAGCAGGCCTGGAGGCCTGGCATGGTCCCTGACACGTCTGACTCAAACCTCACTTTTCAACCCTCCTCTGCCTCTGGGGTCTTCCTTGGCCACACTGAAAACTGATTTTCCCATCATCCGCCTACTCCACGTTACATTTTCCAGCGCAATTTCCTTCGAATAATCCCTTGCTCCCCCAAGCAATCCTCGTGACTGGAGCTGACATCTCTTCTCTGCCCACACAAACCCCTGCCACCACCTCTAAGTCTCCCTTGCCACCATTCCCTATTTCCTTTCTCCAAAATGACTCGCGTTTTCCACGGAGGCTTTCCACTCGGGACATGTTTGGGAGAGCTGGTGCCGATGAGGGAGCCACTTCTGTGTTTCAGACCGCACAAGCCTTGGCATTTTTATGCGAATTCAGATGACTGGAACACCCAGCCACGGCGAATTCATGTACTGTTGGCATGGCTGATGTGCCAACAAAACTTCAAGAAGTTTATGGGTTTGTTAGAATTACATGGCAAATCTTGGAAGGAGTCTCAATGTTATGTAATTACTGGAAGGAGGAAAAAGGCCCGGTGTGGGGTCTCTGTGTGTATGTGTGTGTTTCCTGCCTCTTTGCTTTTCTTCTTTAAGAAAGAAAGAAAAAAGAAAACCAAACTTAATACAAAGGAATGTGTGAAAAGCAGCAATGCTAACAGATCTGGGGCTTTTGGACGGCTGCTCAAGAGACAAAGGTCAAAGTGCGTTCAGCTCAATTGTCTGCATTCAAGCGCTGACAAGACAGCACAGGCCTCCAGCACTCAGAATTCTGGCAGAGCATCAGGCTGGATGCTTCTCTCCCCTAAAGAGGCCATCATAACACACATCCCAGCCCGCATTCATTCAAGGATGGGAAGGGGTGGCCAATAACTGCCTTCTCCGACTAAATCAAAGCATTGCAATGGGCCGGGCCAGGCCCCAGGCTTCAGCCGGTTCTGAGACTGGTAAGGCATCCCACCATGCGTATGGCAGGAGCTCATGAAGATTCATAAATCAGGCATAAGATCTGGGTTCACACATGGATCTCAGCATCTGTGGTTACCATGAGTACCAGGAGACAGGTCTTGGCGAAGGGGACCCCATTTGTCTTTGGATACATCCTGGACACAGTGAGGGTCATGTTCATAAAATTCTCAAAAACTATTATGAGAGAGAGAGAGAGAATAGCTCTAACAGTCAACCTTGGCCTCAGTACATGGGGCTGTCTCTCCATCAGAGGTAGAGCTGTCTCTGCTCCTGGCTCCCGCACCTTGGTCCTCCCAGTATGCCTGCAGTGTTCCCCTGTGAATGTGATTCAGAGGTCAGCCAAAGATTTGAGCAGAGTTTATGCTTGCCACCTGGGGCGTTCCCTGTCTGGCTTCTTCCTCTCGGAGAGGGTACAGATCGGTGCCTGCTTTTCAGGCTGGGAGCCATGGAAAGAGGAAACTCGTCGTAGAGTCTCTTCCAGAGCCACTTCCTCCTGGATGCTCAGCCTTTCTGGAACTTGTCTTCCTTCAGCTGCTCTCTAGTGCTGCCTCCAAGCTTTATTGTTTTGTTTTTAAATTTGTGCAAGGCAGGTGTTGCTAACTGCCAGAGATTATCTACTGATCTGTCTGTCCATCCATCATCCACCCACCCATCTATTCATCATCCATCCATCCAACCATCCATCCATCAATCACCCTCCTTTTCTCTCTTTCTACCAATAGTTGATTTATATTATTTTTTCTATCAACTATCAGTCACTTAAGTTAGCTAATACAAGTCTATATTCTTCCACTTGATTCTGATTTTTACACCATGAGAAAAATCGCATCGGCACAGAGATCTTCAGCAAGGAAAAAAAGTGTTATAAGTTTTTAATTTATTAAATTTCACCATGCTACTGTGCTCTAGGATTTATTGTCACCCCCTTTACAGTCTAGAGACTCACGCTGTCACAGGTCACAGGGGCCCAGCATGCCTACAGAAGCCCACGACTGCTCTGCCTAGTCTTTCTGCTCTGAGCTTTCCCCTGTCATGGTCCCCAAAGGCTGTGGCGGGCTGCCACATCATGTCAATCTGAGCATCGCAGACGGCTAAGAGAATAAAATTTTGCTCTTTCGTTCATGTAAATCTCCACCCATCCTCTTCCAGCTTCTCCAAAGACAGCCCTGGACGGTTGCTCGCCCTGCTGTCTGAGTGAAGAAGACTCAGCCCAGGCAGCCCTTCCCCAGCCTGCAGCTTGCTTTCTAGAAGACACAGCAGAGGAAGGGAGAGCGGGAGATGACAGGAGGCAGTGTCGGCGGCGAGGACAGAAAACTCCTACTACCGCTTTGCACACCAGACGCGGGCTCAAACCTAATGGGAAATGTAGGCTGGCAGTGCGGCCTTGGAGAAGGAACGGTGTGAGCAAGAGGCATTGTGAAACCCAGAGTGTGCACAGGAGGCAGAAACGGTGTGGACGTGCCTTGTGGGTTCAGCCTCTCGGGGTCCACCACGTGAGGATGGCACTCTGGTGAAACACAGCTTTTACTCTCTGGTAATTAAGCAATTCCCACTTTTTTAAAGAGTTCAAAAATACAAACAAGGAAAGAAAAGAAATGCAAAGACATCACATTCTTTTGACATATTAACATCTTTGTTTATTATTTTTGCTTTTTTTCCTATGTACATAACCATCGTATTTCCCCACAAAGGTACCATAGCATGCTCACCATCTTGCATTGTTTCCCTACAATCTTCAAGGCTTTAGGAATATTGGTGCAGGAGAACTGTCTGTATTTTGTCAATTATATTTTAAATAAACACTGATTGGCCAGGCAGGAAGTATAGGTGGGTCAACCAGACAGGAAGTAGAGGCGGGGCAATGAGTACAGGAGTATTCTAGGAAGCAGGAAGCTCCCTCCGCAGTTCTGCCCAGACCATAGAGAAGCAAGATGTAAGCTGCCCCGCTGGAAAAGGTACTGAGCCACATGGCTAACATAGATGAGAATAATGGGTTAATATAAGCTACAAGAGATAATAAGAAGACTGAGCTAAGGGGCCAATCAGTTTATAACCTAATGTAGGCTCTGTGTGATTTTCTTTGGTGCTTGCCGGCTATGGGGTATTGGGTGGGACAGAAACCCCAACAAGCAGGCCCCTCCGTGTTACAGAATATCTTTCAATAGGTGTGTATAAGTTTTAAAGTGGAATAAAGAGATCGTGCATGGGCTAACTTGGAGGACAAAGGCACATTCTGTCAAGCCTGAGAACCTGAGTTCAGTCTTCAGGTCCAGCATGGTTGAAGGAGAAAGCCAAGTTCTGCAGGTTTGTTGGCGTGAGTAAATGCACATATGCTCACGCACGCACACACACTGTAAACAAACAAATAAATGTAATTTAAAATGTAAAGGCAGAATAACATGCTATTTTATAGCTGTCATCCAATATGTTAAGATAATTTCACTCGATTGGTAGTAGCAGAAGCAGCCTGCAGTACTCACATCCATAGTACTTTTGAGACTATGTAACCCAGGTTGGCCTTGAACTCACAAACCTCCTGCTTCAGGCTTCTGAATGCTGACAAGCGTGTATGCCCCACACACGACACCTATTTTCAAGGATCACATTGGCGCGATGTTGGATTGGTCTGAAGCCAGTTCACATTGGCCCAGTGACAGCTCCCGTGGCATTCACAGAACCGTGTAAACAGAGCTCGTACTCCTGGAGCTATGCACCATGGGTCTCCCAAACTTCTCTCTTGACAACCGAGATTAACTGCCATGGTCCCACACTCCATTTTGAGGTTTCCCCGAGGAAATCAACAGACTGACCCGTCTGGCCTTCCTGCTGGCACAGCCCCTTCACAGGATGAGGAATCTGCGAGTGTTCTGCTTAGTAGAAGGTGTACCCTCTTCTCCACCACTCTCTAAACACACAGCCCCCAGACACACCCCTCTCTGCTCCCCAGTTCTGCTTCTATGTGTGGACACCCTCCTGAGGAGCAGACACCCTTCCAGTGTGCATACCCCCAGACCCGAGACACGAATTCAGTTCACTGGAGACTGAGTGTGTACCCCCACGTCTGCCCGTAGCCCCTCACAGTACAATCCAGAGTGGCTAATGACAAGGGTATGCCGTGGGCTGAGATATTTCACTCTCTGCTGCCTCATCCTGGGACCGAGCTCCAAGGAGACTCGGGGTCTGAGGATCGAACATTCGGACCCGCTGTATCATTAGGAAGGTATGCTCTTCCCGACAGAGAATAGGAAAGACAGTCAGCAGTTATTTGTAACTTTTCAAATCGTCTATAAAGCCCTCATGCCCAGGGTTTGCCGAATTCTTCACTGGACTCTGTAACTTTTGCCAAGCTGCTTGGATTTTCCGTGCTTGACCAGCTCTCATATGGGCCCCCAAAAGAAAAGAAGCCATTGCCTCATTAGAGATTATTGGTGAGAATCAGATTAATGTAGGCTAAGAACTTATGTTTGTGCCCAGTACATGGAGACACTGAGTACTTTTTATTGCTGTCATTGTATTATGTTAAATGTTAGATTCTTCCCTGTCTCCAGACCTAAGGATAACTCATTGACCACACTTTTAATTGAATATTTGGGCACCGCTATAATGATTTCTTTGGGGGGAAAACCAACAAAAACCTCTTTTCACTAGACAGGAAATTTTCGGGTCAAAGAGGGCACTTTTTCAAGTCTTTTGATATGTTAATGAAGGGTTTCTAGAGGGAGATTGGCCGAGTACATTATTCCTCAGGTATAATTCCCCTGGCTGTGGAGGCTTTCCACACTAAATTGTCGGGGTTGTTAGTGACATTTTCAAACCTCGACTCTTAGCAGGAGAAAGAAGTCCCAAGATGAAAAGCTGGATTAACTCGAACAAAAACTAATTAGTAGCAGTCTACAAGGCCAGGAGACCCAAAAGGTACACAATGCAGTCAAGGCAAGACCCGGAAGTCGGAAGTCCTTGAGTCCACTGGGACTGTTCAGTGTGCAGAGTTCCCCCTACCTCTCCGCCTTTCTGCGGAGAGGCCTGTGGTTCCTGGCTCAGACCCACCCTCCTCTTTAATTTGGATTTGCAGAGCCGGCCTTCACCCCGCTCATCTTTCTCTTGAGAAATCAATTCTCCCCTCTGATCAACTGTCAGTCCCCAGCAGCTGGAAGTTCAGGCAGGTGGCTGCAGCAGGTAGATTTGGGGGTGGGGGTGGAGGGGCAGGTGTGACTTCCTTTTGGTAATGAGCTCTGGGTAGGTGACAGAAACCTGAAGGAGTCAGGTTTGGGGTTTAGTAACTCCAGGGCCCCCAGGAGGGCAATATATCTCAGGCATTTCTATCTGACTCACAGCCTGTCTATTTCCCACTAGGAAGCAGGGACAGGGACAGGCTCTCTCCTGTCTTGGCTTTGCTTTGAACCCAAGAAATTAACCTAGGTAGGCGGCTTCATTGGGCCCCCTTGCTTACTGGCCTCCAGAGGGTTTTCGCCAGGGAAGTACCAGGTGGAGAAGGGAGGGAGGGATGGAGCAAGATCAAAGTCAGTGTGGTCTTCCTCTCCAAGTGGGCACAGCTCTCCTGTGGCCTCGACTTGCACCATTCTCTGAAGACCTCACGCTAGAGTGTGGTAATTATGCTACCAAGCATCCTTTATCATACCATGCTCCAGCCGCGGTTAACTTGGTCCACAGGGTTCTGGGAAACTTCCGCCTTCCGACTGAGCATGCTCTGGGGCGTCTGACTGAATTTCATGATTGCAAGCCAGCTTGTTGCTCCTCATGCTGCAGCAGAGGCGCACCTGTTTTGTGAGCACTGAGATCCAGTGGGCAATGTTTCTGATTCACGGTGGCGTCTCCACTGGGCTGACCACAGGGGACTATGTCTTTTTAAGGTGTCCCACCTACTTCCTTCAGCACAGCAGGGTTCAGGCTGTCAGATTTCTTCTGCAGCAGCCAGTTTACTCTCACCCCCTTTTCACACTCCATCTCTGCTGGTCACCATGGCAAGAACATCTCCAACATCATCCAAAACATCCTCTGGAGGGGACAGGGCCACTGGTAATGGTTACAAAGAAATGCGAAATCTAAAGGATCTGAGATTACCCATGAACCCATCTCAAGTCTCCCTCTCTTTTTTTGTTTTTTGTTTTTTGTTTTTTAAGACAGGTGCTCATGTATCTCAGGCTGTAACATGAGGGTCAGCTGTAGGGATTTCTGTCCTGCCCAGTACCCCACAGTCGGCAAGCCCCAAAGAAAATTACAGAGAGGTCTCCATAAGATTATAAACTATCTCTTATCACTTATATTAGTCCATTGTTCTTATCTATGCTAGCCAAATGGGTCAGTACCTTTTCTAGCTGGGCAGCTCACATGTTGCTTCTTCTGTGGTCTGGGATGGACTGTGAGGAATGGGCTTCCTCCTTCCCAGCATTCTCCTGTTCTACTTCCTATCTGGTTTACTCACCTATACTTCCTGCCGGGCTAATCAGCATTTATTTAAAACATGATTGACAGAATACAGGTAATTTTTCCACACCATCAGGCTAGACCCAAACTCACAGCTGAGGATGAGTTTGACCTTCTTACCCTCCTGCCTCTAACTCCCAAGTGATGGGGTTACGGGCATGTGCCTCTGAGCCTGGTCTATGTGGTACTGGGTGGGGAACTTGGGACTTTGTGCATGCTAGGCAAGTGTCCTACCCACTGGCCCTCATTTGCATCCTTACAAGCTGCTTTGAGTGACAGCAGGCAGCCCAAGGCACTGGTGAAGTTAACTGGGAGCTGTCCCCAGATCACCACTTAATCCAGGACTCATGAGTTTTCCGTCCCAGCTCCCGGCTGAAACCCTCATCGTGGCAGAAGTGATGTCATCGAAGGCCCACAAGTGACACACTCCAGCTAAAAGTCTTTTAGCTTCTCTAAAGGAAAGTCCTGAGAAATTCTGGGCAACGTTTCCAGTGCAGAGCAGTCATCAGGATAGCAGTAGAAAGATGGGGTTGCTGGTCCCAGTGAAGTCACATGAGACAAAAGAATCAGAACAGCGAGGGGTGGGTACAGCGTCACGGGAACCCTACACACTGCATTACAGGGTAAGATGGGGTCCACCACTCTGGGAGAACAGCCTCGATGTGTTGAAGACACACTCCCTCACAAGGCTGTCCTCACGTCAGAGGTCACACACAACTTGAAATCCCCAGAGCTGCCATATTGCTACCATTGAGATAGAGATGACTTTCCTGAGAATGATGTCGATTCCTCTCCTTAAACATTTGCCATGACAGCAGGCTGAATGAGGAAGGAGCATCCTAGGTACACTAGGCAGGGAAAGGGGATACTCATGAAATCAAAATTTGGCAACCAGCAGAGCCCAATGTGACTTCTAGTTTTCTGGCTGAATGAGTAATTAGATGAGGATGTATTAATTCTCCAATTAAGATTTCAGTTTATTAGACACAAGGACAATGAGTACTTCAAAATCCTGGCACCCAGCATAGGAAATGTTTCAGCATCTCAGTATATTACAACTAGGGACTGGAGGGAGGGTTCAGTGGTTAAGAACACTAAGAGCACTTGCAGAGGTCTGAGTTCACACACGTGGGGTCAGTCCACAACCAACTGTAACTCTAAGTCTGGGGAGACCTTCTGCCCTCTTCTGGCCTCTTAGGGAACTGCATGAAAGTGGTGCACATACCCACATACAGATACACATGACAAAAATGAAAAACAAATAGATTGTAGTTAACAAAGAGTGAATAGAATAATCAATGGGTGATCTGCTTGTTGAATGGAGTTTGGGTGTACTTAAAACAAAGCTAACACCGTAGAGCACTTACAATGCTCTAACTGATGATGCTTCTACTGCTATTGAGTGTCAAATGTCCTTACTTACACTCATAGGAACTGGGGCACAGAAAAACTAAGAGATTTCCCAGAGTCTAAACTTTCTCAGAGGCTCCTCTGAGCTATTTGTGCTTACCTTGAAATAGGAAGATGTGTGTGTGTGTGTGTGTGTGTGTGTGTGTGTGTGTGTTGGCGTGTGGGGGGGAGTTTTAGCCTTTAACCTATTGTAATTCCAACAGAGGGGATAATGTTCATACAAAAGGCATCACGTGATCTGGCCTTTGGCCTCCAGAGCTCACACAGACCTAGGAGATGAATTCGACTTTCCCAAATGTTCTTATGCAACCTATATTGTGGGAAGGAAACTTGCCAGGTTGTGTAATCTCATTTTGGTTTCAAATGAACCTTAGGTACAGGGGCAACTACTGAAATCTGAAGGGAAACTAAGGTTGGAGAGGCTGGACAAACTCGCCTCAACTCACCCAAACTCGTCCAGCCTGAGGGCAAAAGGTGTTAGGAGCCCAGTGTGGGAGGCTCTGTTCACTCAACTTCTCAACCTCACAGCCGGTCTCTACACAAGAGCGGCCACTGGGGAATGAACAAACAAACAAACAAAGGCATCTTGGCTCGGCACCCCATGTCTGTTGAAGACTGAGAGCCATAAGAGCCTGTTGGCCAGCTCCAGACACATCCTGTACCCACAGTCCTGTCTGCTTCGGCTGATCTGTCTTTCTCAAGTCCTCAAACAGACAAATGCACCGCTTCCCAAATCCTGGAGCAAAGACTTTCACACTGATGGGAGGTGGAGGCTCTTATCTTGACACTTCAAAGAAAGCCTCCCCTCTTGACATCTCCCTGCCCTGCACCATGCTGCTGACAAGGAGACCTGGTGCAGAGGGGCTCTGTGTCCTCCCTTTGATCCTGGAGCAAGCTGGCCAATCTCTGGTCTTCCAAATCTCACTGGATCCACGTCTTGAAATTTATGACTTTATTTATGACTTGAAATCATGTCTCATTTGCTGATTTGGTTTTACTCGTTCATCCTCCCAGGCAATAAGAAGTAGGGTTTTGGAATCACAAGGAAGTGTGTGGATGAATGGTTTGGCGAGCTGGGTGGACCCGGCTCTGACATTGCTCACTGCTTCTGTACCGACACTTCAACACTTCAGCCCTTGCTGCTGTCCACGCTGTGGTTTTAATTTGGGGTCCTTGGTCCTTTTATAGATACATGCTCAAAGGGTACCTACAAGGCCTGGAGAGATGGCTTTCAGAGGACCTGAGTCTGAATCCCAGCTCCCACCTTGGCCAGTTCACAGATGCCTGTGACCTCAGTTCCAAGGGTGGGGTCTCTGTAGGCACCTGTATAACTGTGGTGCACAGACACAGACTCACAAAAATTTACAAAGTATCTCATTAAAAAGGGTTCACATAACCAGTGTAGTCGGAAATTTACATTTTCAAAGGTTTACAAGGCCCCCAGAAACCACCCTGAATTTCCTAGGTGGGGGGTCTCTGGTCTTCAGGACACAACAGTGGCTCCTCAGCAGAACAACAGCCACAGCATTAGTCTAGACTTAGGCCAGTTTGCCTGGGATTCTCGCCACAGTCTCTCTCGATGGCTCAAGACTTAATACCTAAACTCCATGACCCTCAGTTTATATATCTATATAATGGACATATTTCTAGACCTGGCCTTATAGAGGTCCAGGAAGGACTCCAGAAGTTGATGCAAGGGAAACACCCAGTCTGTGGGTTATTCTTTGTGAGAGCTTGCCTGTTCTGATGCTGCCCCAGTGATGAGAGCCTCATACACCAGGTCTTCAGTTTTCTCACCCTGATAAATGGGTCGATCTGTCCTGCAGACACACTGACTTGATCAGCAAGCACAACTGAGGTAAAAGACAGGAAGGAGAAGGCATTGTGAGTGTAAGTGTGCAACTCTAACTTCGCTGTCGCTGCCTCCCTGCAGCTGGGATTACACACCACCATACCCGGATTGCTTTCTTTTTAACATAGGCTCTGGCATCTGAACTCAGGTCCTATTGGCAAGGCAAGCACTTTATCCACTGAGCCATTTCTCTAGCCTTTGTGATCATTCTGTTACCTGTAAAACTTCATTGGACTTAGCTTGAGGTCTCCAAAGTCTGCAGGGGGGTTGGGCTCTCTTGATAGTCCAGGAAGAACATGGCCAAGAGTGAGTTATGAGCTTCAAATATTTTAGTGGGATAGCTAAATATTTGCTAATATTTCACAAAATTCATCAGGTCAAATATTAAAAGCTGCTTTCCATTAAAGCAAGATAGAAAGGGATCTCAAATCCTGGAGGAAAGAAAGAGGCTCTTGCACTGAGCTGATACGTTAATCTGAGTCCATGACCCCAACTCAGCATAGCTAAGCAATACCAGAGCAGGTCATGGGGCGAAGCTGGAGGGGCAGGAAAGATATCCACAAAGGCAGACATGCTTTCCAGACAGCACCTAGAGTCCGTCCATTTCCCCAGGCAGTGGATGCCTTTAGTTTGACAGACATTGCTATAAAGACCAGAGGAAGGAGGTAAACAGGGCCCTAGCATGACTTCAAGAGATTCTGGAATACTAAGACTGGTAACGGCCATCACAGTGAACACGTGCCCCTGTGACACCTTCATCAGCTCAGCCGACGGACGGACGGATGGGACAGAATGCCTTCAGGTGTCAGCATCAAGATCCGGCCTTCTTCTTGACGTCTTGGTCCCTGTTGGAGTCCTTTTGTCTCTGTTCATAAAGTGGGGGAGAAGAGAGAGCCAGACGGAACTAGACAGCGAGGCGAAGAAAAGAGCCAGGTGAGGAAAGAACTGTCAGGGGACAAAATTTAGAGACCCCCGTCCACAGAAAGCGATGCTTTCCCCATCCCGTGCCATCAACAGACAGTTGCCTGGGGTTGCAGTTTGATTTACACCTTGCAGATTGCTGCCGGTGGTATAATTCATCCAGAGGAGGAAGGCTTAGGTCAATATATGTTTAAGGAAAAAGGTTCTGTAGGGCCCCTAGGGGACAGGCTGGGAAAAGAGCCTCCTACTGACAGGAGGGGAGAGGCTAAGAGAAGGATTGGGGAGCAGGGAGGAGGGAAGGGGAGGGAGATGCCGAACCAGAGAGGCTGATGGAGGGAACTCCCCAGCCCCCATGGACTTCCTTGCATTTGGTTTCATTTCCTTCACTTTGCTGGTGCAGTGTGTTGAAGCACAGGTGTAGTTAATGTACTTAACACATGTATTAGTTACGTCAAGGGGGCAACAGACAACATCACATACGTAAGTCTTTCTGTACACTACCCAGTGTGATCTCTCCGGTCTATCATCTGTTTATCTGTATGTCTGATTTGCTTTCTGAGGCTGTTGGAAAACATTCTGACCAAAAACAAGCAACGTGGGGGAAGATCTCTTTGACTCCACCACGCTCAGGTCATACCCTGTTGATGAGGGGCTTGGGGTGGGAATTCAAGGCAGGAACCTCGACGCGGGAGTTGTTGTAGAGGCTATGGAGGTTGCTATGTACTGGCGTGCTCCGCTTGGTCTGCTCAGCCTGTTTTCTTATAGAATCCAGGACCGCCAGCCCAGGGATGGCCCCACCCACAGTGATCTGGGCCCTCCCACATCAATCACTAATTAAGAAAATGTCCTGGAGGCTTGTGTGCAGGACAGTGTGATGGAGGCATTTTCCCAATTGAGGTTCCCTCTTTCCAGATAATTCTAGTTTGTGTCCAGTTGAAAAAGAAATTAATTAGCACACCATCTGTTATCTATCTATCTATTGATCTATCTACCTATTATCTATCTATCAATCAATCTATCTATCATCTATCTATCTATCTATCTATCTATCAATATATCTATCATCTATCTATCTATCATCTATCTTTCATCAATCATCTATTTACCTATCTTATTTATCTATATAATCTATTTATCCATCCATCCATCTATATCATCTATCTATGCTATCTATCTATCATATATCAATCATCTGCCTATCACCTATTTATTTATCTATCAATGACCTATCTATCATTCATCTATCAATCAATCCTCTATTACCTATCTGTCCCTATGTGCATCTATCTTTGTAACTGTCTTTTGTCTATCTATCATCTATCTGTCTGCCTCTCATCTATCCATCTATCTCTCTACCTACCATCCACCTACCTCTTCATCTACGTGCAAATACTCGGCAGGGCCTTCTCCTCGTGCACACTGAGGACACACTGCACAGTAGAGTTTGCAGATCTTTAGTTATGCCATCTTGTTCTACATTGAAAAGTCAACTGGAGAAGTGTGGAGGGTGCAAACTGGAGAAGTGTGGAGGGTGCAGTGGGCAAGAATAAACAACAACACAGAGCTCCAGCAGGATTCCATCAGCCTGAGTCTGCAAGTCAGTCCACACAATTGAGCCTCAGACTTGTAATGACTGCTCATTGCTCCCACCAGTACAGATGGAGCTCGTTGGAAATTTCCAGGCAAATTCTGGTGTTTCTAACCTGAGTTCTAGAGTTAAGACCACAAATTCTAGAAACTTCCAGGAACAGAACTCAGGTTAGAGCCTGGAAATTTCCAAGCGTCATCTCCATAACCCAAAATAATTTCTTAGATGACACATCGCTTTTCTCCCTAATTCCAATGCATCATGCTACTCAGAACCGGGAATCCGGCTCATAGGGCCCTCAGCTGTGACTGCGGCTAGCCCCATTTCTGCTTGGGGAAGGAAAAGAAAATCAGAACCACAGAGTTAGTCCTTCCTGTTTGAGCTCTGCAGATAGAACAGGGTGACCCGACTTCTGTATCTAGCATCCAAGACGCCAGGTAAATGAATGGTAACAACTTAGAGTGCAGGCACAACCCAGGGGATGCTTGCAACAGACTGATGTGCCGTGTCCTCCCTTGCCATTTATCTGAAACTGAACTGGGGGCTCCACCTGTATCTTGAAATACCCGAATTCAGTTGATGACGGTTTACGGATAAACCACAGACAGCGCTAACTGTAGGAAGTGAACAGACCTAACAATTCTATGCTGGGTCTGATCGCCTCTACAGCCTTGAAAACAGCCCACGGGAATGAATAATCCCAGGGACAAAGTACTGCAATCCACACATTCAATGCAAATGCTCCATGGACAGCATGAGAGGGTCTCCACAGATAGCACAGCTTTTTCAGGAAGGGAAACTGGGGTCTGATTGTCTTTGTCATTCACAGATGGGGTTTGAGAAGGAGTCAATGGAGCCAGACTTCTCAATAAATATTTCTTGCAAAGGCACGAGTTAGGAAGTGTCTTGTGTGAGGTCCTCTGTTATTCCTCCAAAGCTTCACCAGGGTCCTGTGGTCACATTGAGTTGTACCGAACTGGCTTTCCAGAAATTGCATTCCTTAGTCAGTTTCCCTATGTACAATCACTTGAAAGCCAGGAAAACTCCCAGAGAATTAGGCGGCCTCCTTCTTGCCGCTACTCTTGGCTTTTTTTTTTTTTTCCTTGAATGGGCTATGCAAACTCTGCAAATCGCGACTCTCCAGATCTCAGTGTGAGGTCCGGGTAACAATGGAGACTATATTTAACACCCCTTCCCCGAGTCCCTTTCGGTGACCTTCTCCTAAGACGCCCAGTCTCTGGCCAGCTCCCGACTCCTCTTGGAGCCTTGCCTTCCACACCCGCAGCAGCATCTTAGGCCGATACAATAGTCAGCAGACGAATCCCATTACGGGCCACTCTCTACTTCGCCACCGCCGGCTATGTGACCTTAAATAGGCGGCTCAGCTAATCTCTCCGGGCCTGACCTCTCTTATTCTCAGCAGGAGACAAGAATATTTACCTGTAACAAAGCCCTCTGAGCCCCGAGATAAAAAGCTTTGTGTTAACAAAGCTGAGAGCGGATTCTTTTTGTAATGGACCAGCACAACAGCGTGGGGTTTCCTGTTCTACCGCCTCTCCTCCCCACTCCCCCTCCTCTCCAGACACCCTGGAAGGTGTCAGCTCTGCCCTCCCAGCTCTCTCTGGGTTAATTCACAGCTTTTGGGTTTACCTATGTCCTCCTTTTACACTGGAGGACCCCACTTTCAAACTTCACAGTGACTCCAGTGTCTCGGTAATTGTTTCCAGGAAAGGGCTAATAATTCCATTCACTAGGCTGTTAACACCAGAGAGGTCCTTCAGTATTTATGATCTACCAAGTCAGCATCGTTTGGGGAAAAAAATAATGCACGTAGGTGGAAAGAGAAGAAATGCCTACATTGTTATCCTTAAGTGGAATCCACGCCGGACAGCTTAGATGTAGCTGGGGCATCGCACAGCTCCTCACACTTGGACTCAGATCTGACGCCGCCACGCTGAGAATTTTCTTGAGACATTGTTTTTAAATATTGGTATCTCCGGTGTGGGTTATCTCACCAAATGGAGTAGGGCAGGACCGTTTGCTTCACTGCACACTGGTACTCCTGCTAAACACAGCTAACCCCACCCCACGCTGACCGCACATCTGAAACCACACCTGAGACTCTGAGCGCTAGGTGTGTAGGGTGCCAGGTGAAGCCACAGCCTCCTATAGATGCTAATTTGGGTACTAGAATAGCAACTCAGAAACACCAAGGGATGTGGATCAGCACACACACTCCAAGGAAAGACAGGAAATGGAAGGGAGGAGGATGGGAGACAAATTCTCCAGCTAAAGGCCGGTAGAGGTCAGAAGACAGTGGTTTCTATTATCCTGCTTAAGTCTACGAGAACTCTGAGAGACTGCATCCCTTCCCTCGTGAACAGAAGGCTGATAAGGAGAGGTTGGGCAGCACTCATCAACAAATATGGAGGTGGAGGTCCCCCTTCCTAACCCTGGGGTGGAAGTCTGGTGATCTCCTCTACCCTAGGCTGCTGTTGGCAGACAGTAATGACCCTTCCTAACCTCACCTTGTCAACAGAGACCCTCTTAACTTTCCCTAAGTGACAGCAAACATGGGGCACATCCTCCATACCCCAACAGCCGAAGAAGAGGCGCAAGGGTTATAGGAAGAGGCAGGCATCCACAGGGCTTCTTCAACATCTTCCTGAAGTATGAAAAGAACAAAGCAACGTTGTATGAAGTCCTAGGCATGTCCTCAAACAGACCATGAGTGAAAGTAAGCAGGGTCACAGAGGGAAATAGATCTTTGAGAATTAAGCTATAGAAGAAAATACCACCCAGGCTTCCTACTGGCCTCTAGGTAGCACACAGGCTATCAGGATAGTGTTGCAAAGGATTTGAGAATTCAATCGCTATTCAAACCAGAGCCCGCAGAAGTTAGCCAGAACCTCAGGAGTTTGGCTACCTGCAAAAATAAAGGATTGAAATAAGAACCAGAGCTGTACAACCTCATGCTAAAAAAACGTCTAGCATATAGCCCAGAATTGCTCACCATACCCAAAGCAGGGAAATCTCAAATCCAATAGGAAATGACAATCAGCAGATGGCAAGGCCAAGATGACAGGAACATTGGGACGGCCTGTTACTCGAAGTGAAGGAAGCAAAGGAAGCTTCTGGAAGGAAGGAGAAGACACAAAAAATGAGACAGATGAGAATTGTGGTAGTGGCGAAAATCCACTAACCTGAGGGGAAAGCCCAGGGGATGGGTCTGTCAGCACAAAGAAGCAGGAGACTTGAAGGAAATAAAGCAATCACAGAGTGTTGAGAATCTTCTAGAAAAGAACAAAAAAAGCTAACTAATGTCAGTTCCATTGAAGTTCCAGAGGAGACTATGGAATTGAAAATATTTTCTTTGAAGAAATTAACAGAAGAAAATGTTATCAGTTTGGAAAAAGGAGACACATTTGTGTTTTTTTTTTTTTTTTTTGAGTGTTGTAAACTCCGTCCCTGGAAAATATCAGCACAACTGTAATCACTTGCCAGCACACCCCAGGTTGAGCTAGTTGACTGTGGATGCTCCCCATAAAGGAGGGTGTGAAGAAGGTCACTGGATGCTCACCTAAGGTTCTAGCTCTGAAAGGAAACCCAACAGACTCATTGGTTCCCCAAGTTGGACTATAACAGAATAATATTTTGGTTTGTTTGGGGGCCTTATAAGAGTTAGGTTTGTTTATATAACCCCGGGGAAAGAAGCTCACAACATGGGGAAAAAAAGGTGAGCCTCAAACAGGAATAATATGAAAATGTCCATCCAGATACATCACTGTCAACCTTATAAAACTTAAATACACATACAAGCAAAGAGCTAAAACAGTCAGCTAGAAGCCACACCCTATGTACAGGGGAAATAACCTGTACATAATAATTTTTGTAAAAAATCAAAATTTGTGCAAGACACAAACTGCCACATTTGTAAAGAAAAGACATATCAACTATAAGTCCCAGATACAAAGAAATAATACATATTCATGACTGGAGGAAACATAAAATATAAACAAAGGTATCCTCAAAAATAGCATCGATGCATGAAGATAGGATATTGAAAAGTGTTAAGTAGCCTTCAAGAAAGCAGGAAAGGAAAATTAGAAGTAAAAATAGAGGGAATAGGAAGAGCACAAGAAATAAAAAGCCAGACTTAAATTTCACCATATGAAAATTGCATTAAATATAAATAGCCTAAATGGCAGAGACTTTGAACATGACAAGGTAGGGTAAAGATGAAGTGAGTTACACGACTTATCAGAGAAGGGGAAGGGAAGCGACTATGTACATATGAAAGAAAGTGAATCCAGGGCAGAATGAATGTGACCTAACTTACTCTTGAAATAGGCACTTTGACAGATGGGCTCTGCATGGGGTCCCACAAAATTTAAATATCTCACGTGCTTCTTCACAAAATCTAAAGTGTCTATTATAAATTCTGTGGGTCCCAGAAGAGACCTTGACACAATTTTGGTACTGATATCTAGAGCCAAATAAACTTCATGGCTTGTTTGTTGAGCAGACTCAGTTGGCTTTTCTTCCTTGGAGGAGCATGAAAAAGCCTTGAGATGAGGTTGTCACAGTCGGTGGGCAACTGAGGCTCGCTGAGGAACATTGATAGGCATTTCAACAGCTTTTCCCTCCCCCATGTCCTTTCCTTCTCTGTCATGTGCTTAATGTTTTCAAATGCACCTGCCTTACCCATTCCAGAGGTCTTGTGATGCAAGGAATTGAACCCAGGGTTTTGTGCATGGGAGACTACCTCTCTACCATTGAGCTGCATCCCCAGCCCTCTTGATGCTTTGAGGTACATGACATTGCCTCAGTAGGCCTTGATCTTGCAATCTACTGCTTTAACCTCACGAGTAGCAGAGATTACAGCCCCACACCACCAGGCCTGGCACCAGGGGTCTTTGAACGTGCTGTCTCAGCTATCTAGACTGCTCCTCTTCCAAACATCCTCCTAGCTATTTCTTCATCTTTCTTAGTATGTTGACCTAAAAGCACCAGTTAATTGATTGTCTGCCTCAATCAATTCATTTAAAATTGCCTGCCATCACTCACCCAACTCCATAATTTATATTTTTTTTTCACTGCTCTTACCACCCTGTGACAGTATTTTTGGTTGTCCATATGATATCTCTCTCTCTCTCACTAATGTAAGACTCACAAATGTGGGGGGCTATAAAAATGAACCCTGTTTAATATTGTTACCCTACATTATACTGGTAGCATATCATTGACTGCACAATGTGGGTTCAGGAAACAGTTAGAGAAGGAATGTGGGAAGTGGGAAATGAGCTTCCAAAGAAAGGTAACTGGTTATGTGATTCTATGGCTGTATTGGAGAGTATGAGGCAATAGGAAGTGCTGAGATCCATGGGAGAAGGACCAGGAAATGAAACTGCCTCTATCTGCTCCTAGTCATGATGAATAGTAATAACAAGCAGTCACTACCTGTGACCACCTCCCCTGCTGCTTTTTTGCTTACTAATCTGGTTTAGTATGTTAACCATAAAAACCTGGTTTCTCTACAATATTTTTCTTCTTTTATGGTGATGTTTGTACACACGTATATCGTGTAGTCTGGCCATAACTGTCGTCTTCCCCATTCCCCCATCACTTCTGCTGTGGCGCATCATTTGCCTGCAGGAGTGCCCAGCGTACCAGCAGGCTCTACAAGGATGAACTGAGTCAGTGAAACGTTGAACAGCCACAGACTGAGGGCAATCAAGAAATTGTTGGCTTTTGAATGAAAGAAAAAAGAAAAGAGGAAGGAAAGAAGAAAGGGTGAAGGAAGAAAGGAGAGAGGAAGAGGCAGGCACTTTTCTGTCCTATAATAGTCACCCAGCGCCTGCATTTTCTTCACCCTCAAAGCATGTCCCCAATATTGCCATACGCATGCGCACACCACTCCAACAGCCGCATGCGCACACCACTCCAACAGCCACATGCATACACTACCCCAGCTTGAGTGTTTTTTGCTTTTCTTTTCCGCTGCTATGGAAAACACCACATCTAAAAGATGCTTGTGGAAGAAAGGGTTTATTTCATCGTACGGTTCCAGAGGGCGCGTCCATCATGGTAGAGGAACCGTGGCAGCAGACAGCTGTGGCAGAATGCTGAGAAGATCATATCTCAACCATGAACGGGGAGCAGAAAGGAGTGAACTAAGCATGGTGTGAACTGTCAAAGCCCACCCCCAGTGATCTGCTTCTGCCAGCAAGGCTCCACCTAATAACGGTTCCATAACCTCCCTAAACTGCACCACTAACCAAAAGTTCAAACACCTGAACCTAAGGGTGCTCGGTTAAGTGTGTGTGTGTGGGGGGGGGGGGTCTCTCCTTTCAACAACTATATTAGTCTGAAGCACAGTTGATAAAAACTCAGAGAGAAAAATTGGGGTTCAACCTGAAGACTAGAAAAGCAAATCAGTCAACCACTGACTCTTACCTGTACCTCAGTCCAAAAACGGTGATCCTGCCTCCAGGAATCCTCAGAATAAGACAATGTCTAAGAGCTGTTGCCTCCCGTTTTATAATCCTCTCTAGGGCTGGTTTTAAAGGCGTGCACCACTTGGATTAAAGGCATGCATTGCCTGGTTTCTATGGCAACTGGTGTGGCTACTGGGAGTCAAGGTGTATGCTACCACTACTTAGCTGACCAGTGCGGCTGTTTTACCCTCTGATCTTCAGGCAATCTTTGCTTATTAAAACACAAATGAATGGACGCACTAATCACGATTGGCATAATCTATGGCTGAAAACTAAAATAATAGGGAATAAAGAGAAGATGTGACTGCAGAAGCTTCCACAGATCCCAGATGGGAAGGGACAGAATTTAGAACTTTTTCTACCGAAATAAATCTTGGAAAAAAAAAAAAGTGGTGGCTCTGTGGTTCAGTGGCTCTGTGGTTCAGTGGCTCTGTGGTTCAGTGGCTCTGTGGTTCAGTGGCTCTGTGGTTCAGTGGCTCTGTGATTCAGTGGTTAGCACACTGAACTTCCAGTGACGTGTGCGTGCGTGTGTGTGCGTGTGTGTGTGTGTACATGCACATGTGCCTTCTCGGAACCCTGACTAATACATTAATTATGCAGTGATAAGCAACTGGTCTAAGACCATATTGCAAGTTCTGCAACTCTTTTGAGTTCTCTGACCTGTGACCTCACCCCCCTCCTCAGTCAAATGAAGAATAACTTCCATTGTGCACAGATAAAACTGCAGCTCAGGAAGGTTAGGAACTTGCTGAAGACCACACGGCTAGTCAGCAGTACCTTCAGGGCAGCCCTCTTCTAGCCGACTCCACAAGGCCAGCATCCCTCCACTTACTCTCCACTCCTCCAGTCCTGCTACTCTTGAGACTGAAGCCTTCGTTTTCAGCTACGAGGACAAGTACCAGTGAATCTGGAACCCATGGCTCCGTGCTTACATTAACTAATTAGCTAATTTTGTGTGCATGCCCATGAGTGTTCATGCGGAGGTCAGAAAACAACTTGTGGGAGTCAGCTCTCTCTCTCTCTCTGTCACGCGGGTCCTGAGGGATTGAACTTGGGTCATCCTTCTTGGCTGCACGGTGCTTTACCTGCTGAGCCATCTCTCAAACCCCTTTATTTTTAACCCGCAGACACAAAGCGCTGAACACGGCGCTCAGCACGCAGTAAGCACTCAGTCAACATTCTTGATGGCCGTTGCCCAGGCTGACAGCGAACATCCATCCGGTGCTGGCCTCCTCTCTCTCTCTGGGTCTCTAACTTGCGGGAAGCCTCATCAGAGGGGGCATCTTTAACTGAACAACTCTGAGCAGTACTTTTAAATATTTAATGAATTCCCGAGGCTCTTGGAAAGTGGAGTGAGAAATGTCCTGTAAAAATCTATTAGTCCTAATAAAATACCAGCCAACAGGCTGCCCATTACCAGCAACTAAGGTTTCTAAGAGGGTCAAATAATCCTTTGCAATGATTTGTATGCATCCCTTCCTTTATTTTACATAAGCAGGTATTAGTTTTCTGTTTAAGGTCCTGGCCCCTTGGTCTGTACTCTTACCCAATTCTGAGTGATGTTTTCAGACACTGAGGGAATTTTTGTGGTCCCCACTCATGCCTCATGGTCCCATCAAGAACCCAGCATAGCCATGTGGATGCCAAGCTCCAAGCCATAGCTCAGACAGCAAGCATGTGTCAAGAGTCACATGTACGCCTTCTGACATCAGACATGAAGCTATGGGATTCAGAGTTTGCCCTGCCGGGGGTCAGCCTTGCTTTGATCCAGCCTTTCCTCACTATACCTCCATCTCTCCACTTTTGAAATAGTAATGTATAGTCTCTGCCACTGTGTGTTGAAAGTACATCATTTGTTTTGTTTTCATTTTGATTTTACAAGGAGTTACAATTAAGAGACTGCCTTGTGTCTCAGGAGACACTGCGGACCTTTAAACAGTGCTGAGACTGCAAAGGACTGTGGGGGCTTTTGAAGTTGGAATAAGTGCGTTTTGCGTCATGATTATGCCCATAATCCTATGAGGGCCAGGACGTGGAACCATTCTCAGCTCCCATTGCCTTGTGACTGTGTCTCAAGCTGCAAGCTCTTAGCTAGAACTCAAGAGCCACACCCACCTGCTTGCTGCCAGCCCTGCATTGTAAGCAGTCCATAATCTTTCTCCTCTTGGACACAGAGTCTTACCACAGCCATAGAAAAGTAAGGAAGACACTCACAAAAAGATTGTAACAGCCAGTGGTATTAGAGGGCTGAGGAGAACAGGATTTCCTTTGCCCACGTGACTCACAGACAGCCTCCACAAACTCTGCCCAAGATCGAGTCCGCCCAAATCCCGGCAGGGCTGAGGGAAGGGAGCCAGAAAATCCCACCACGGGTTTGAGGAGATGTTGGCAACTGGACGGCACGAGGGGAGGAAGAATGTCAGTTTCCTTCAGGGATAAGGACCCTATAGGCTGCCCATGCACAGCCAGGTCACACTATGTGGACTGGTGGGTTTAAAATAAAAGCCCATGAAGATGGGAGGGAAAAGTGGAGGGGGAAATGGGGGGATTTGAGAGGAGAGAGAGTGGGTGGATCTGATCAAAGCAACACATGCAAGCATGAAATCTGCAAACCAAATTTTTAGAAAGTTTCTCAGGGAAAAAAAATGACAGTCTCAAATAAGAGCTTTAGATGGGGAATCTTTTGCCTTTCCTGGCTTCTTGTACTTGAAGAAAAGAATCTCCCTTCTCTTTGTTTATGGATGAGTGCTGAGAAAAGACTCCACATTGGTCATTGGGACAGCAATCTTGGTTGTCGACTTGACCCATCTGGAAAAGGGAAACTCAGATGCGGAGCTGCATCCATTGGATTGGCATGCTGGAAGCCAGGGGTTTATGCAGCTGTTGTGTAACACACTTTTCCTGGGGAGAACACACACACACACACACACACACACATGCACACACACCTACTGACCCTAGAAAAGGAGCCCACAGCCGGCCAAAACTATGATTGGCACAATGTCCAACTTGATGAACCAATGAGTTATATTGGGGTTACTTACAGGAACATGGTGAGGGGTTATTTGCAGAAGCGGAAAAGACTTGAAGGCAGGTGCCTCACCAAAGCCCACCCCAGCAAGGTGACAGCTCACAGAAGCTGGCAACCTGGAACACACTTCATTGCCCTTGGGTAGATCAACCTGTCACAGAGCATCCTGCCTAGGTGCTTCAGTGGCCTGGAGCCTCTTCCAGGCAGAGCCGTTGGGCTCTGCTTCTTCTAGGGCACTGGGGCTTTTCTGAGCAACTTCTCTGCTATTTGGCTCATCCAAGAGTGACTCTTGGAAATCTTCACTGTTTATATACTCTTGGGAATAGAGGAGGAGTCTAGTGCATCTGGTCAGTTTCAGGGACTTTCTGAAGCTATTTCAAGCTTCCTTCCTGTATTCAGGAACATTCCTGAAGGAAGGGTTGTTTCGCCTTCCCTAGAAGAACACCCTGTTGTTTCAGCCTCCTTGTAAACATCCTGTCCTAAGGCATCCTGTTGCTTCCCTTACTCTTTACAGCTTAGATCTTAAGAAGTTTCCCTCCAGAATGGAAAGTTTTAACCTTGGAGGAAACTGCTAAGGTAGCAGCAGCAAAGGAGACAGACCGCAGAGTGTGTGGAGGAGGAGTGCTTTGTTGGTCACAGCCTGCTTTTCACCTTTACTAAAATGCTAAGAGTTGGAAAGTGTCTCTTCTCAGCAAAGGCAAGAGACCCAGACACTGGTGATAACAATGGTGTCTGTCAGCCGGGTGGTGGTTGTGCACGCCTTTAATCCCAGCCCTTGGAAGGCAGAGGCAGGTGGATCTCTATGAGTTCGAGGCCAGCCTGCTCTACAGAGCAAGTTCCAGGACAGCCAGGGCAATTAAACAGAGAAACCCTATCTCGAAAAACCAAAACCAATCAAACAAACAAACAAATAAAAAGCAATGGTGTCTGTTACCCTGTTCAGTCGATATTTAATGAGAGCTTAGAGAGACGACTCAGTGGTTACGAGTGCCTACCGCGCTTGCAGAGGACCCAAGTTCAATGCCCAGCACCCCTTCTCAGGTGTCACTCCAGCTCCGGGGAGACGCTCACAGCATCTTAGAACGTTCACAGGCGGCTGCCCTCACATGCGGATACCATACAGTGGCGCACACACAACCCTTAATCAAGGAAGAAAAATCTTTCTTAAAAACACACTCAATAAAATACAAGTAGAAGTTGATGTATCTGAACCCCTGCTGTGCTCTAGCTGTTGATTTAAAAAGCTGACTCACCAGCTTTTCTGTTTAGTGTTCAAAAAGAGCCTGTGCAGTGCACATAATTATGGGTCCCACTATGCAGAACAGCAACAAGAATGTCACATGCACAAGAGACACTAGGGAAGGTTAGGAAGAACGCTAAAGGTTTTTCCAAGGGGGTGTGACAAAATGACTTGGGGTGAACAGCGATAGTTGATACAGAGTTGGACTCCGAAGCAGAAAGAGCGTCTTAAACAGTCAAATGAGAAGAGAAGACAAAGCCCGAGACTGTTTGCTCCACGAGGCAGGGGCATTGCCTTGTTCATTGCCATGTCCTCAGTGCTGGCACAGGGCAGCAACTCACTAAATTTGAACAAATGAGGAAATGAACCCCGTGGAACAGTAATGGCCTCTCTCGTCTCTAGGACAAAAGGCTCATCAAAAGCAAGCTAAAGGAGAAAGGATTGGTCCTGGCCACAGTTTCAGAAGGTTCAGCGTGTGGTTATTCGGTTCCGTGGACATAGGAAGGACGCCGTGGTGACAGGACTGTGTAGCAGTGGAACTTCGTTTGCTCCTGGCAGGAAACTGAGAGTGAGATACAAGGAGTAGAGAGAGTGGAGATAGCCCTACGGACCTATCTTCAGGAACCTACTTTCTTCAGGGAGCTCCAACCTCCTAAATAAAGTTCCCAAACCTCCCTCCAATGCCCCGCCCCAGCAGGGGAGGGAGGATTTCACACAGAAGTCTGTGGGAAGCACTTCGGAGTCAGACCATTGCACCACGATACTGGATACAGCCTAAGTGACTCCAGCTGTCATGATCAACCATATCTGAGGAGGTGGGAGGGAGCCATCTTGGATGAGCAGTTTGCAGGAATGTCCATTTCAGGTTTAGCTGGCACACAGAGCAAGCTCAGTTCCCGGGCAGGCGTCTCCCTGAGAACCTGTTAAGCTGGAAGAAGGCCAAGCCAACAGGCTCCCTCCTGTCTTCCTCCTCTTTAGGTGTCGGGTCTGAGAAGCACCCAGCTGTTTCTGATCACAAGTCTGCGTCAGCCCCATCCGCATCCTCCTGTTTGGGCAATGGCAACCGATGAATGGAATGTGGAGGACGGCCATGAGAAGATGTCCCACTTGCAGAGCAATTGCTGGAGGTCACTGAGACAGGAGAGTGGAATTTTATCTCTGTTAAATCCCCCAAGCTTAGAGAGAAGACTTCATTCTCTTTGTAGAATTTATTTTGCTAATCCTGCCTTCTCCAACCACACAACTCTATGACAATAGTAATAAAAATCAGATGGCGGGGGGTGACAACCTCCTCTCTTTATTTTAATAGGGGGATTTTACAATGTCCTTTTAAAATATAATCTACTTATTGGGTCACTGGTCTTTAAGAGTCCTTCTTAGGGAAGGAAGCTGTTTTCGTGTTGGCGTCTTGATACACAGGCCTCTCTTGGCAGATCTTTTGTGGATGATGTAAAAGCCAAGAAATGTATTTAAAGCCCACACACACCACCCTTCAACTCCGGTTTTCATGCACACAAACCATTCACAACTATACACACCACCCTTCAACTCCGGTTTTCACGCACACAAACCATTCACACCTACACATACCACCCTTCAACTCCGGCTTTCATGTGCACAAACCCTTCACACCTACCAGTTTTGAGGATCTGGACTCAACTGGATCATGCCCAACAGCCCAACAACCAAACACTGTATTTTTGTTTGAGTTCCATCTTTGCCCCAAAGTCCATACATGCTGCCTGTTGAGGTCATTGCTGACCTACAAGGTGTCACTGGAATGCTGTCTCTTTGTTAACACAGGGCACAGCATGGCTGTGTGTTTAGCTGGATATGGAGAACTGAATCATGAACTTGAAGCCCTGCATAAAGTCTGCCAGTCCAAACAGCCAGCGCAGACGACAAGGGGAGTGAAAGCGGAGTTTGGAGCTGGACATAAGGACATGATGTCAGGGAACATGCAGGTGAATCTGCCATGTCAGCTAATATGTAGGGTACCATAAGTCTACCATGTCAAGACAACATGGCATGATGTCATGATTTCACCATGTCAGCTAACATGTCATGATGTAACAAATCTCACATTAGCTAACATGTCATGATGTCATGAATCCACCATGTCAAGATAACACATCATGATGTCACAATTCCACCCCGTCAGCTAACATACATGATGTTATGGATCTACTTTGTTGGCTCACATGTCGTGAAGTCATGATTCCACTTGTCAGCTAATATGTAATGATGTCATGATTTCGCTACGTCAGCTAACATATCATGATGCCATTCACAAATGCTATAAACACCCTAGGCTATGCCCAGGGCAGACAGACTAATCGATCAGGAAGACATTACTAATCACTCATGATCAACAGAAGGTAGCTCCAGTAGAATTCCTACATAGCTGCAGATTGGCCCAAACAATAAACCCATTCTGTTTTCTAAGTTTTTGTGTATCTAGATGCTTTATTTTTGAACACCAAATCAGACCAGTTCTGAGACTTTCCAAATATAGTGGGATTTGAGCTCCTCAGGGCAGGTGGGACCTGAGTCCAGATGTCCACCCACTGACTCTACTGTGCCTATGAAAAGTGGCCACATCTTCTGAAAGGACAACAAAGCTCCAGGAAGTGACACCTTATCTCCCCCATTCCTTCTTCTTGCAAAAAGAACAAAAAGGAACATCAACCCGAGCCAGCCAAGAGCTCATTAATGCACTTGACCTTCAGAGAAAAATTAATTCCAACTTCACACCTACCGGCTGTGTTGCTCAGCTCTGTCAAAACATTGGCATCATTAGAGATGAGGATGACGTGGCTTGAGGGGACAAGGAGTCTGCCACCTCTCTGCGCCGGGCTGAGTTAGTAGGAGCTGGCAGGAGACACAGAGCTGCCTGCCCTGTCAGCTTTCTACAAGGATTAGGCTTCCCTCCGCTGCCTCTGGATATTGCTATCACTGTCATGGCCCACATGTCTCGCCAGGCTCACAGTGCGGAGACAGCCTTCCAAGACCTGATGCTGGAGAGCTGACAGGCTGCGTGTGTGTGTGTGTGTGTGTGTGTGTGTGTGTGTGAGACACACATATGTGGAGGGTGGGGATGTATGTATGTGTGACCATGCACACGTGTACATGTTTCTCCATTCTCATGAATATTAACTGCTTATACATAGGAACAAATCCAGGTAGGCAAACACATCTTTTGAAAATATTTAGACCAGCATACGGTAAGTATACATAATACTGAGTCCCACTGTTTTCATGGACATGCGATATATTTTGATCATGTTCATAATCCCCGCCAGCCCTCCTTGCCCCTCTCCTGCTATTCATTTCTTCTTCACAAGGAATCTTCCTTCTGCTTTTGCATTTTTCCTGACCCACACGAGCTTCATTGGGGTTGTATGGCTAAAGGGTTATTTACAGATTCATTGGCACCTTGCTGGTGGCTATGGCTCTCCGGCCCTTAGCAATCATTAGCTGCTTACAGATCCTTGGAGAAGGGTTGGGCTGTCAGTCCCTTTCCCCTCCATGGTAGAAGGTTTATGAGCCCAATCATATACTGGTCTTGTGCAGAGGGTCACAGCTGCTAGGGTCAAAGAGTGTCCTGCAAAGTCCCCGAAGACAATGATCCACAGCACTGCACCCCATCCTCCACTTCCTGCCGTCTTTCCACCCTCTCTTTCATGACATCCCTAAGCTTTGGAGCCATTGACATACATGTAGCATACATGGCTGAGCATCCAACAGTCACTTGTTCTCGTCACTTGGGTCACACACATTTAAACAATGTGGGGAGAGCTTTATTGTCACCAAGTTCCACCATGCACACTAGAGCGGGAGAGTATGGAGCAAGGAGAAAATTTATTTCACTTGCCAACCCTAAATATTTGCTATAAGGCACGCATGGTTTTGTGTGGAGACAGAGTCTGAGACATGTTCAGGCTCAGCGAGAAGGGGTAGTTGATTAGTGATGTCTGTCACAGCACAGCATGTAGGGGTTATGACACTTGGGTCATTTTTTTTTTTTTTTTTGCCAGAGTCATCATATCACACCCCAAATGACCCAGGGTTCAATGGACTCATTCTGTTGCTGGGAAAGAAAGTGGAAGAAAGAAGCAGAGGTAAGACCCAGATGAGGGGAGCGAATTTGCGAGAGTGAGAAGTACAAGACGGCTTTTGATCTCTGGCCTGTGGGACTGTCATAGTCCTGGAGCCGTGTACTCAGGTGTCTCCTTAGTCTGGCTCTGGTTCAAAACTCACCCCTGAAGATCATCTTCTGTATCAGGAAGAACCACCAGGATGCCTAGGAAGTTCAGGAATTGTCAGCTAAGACTCAGAGTTAAAGGAAGCAATGGAAGCATAGGGGACCCAGGAGGGAGGTGTCTAAGGTTTAAGGGCATGGATGGAAGTGGAGGAGGAGAGGTGTGGATTGGGCCCCGCAGGGAATTCCCTTTCCACTTCTCACACTTGTAAAGATGGCCCAGTGGGTGAAGCGTAGCTACACAAGTGTGGGGAGCTGAGTTTAGCCCCCCAGAACCTGTGTGAAAAGCCAGGTGTGACAGCTGTGTCTGTAATGCCAGCGCTGGGGAGGCAGAGGCGAAGAGATGTCTAAAGCTTGCCAGTCATCCAGCCAACCTAACCAAATCGGTTCGGTGAGAGACCCTGTCTCAAAAAATACAGTGTAGAGTGACTGAGGAAGGCACCAGACACTCTCTTCTGGCTTCCACGGGTGCGTGTGCATGTGTGTGTGAGCGTGCACATGCTCGCACGTGCACACACACACACATACACAAAATGATGGCAGAGGAGAAGAAAAAGAAAGGGGAGGAAAAGGAGGAGGAGATAGCAATAAAGGTGGAGGTTAAGGAAGAGGTTACCTGGCATTCAGGGGCTCGAAAGCATCTTTCCTTCTGTATACACTCACATGCCAGTCACACCACTGCCCCCCACCCCCGACTCTTCACCATGACAAGAAGAGAAAGGTCCTTATACTCCCTAAACAAAACCTCCAGAGTTCAGGTTCCACAGAGGACTTGGACTTGGAGACTCTCTTAGCTACTGACTGGGGAGAATATTGCTGACCCCCCCCCCCCACACCCATTACCACTCCTGGGAGGTGTCCTGGGCTTGTCCTGGGAGGCAAAGCCCAGAGACGCTTGGAGCACGTTTGTCAGACGGAACACATCTGAGCAGTGAAGTTCAGCTCAGCCTCGCTCGTTTCCAATTCTGACTGGGGCTTGGGGGAGGAGAGGAAGTCCTGTTTTTATTTGCTGTGGTTTTAGTTTGATTTTCACTGTATAGCTTTCTCTGAATGGGAAAGGGGGCCCCTCAGGTGAGTGACGAGGAACCCCAGATCAGGCCTGGTTTATATTCGCCGAAGTTTCTCATGTTTCCAGCTTTGGTTCCCATACACAAGCTGTCTTATTGTATAAAAAGTCCCCTCAGAATTCTGGTGGACCCTCCAACCATCCTGCTTCCCCCGCCTGGTGCGAGCCCCACAACCATAACAACTAAGAATTCCCTGAAGAAAGCGACCCCGGCACACA
Source organism: Myodes glareolus (assembly GCF_982192425.1). Taxonomy (NCBI): domain Eukaryota; kingdom Metazoa; phylum Chordata; class Mammalia; order Rodentia; family Cricetidae; genus Myodes; species Myodes glareolus. The sequence continues at coordinate 135,339,264 of NC_142027.1, forward strand.
GAGACAGACAATAATAGCGCTCCTTCATTTCGCCCAGAGCCCACCGGCCCCTGATGCAGCTCCATAAACCATTTGATTTAGGATATTCGATGCCGCTGGTGAGGAGAGCGTCATGTAAGATTTGCTTTGCGACTTCATTCTTCTCACACTGTCATTAAAAATGATTTATAGTTGAGCCCAAGTCTCAGCAGCGCTGTAGCTGGGATGGGGGGATTGGGAAGGAGCTTGGGGGCATGCGGGACGGTGGATCGGATTTCCAGGCAGCCTTCTGGGCTACCCAGAGTCTCAAAGATGGAGGGTGGGACCCCCCAGCACAGTGTTCGGAGGTGAGGAACACGTGTTCCTGGCTGGGATGGAAACAATGGGGCTTTGTGGGGCATAGCAACTGCGGGCTTCAGGACGTGCCTGCTGGGACACTTCGTAGGATGTCAGCTGACCCATTTCAAACTCGATTTGGAATGGGGCGCTGTCAGGTGTTTAATGACACGGAGGCCTGAACCATGTTTTACATCTTTTACGGGTCTGGTACACGAGAAAGCGACTGAGGGAGTCCAGCCTGTGGCTGATTCCTAGTCTCTCTCTCTCTCTCTCTCTCTCTCTCTCTCTCTCTCTCTTTGTTTTTTGTTTTTGTTTTTGTTTTTTCTAGACAGGATTCAGGATTCTCTGTAGCTTTGTAGCCTGTCCTGGACAGCTCTTATAGACCTCACTCTCACAGAGATCCACCTGTGTCCGCCTCCCGAGTGCTGGGATTAAAGGCGTGCACCACCACCCCGGCTGTCTGATTCCTAGTCTGTGGAAGACAAACTGAAGCTCAGAGGAGGACAGCATCTTGTTCGTCATCACACAGCACGGATCCAGGGTGATTTATTTGACTTTAAAGATAGTTTGTATTGTATTTACTTATTTGTGTATGTATGTGGGTGCAGTATTTGTGGGGAGGCTGATGACAACTTGGAACAACCTCTCCTCCCATTCTCTGTATTCTGGGCATTGAACTCAGGTCACCAGGCTTGGCAGCAGTGCATTTTAGGGGCCAAGCCTTCCTGCTGGCCAGGATTCTTTACATTTTGGTTTTCCGAGACAGTTTCTCTGTATAGCCCTGTCTGTCCTGTGTAGAGCAGGCTGGCCTCCAACTCAGAGAGTCCCCCTGCCTCTGCCTCTCAAGTGATGGAATTAAACAGGCACAAGTCACCTGTTCATTTCTTTCCAGGATTAATGTTTACATTTAAATACTACCCCCTCCTCTTTCCGGATGCTGAGACTCAAGCCCACTGTACGTGTCCTAGGTAGGCTTTCTACCATGGAGCTACATCTTGAGCTCCTTGGAGACAGGATCTGAGGTCAGACAACTGGGCTACAGAACTCATGTGCTTCATGGTTTGCCACGCTGAGCCACAACCTGATTTAACTAGGGCTGAAGAAATGGGTTGGGGTAAAGTGCTTCCCAGTCAAGTTTGAGGCCCAAAGTTTGAGCCCCAGAACTCTTGTGGGGATAAAAAAGATGGGTGTGGCGTTGCGTGGAATCCCAGTGTTTGAGAGCTGAAGATGGATGAATGGATCCCTGGCCAGCTAGCGAAGCCTGCAGCGAGCTCTGGGCCAATGAGAAATCGCAGCTCAAAAGCAAGATAGATGGTACCCAAGGAACAACACCTGAGGCGCTCTGGCTTCCATGTGCACACACATACACGGTATACCACCCCCCACACACACATGAGTGACTCTAGACATAACGGCACAACACCTATAAGGCTAGCTTGTGGGAAGCGTGGGCAGCAGGACACCGAGACTTGCAGGCTATAGAGAACTCAAGGCTAACCTGGAATCTGTGGTGAAGTCTTATCTCTGAAAAGGAAAATAATAAATGAACAGCAAAGTGATTCTGCTAGTTCTCTTGTCTCTAGTACCCCCCCCACACACACACACTTCACCCCTCCCATTTGCTTGATGAAGTGGCCACTGTGGGTCACCTACCATCCAGGAGGCTTAGTCTCTCACCCGACCCTCTTCCACGGGCCTTCACGGTTGGAGGTCTGCTTTATGTGATTTCGCGGAACTGGGATGCTCAGGGTCCCCTAAGTGGCAAGTAGCCATGCAGAGAAGGGAACTGAGCTGGACCAATCCCCAAACCCACCAGCCTTCAATACAAAATGACAGGGAAGGTGTTTGGGGGTCTGAGGATGGAGATATGCCACCGGCTTAGGGCTTTCTAGACATATGAAGGGGCGTAGGTATTAGAGTGCATGGCAGGGACTTGAGGTATAAAAACCACAGAATGTGAACCTGGGACTTCTTCTACTGCAGTTGTTGCTATGGGATTGTTGCTAAGAAGGGGTTGTTGTTAACGAAATATCGCTTGGATGTGGCCGCAATTTTCCTTAATAGAATTTTCCTTGTGCCTAATCCATCCGTTGCTGCTTTCAGACATCTCTGTATGTGTTACCATTTTGCAGGCGCTAAAACTGAGACCTACCCTGAACCCCAGTGATAATGGCTCAGAAGTGTCTGTTCTCATTGTAGGGCAAGAGTCAGGGCAGACCACCCAATCCTGCAATCTGGGAGAGAGTCCCACTCCTCATTGAGGAGGCAGCATTACCCGGACTAGAGAGGCAGCTGGCCGAGAGTGTCTAGCTGTGATCCATTTTAATTGGACATCGACTCAGGGTTGGGGTGCCGCATACAACCCAGAGAGGAGATGGAAGGCAGGGTGACCTTCAAATCCAGGAAAGCTCAAGATCAAGCCCACAAAACTGCCTCAGCTGGGTTGGGAACCCGTCAGTATTGAATGCTGAATCTAATGTTGGCCTCAAAGCACTCACCCTGTTTCTCACAAGCTGGGTGATATGTGACTAGGTACATAGACAGTTTCCTCGTCTGTTAAAGACACACACACACACACACACACACACAGAGAGAGAGAGAGAGAGAGAGAGAGAGAGAGAGAGAGAGAGGTATGTTATGTATGTATGACGTCTGTAAGTATTTCCTCTGATGGGGATTCCATGCAGTCATGTCCTCTGGAACACATGTCCCCTGGAAGCTGATGGTGGTTGCCCCTAATTGCCACCATGACACACCATTTTCCACAATTAAAACCGATGACAACGTGTCTGTCATTCCAGTGATGGACGCTGGCCTTTTATTCACTAGATCCAAGCTGGTATTGTGGATCGCTACTGGGCACCAGTCTCCGAGATGACTCTAGCCGGCGTCACTTCCCTTGTGCCTAGATCTCAGCCAAGCAGGAGAAGCAGCTACATGGGCGAGGGTGAGTCGGCCCAAATCCATTTAAGGAAAGTTGGAGAAATGGGAAGAGGGAGAGGGAAGGGGGGAGAAGATGAGACAGGTAGAGAAGAAAGGATAGAGGGAAGAAGGAAGGAGGTGGGAGGGGAAGAAAGCAGGCTTGGTGACTTCTCACAAGTTGTGGCACCCTTGGTGACCTTTGCCAGCCATTGGCCCCTCTTGGGTTCAGGACATCTGTCAGGACTTGGCCGCATTTGCTATGAATGAACATTAGCAATGGAGTCTGAAAGGATTCATCGTCACTGGGCATGGCAGTTAACACACGCATCCTTGTTCAGGGGCGTCATGGCTGTCATTCCCGAGATCGCATCCCAGGGCAGGGCCGGGTCTGTCTTACCCTGTGCTGTGTCTCCAGCACGCCACCCACAGAGACTTGAGAATGCTTGCCCAATGAGGCAAACCTCAGGAGTGACAACAGAAAACTACATTGGAAAAAAAAATCAAAGAGAAACAGAGAAAACGATTTGTGATTGAAGCTGGAGACTCTGGCCGTGGGCTTCTATGTTACGTACTCAGTGTTTGTACCAGTCACAAACTAACTGGGCCGCAGTAACAAGCAGCCCCCGCATTTTGGAACCGTACACAGTGAACTGTTTGGTGTCGTGTTTCCCGCTCCGTGTTCACTGTGACTGACAGCTTTGTGAGTTTATTTTTTTAACAACACAAGGAGCTCCCTGGTGCGGGAGAATTATCTGTATTCTGTCAATCATGTATTTTAATAAAACGCTGATTGGCCAGGCAGGAAGTATAGGCGGGTCAACCAGACAGGAAGTAGAGGCGGGGCAATGAGAATAGGATAAGGCTAGGGAGGAGAGAAGTTCCTCTGCCACTCCTGCGCAGACCACTGAAGAGGCAGCATGTAACTTGCCCAGCTGAGAAAGGTACGGAGCCATTATGGCTAACATAGATGAGAATAATGGGTTAATATAAGTTATAAGAGTTAACAAGAAGCCTGACCTAATGGACCAATCAGTTTATAACCTTATGGAGTCTTGTGTGTGATTTTCTTTGTTGCTTGCCAGCTGTTGGGGTACTTGGAGGGATGGAAACCCCAACAAGCCGGCCCCCTCATGTTACAGCTCCCTGGAGGCCTGAGCTCTGTCCAGGACTCCGTTGTGAAAGAGGTAGAGAGACTGAGGTAGGTGGCACGCAGTTCCCCAGTTTCCCCCGAAACCAGCGTCTGTTACATCTGATGACATTTGACAGGCTAAGGGCAGTCACCTGCTGTCCTGGTTGTCCTTAACTGCCAACTTGACACAGCCTACAGTCGTTGGAGAAAGCTCAGCAGAAACGTTACCTCCATCAAGTCTCCGTTGGGCACATCTGTGAAGGCGTTGTCTTAATTGTTACTCCATGAAGGAGGACCTAGCCCACTGTGAGTGGCACGATCCCTAGGCAGCTGGTCCTGGCCTATAGGAGAAAGCGAGCTACGCGAGAGCCAGCAATCAGCACTTCAGCTTTAGCTCTTGCCTTAAGTCCTGCAGACTATATATAACTTGGACGTGTGAGCCAAATCAACCCTTTTCTCCTCAGGCCGCTCTGGGTCAGGTTGTGTCAGCACAGCAACAGAAGGCAGACCAGAACATGTGCTGGTCCTAGTGAGGAGGGACTCAGAGAGGGGCAATTCTACCTAGCTTGCTGGTAGGGAACAATTCTAGAAACACCCACCAAACAGTGTCAGTGAAAACCACAGTTCTTAAATAGTCTTTTAATTACTTGTGCATTTTTCATAATCAAATATTTTATGTAACTATCGGTATATGGATTCTCTGCACAGAACCAGGTGATCTCACATCAGGGACCTCTTGGCACCAAGCTTAGGTTGCCCTTGGAAGGGACAGGACACTCTTTCATAAGTCCTGCCACTGGTCCTGCATGACCTGCTTCATTCATTCTGGTTTGGTGTCTGGCTGCTGAGATCCCGAAAAGGGCATAGGTCCCACACTCAGTTTAAAGACTTTATCATTTTTCTTGTTTTAAATAATATGTAAGGTGTGTTTGTGTGTGTGTGTGTGTGTGTGTGTGTGTGTGTGTGTATGTGTGTGTATGCAGTGCCCAAGGAAGCCAGAAGGGGCATCAGATCCCGTGGAGCTGGAGTCATATGGTTGTGAATTGAGAGGGTGCTAGGAACAGAACTCAGATCCTTTACAAGAGCAGCAAGTACTCGCCACCACTCAGGCATACCTCCCACTCCAAACTCCTGTTCCAGGATGATTGACACTCTGTGCATACACAGGGTTGGCTGGTACTGCTCACCTAAAGATAAGAACCTCCCAGTGTCCAGTTCAGCAAGAAGGGAGGGGGCCCACATCTGAGCCAGAGCCCGTGGAACATCATGGAGACTCAAAACCGCCTGCATATTTTGGTTCAGCAAGTCAGATGGTGAGCATGTAAACTCCAACCTATTACCGAGAAGACAGAAGGAACCCATTTAAACAGCTGTTTTCATGTCCAGCCAGCCAACACTGATGAAAATGAGAATTAGAGTCACTTAAAGGAGGATTCTTTCAGCAAGAGATGTCTTTGGTTACACGGCTCAACATCTTCCGTTGGGTCCAGCCGTGGAAGAAAAGTAAGAGTCCCCCAGCAGCCTTTGAAAAAAAAAAAATGCATGTCTGAAAGTGAGGCTGTGAAGTGGCCTCCGTCTCCTCCCGGGCCTTTGAAAGCCATGCATTAATTCGTATGTCACGTCATTTCTCTGCATTCCAACTGCCATGTGCCATTTGCCCTTGGAAGGAAAAAGAGAAGAATTCTCCAGAATGTCTGCTTGTGTGAGTGTTGCTGTCATTTACAGCTATGCTTTGTTTTGTGGGTGACTGGGTGTCTCTCTCTCTCTCTCTCTCTCTCTCTCTCTCTCTCTGTGTGTGTGTGTGTGTGTGTGTGTGTGTGTGTGCGTGTGTGTGTGTGGCATGGATATAGTGTTTTCTCATTTGTACAAGCCCCCCAACATGAGCTGAGTTCAAATCACTCCGACATGCTTTCCATATAAGGGACCCCCCCTCCCCCGCCACACACACACACAAATTAATGTGATGGCGTCCCTCAGTCTCCCCAGGACGGAAACACCAGGCCACCCTTCATCTTCTCTCTCCTCTTGTCGTCCACAGTCTGGGACCAACTCTCCCAAGAAGCCTCCTTCTCGGCCGGGCCTTTCAGTCATCAGTGGCAGCTGGACGTGCGTCTGAGGCGTGTGTTTTCCATTTGAGATCTATCCGCATCTGGGACTCAGTTAAGTTGATTGGGAAGTCCTGTGTTTCCGATCCAAAAACACAAAACAAAAATTGGGAAAAGAAGCAGATTTTTTTGGCCTCCTTCTTTCAGTGTGGACTCTAAAAAAAAAAAAAAAACTGATTAATTTAGATCATGAGAAAAGGAGAAAAGAGTCGGGAATGAGACCAGTGAATGTGGTGTTGACTTGGCTAGTAGGCTAGGCGCTCGCTCAGTCCACACCGCCGTCTGGTTGGGTGCGGGCCTCCCAGCTGGGCCATGATTGGATTATTGCATGGAGAGGCCGAGGCTGGACTCTTCCTCTGGGTCTCTGTTACTCTGGGACGCCTGCCCAGGAAAAGTCGGAGTCGGATGAATGAAGAGACTGCTGAAACCACACGGAAATTAAACCGGCGCAGAGCGCCGGCCGGAGCCGAGTTTGGCCCGCTTACGTTTTCAGGCTATAAGGCTGGAACTTTATCTTCTGCTGAAGAGGCTTTGAAGATATTTGGGCTAAGAAAGTGTGTGGTGAGGATGGAGGATGTGGTTTGGTTGGTCGAGAGCTTGCCTGGCATGAATGCGGCTCTGGATACGGTCCCTGGGATGGCTTAAACCAGTTCAAGTGACACAGCCTGTAATCTCAGCATTTAGGAGGGAGAGACAGGAAGATCGGAAGTTCAAGGCCACCCTCAGCTACATAATGACGTTAAGGGCAGCCTGGACTACATGAGGGGTAAAAAAGAGTGCAGTGAATCTTTCTTCGCTTTCAAAAAGCCCTGGAGACTGGTATCTCGTTAACATACCCCAATGTAGAAATGTCAGTTTAAAAAAATAACACCCTACACTTGTGATGGTTGACATTATTTACAATTCACATTTCTATGTGGATTTAAAATATTTTTTTAAATTTAAAAATAATTGAGCTCACTACTTAAACTCTTATCCCTTTTATAATACATGAGCAATGTCATTCTTTTGCTGGTTTTAATAGCCAATACCCACACTAAAATGATATCTCATTTTGCTCAGGCCAGGAATTGTAGTGCACACTTTTAATCTCAGCACTCGGGAGGCAGAGATAGGGGGATCTCTGTGAGTTCCAGGCCAGCCGGGGCTACATAGTGAGACCTTCTTTCATATATTTTTTTAAAAATGAAGAGTAGACATTTTTAATTTAATCTTATAGGTAATAAGCACTCAAAAGTTGTATTATTTAAAGAAACACCATCAGATATTTAAAATAGGTCTTTGGGGGACGGCCATTTTTATTTGATTTTGTTTTTTGAGATGGGGTCTAAGTATTTTAGGCTGGCTTTGACCTCTTGCTTTGTAGCCCAGGCTGGTTTTGAACTTGTGGACTCAGCTCCTTTCCTCAGTCTCCTTCCTGCCGGGTTGCGCAGGCATTTCTGCCGTACCCAGGGATGCAGAATCGTTTGTTGTTGTTTTCAGAAAGATTTACCCCTAGAGTCGTGGTGCTTTTTAAAATCCAACAGTTGAGTCGACCATTTAATTTCTAAGACAAAACAAGCCACCTGTGAGAACATAGACATGTTTTACGATAAATCACGCAAGCTGTGTATGTTAAACGCTCCTCTTCTCAAAATTATCACTCCGAATTTTAGAGATGGCATATCTGTACTGCTTCGTACACAATATGTTCCTCAAAATCCCGGTTGCTGGCTAGGGCAACACCCTCAGCGAGATCTGAGTTCAAGACACACCACCTCCACCAGGCCTGTGCGACGTCACCTAGCAATCCTGTGTATGGCGGCAGCTTGTACTTGGCAGAGATCCCTCAAGGCTTAGAAAAGGTAATACAATATGTGGTGTTTGCTGCACTTTTACAAATTATTTTGGAACCTGGGTTAGGAAAAGGAAGAATGACATCAGAACACTGAGGACCATGGAATTTCTGGAACTCAATAAAATACCCAGTGGCTTTTAAGTCAATGGCCAAAAAAATAACCCACCCGGGCATTCTTGAGTCTACTTCATGGCAAGTGAGGTTTGACCCACCAAAGCAAGTCTGCTGTTGGAAAGTTAATCACAGCGTTTGAAACCCTTCCCCAGGAAAGTGGAATTTGATTTCTGTGGCAAAAATCAAAATTCCCAATTGAGCTTATCTCCGCTTTGGGGACAGAGTCAGCCGTGTGCTGTCCCATGAGGGTCCCTTGGAGGCTTGGAACACTGCTTTAGGCAGCATCAGTCAAGGGCCTCATGCGTGTCAGGTTCAGCGCTGAGGGAGCACGGGCAGAGTCATTTGTTCCAGCATGCATATGAGAACCTGGGACCCAGCAAACGCAGCCCCTGTCTGGTTAGCAGTAGGCTGGAGGTTGGTGCCCCCTGATGCCACCTGGGTATCTACTCACTCATAGCCTATCTCACTTGAACCCAGAGCTCGGCTGTTCGGCTAACCTAGCCAGAATGCTTGTCGGGGTATCCCCTAGTGTGGCTAGGTTCCGGGTGGGTCACCACACCTACTAGACATTCGCGATGACACTGGGATCTAAACTCCAGTCCTCACATGTGCATGGCAGGGGTGGTGCCCCATGGAGCCACCCCCACGGCCCTCAAGGCATTAAAACTTTTGAATTACATGTATTTACTTATACATTGTGTGTGTGGAGGGGGGGTACTTATGCATGCCACGACATGTATGTAGAGGTCAGAAAACAACTTGTAGGAGTCAGCTCACTTCCTCACAGGTGAGTCCCAGGGATCAAACTCAGATGGTCAGGTTGGCAGCAAGCTTCTTTGCCCACTGATCCATCTTGCCAGCCCTCCATACACTTTTGACTCAGGGAAGTTTTGGTTTATGGTGGCGTCAGCAGGCTGCAGCCTTACCAGGAAAGAAGCATCTGGTCACCTAGCAGCCAGGGCAGCCTACCAACCATTCCAACCTATTTGCTGCTGCATTCTGCTGGCTGGGATCCTTCTGATTTAGTCAACCCTTTGAGAGAACGCTAGAGTCACCTACTATAGTAACACAGAGTCCTTCACACAGGCTCCCATCTCTATTCCAGTTAGCACTGCACACTGAGGACCTGTGTTTAGAATAAAACTTTGGGGGCAGGGGTGATGGTGGTTCAGCTGGTAAGTGTGCTTGCTGAGCGAGCATGAGGACCCGAGTTCGAGTCCCAGACACTCAAGGTTAAAAAAAAAAGCCAGTCAAGGTCACATGTGCCTGCAACCCCAGGACTGGGAGGTTGTAGGGTGGAAGTGGAGGGCCGCTGGGGCTTGTTGGGTGCAGTATGGTTTCAGGTTCAGTGAGAGACCCAGTCACATAGGAATAAGGTAGGGCGTGATAGAAGATGTACACACACACATACACACACACAAATACAAATGAGTTTCGAATAACTTACATATGCACAGGAATGCAAGCTAAAATTTGCTGAAGGAAGACAGGGACGAATTGTGTCCCTTCCTGGCACCTCGTTGCCCTCCCCAGAGCTGATGCAACACGCTCCTGCCAGCATTTATCAGATATGTTACAGACTTTCTGAGTCTAACCCTCTGTCTGTGTTCTTTTCCTACAGGCCCAACTGTGATGCTGTGATACCTGCTGGCTTTGCTTACTGTCCTCAAAAGGAGGTTTTTCTTAGAAGTCATTTCCAGCTGGGTTTGAGTCCTCGGAATAAACAGGGTGGCGGCAGAAGAACATTTTTTTTTTTTCAGCCAGAGGAACAGAGTGGCCGTAAGCCTAGAAATAAGGACACAAATCCTTCCGGAAAGGGAAAGGACGCGACAGAGGTCCGAGGAGGATGGCCAGGTGGAACCTGATTTTAGGGCATTCTCTAAAGAACCTTGACCCTGCTCAATTGCTCCCTGTGGCGCATCTTGGATGGCCGGAGTCATGACTACTTCTGCCGCGGTCTGTCCCTCAGGCCACAGACCTTCCTGGCTTGTGGCTTCCCTAGACTAGGGACACTGCTGGGCTTCCTGTAGACACAGAGGAACCAGAGGAACTTTGGCGGGGAGCAGCCATTCTCAACCTCCCCCCAATTTACAAGAGACAAAGACAGAAAGTGAGTCTCGCGTTTTGCCCCTCCCTGCTTCCTAAAATTTCTCTGAACTTGTAACGCCGCTTGCTCGTATTTCAGGCTCTCTCTCTTGCTCTTTTTTCCTCCACTGACACCAGTCTTAGAGAGCTGTAAACGGCCTCTGATGCTATAAACCGCCCTGTAAACCCTGGTTTTATAGGTTTAATTGCCCCTCTTTACAGCACTATGTGCTTGAGTCCCCAAATGCTCCACTCTCGAAGGACAAGTTCACATTCACAAAGGTCCGGGCCAACCCATGGTGGGAGTTTTGAACTCCAGGAGCCCACGAGGCACCTGGCCCAAGCTGTTGTACAGGCCCCCAAAGGTGGTTTGCTCCTCAAAGACAAAGGAACCACTTTGACCAATGACCTACAACCTCCAAGGCACTGGTCAGTTCTTGCTTAAAAAAACTTCGACGAAACAGGCCATAACAAATAAACAAATAAAAACAAAAAAATCCTACAGGTTTTAAAGTGTTTATTTATGTATGTATTCTGTAAAAAAAAAAACCTTTTACATTTATTGGTGTGTGTGTGTGTGTGTGTGTGTATGCACACATTCATGTGCATGCAAGCGTGCCTCAACTTGTAACACTTGGTTCTCTCCTCACACTGTGTGGGTCCTGGGAATCACACTTGGGTCTTCAGGCTTGGTGACATTACCCATTGATTCACCACATCAGCCATTATTTATTTATTCATTATTTTAAAGACAAAATCTCATTTGCAGTCCAGGCTTGCTTGAGACACACTGTGTAACCCAGACTGGCTGAAAATTAACAGCAATCCTGTGACCCCTTCCTCTTGAGTCCCGGAATGATAGTCCTACACTATTATACTCTATTTCTACTTAATTTTACAAATAAAGTTTTATTGGGACCAGGGCCGTGATGAGTAGTATGACAGCAGGCTGAGATCCACAAGGGCAAGCTCAATTTTGTCTTTATTGCAACTGCTGAGATTTTTCCTACCAGGGGTTCTGTGCGTTTTTGTAATTTTAAAGACACTACCATAAGATATCACTTGTGTTGCTCACGGTAGGTTCTACACCAGCATAAATCTGAAGCTAGGGAACTGAATCTCCTGCCTCCCCCTCCCCCTGGCCCCATCACAAAGCAAGGCTCTCTGCAGCAATCCATTCATCCCAGCTGACTTCCAAGGTGTTTAGGAATCACGCCCAAGAGGCCACGGTTCCTTCCAGCTGTACTCATGACCACTGTGTGGTAGTAGGTTGGGGCAAGTGTTCCTGAGATGCCTCAGCTGCTCAGGACAGGGAGTGTACATTTTCCCTGAGCACATCAGCCTTAGAGATCCTCTGTGGGCCCCGGTGTCATCAACCTACACCTCTCTACTCCACTGTTTCCTTATATTGTCATAGTTCCCAACCCTGCCAGGGCTCCTTCTCAGACATCCAACATCTATGCATCCATTTACTCCCCTCCTATCCATCCATCCATCCATCCATCCATCCATCCATCCATCCACCCACCCACCCACCCACCCATCCACCCACCCACCCATCTATCCATCCACCCACCCACCCATCCATCCACCCACCCATCCATCCACCCATCCACCCAGCTATCCACCCACCCACCCACCCATCCATCCACCCACCCATCCATCCACCCATCCACCCAGCTATCCACCCACCCACCCACCCATCCATTCACCCACCCATCCATCCACCCACCCATCCACCCACCCACCCATCTATCCATCCACCCACCCACCCATCCATCCACCCACCCATCCATCCACCCATCCACCCAGCTATCCACCCACCCACCCACCCATCCATCCACCCACCCATCCATCCATCCACCCACCCATCCATCCACCCACCCATCCATCCACCCATCCACCCAGCTATCCACCCACCCACCCACCCATCCATCCACCCACCCATCCATCCACCCATCCACCCAACCATCCATCCACCCACCCATCCATCCATTCACCCACCCATCCATCCATCCACCCACCCACCATCCATCCATCCACCCATCCATCCATCCATTTACCCACCCATCCATCCACCTACCCATCTATCCATCCACCCACCCATCCATCCATCCACCCACCCACCCACCCATTCATTCACCCACCCATCCATCCATTCACCCACCCATCCATACACCCACTCACCCACCCACCCATCCATTCACCCACCCACCCATCTATCCATCCATCCATCCATCCATCCATCCACCCACCCACCCATCCATCCATTTATCCACCCACCCATCAATCCATGCATCCATCCATCTATATACACATACATACATATATACAACAGGATTTATGAAGCCCCTACTATTTGTTAAGTGCTTCTCTTAATATCAAATATAACAATAAGGAAAACAGTGATGACAATGGCTATCCTTGCAGGATATGATGGTATACACCTTTAGTTCCAACACCTATGAAACCAAGGTAGGTGAATCTCTATGAGTTTTAGGCCAATCTCATCTACATACTGAATTCTAGTCCAGCAAGTACTGCATCTCAAAAGAAGGGGTGAGGCGATGTCCTTGGGGTTGGGGAGATGGTCCAGTGGACCCGCTGCATGAAGACTGGAGTTCTGATTCCTAGAATTTTCACATGCTCCCGTGAGAAATCTGGGTGAGTGTCACCACCCACTTGTGATTGCAGCCCTCGCAGGTAGAGATGGGATTCTGGAGCAAATGGTCCACTTGGACTAGAGGAATCAATGAGCTCCAGTCTCAGCAAGATACCTAGCCTCACTCAATAAAATGCAGGGTGATTGAGGAAGGCATAGTCTCTCCTGAGAAGGTCACCACTGATTCAAAGATACTTCTTGAGGTAGGGAGAGCTCTCTGACTGATCTCAAGCGCAATTCTAGTGAGAAGATGCAGCTGGTGCAAAGGTCCTGGTGCTTGCTTGTGCCAGACGCATACCTGATATCAGCAATGTGGAATCCAGGGAGTGAGAAATAAGAGCTTGTGTGAGGATTGGGACGCTGACCAAACAGAGGAGGTGACAGACAGGAGGGATCTTGCCTTTGAGGAACTCCCCTTGGGTACTACATAGAGAACAGATTCCAGGAGTTGAAGGTGGGAGAAGGCCATGGAGGAGGCGTCGCCATCTTCACTGAAACGAGATGGCCCAACCAGAACTGAAGGCAGGCTCTGACCTTTCTATATGAGTATGGATATATTAGTAGTCTGTGTGCACAGGAATTGGACACTAGGTCCCCTAGGAAGCCAGCTACCTTGAGGCTACAGCATCCCCACATTGAACTCATGCTGAGTGACAACGTCTCCTGAGAAGAGACAACTCAGAAGTTGACTCTCGGTTCACTCTTCCTGGGAATGAATGGCAGTGCTGCTCCCATAAACAGCAGGGCGTATCCCCTTTTAAAGTCTGCCTGTTCTGACCATGTCTGTGGAGGTAGGATCTCAGAGGGAATGGAGAAGCCAAAATGGGGAACTCTTGAAGTGCATACAATGGTAGGGCTGTTCCTTTTCTACTTCCTGGTAGGGATCAGAAGCTCTGGATCTTGTAGCTGCTGGTTTGTTCTCTGTCCCGACTGGCACTCTCTCATTCAGTGGTTCAGTTTCGCAGGGCAGTCTAGGGTGGGCTGCCCCTGAACTCCTCACCCCTGTCCTTTACAGGCCTGGAGCCCCATGGGAGCCGATTGATATTTGCCAACTGAGAAAGTAACATCCAACGGTTCCCCTCCTCTCCTGCCTGAACTGAGCTGCACAGCTTCCAAATGTGGAAGGGAAGCCACGCAATTTCAAAGAGCCTCTGGCATGCTGCTGCGGTCCTGAGATACCATCTGGGGCCTGGTTAGGGAGGACACAGTACACTGGAGTCAGGCCAAGGCCTAGGGGCTGCACGGCTCCTGCGTGCGAGATGAGACGCATTCTTAGTGACCACTGAGCCAAGGAAATGGAGACCAGTCTTTTCATCTCGGCCGGGAGATCCGAATCTCTGACAATACCAGAGATTATCTGCTCTCCCTCGTCATTGGTTGACCTCGGCCTTGGGGCCCTGGAGAACAGCTTGCGCATGACCCAAATCCAGCGGGTTCCCGGGGAGTCACTTCCCAACTTAAAGCCTGATTCCGCTTTGAGAGTGAGGTGATGTCATTGCGGGAGTTAAAGGCAGCAAAGAGAGAGTTATACAGTAATAGCTGGTGGGAAACTAAGCTTGGGGTTAGGACCCCATCCCAACATGGAGTCCCTCAGGACAGCTGCCGAGAGCATTCAACAGTTAACAGTGTCCTGCTCTTCCAGAGGAGCAGAATTTGGTTCCTAACATGCACATCCGGCAGCTGCCATGCTTGTATCTCCAGTTCCAGAGGACCTGGTACCCTCCTCTGGATTCTATGGCCACCTGAACACCCATGGGATGTATTAACGCACACACACACACACACACACACACATTATTTTTTTTAAACGCCTTGCCTGTTAGCCTGGCTTCTGAGGAATGGGGTGCTTGCTGTGTTGGCAAACAATTCTCATATTATCATCTTGCTCTGGGTGAATTTTGGTGGGCAGCCCAAACACCACCCATCCAGTTCTTGGAGTTGGATGAGACAGACAGGGACTCACGTGATACTCAGGTCTGGGAGACTGCCCAGCACGCCAGAGTCCAATGCTTGGGAGGGCTAAGCAGGAAATCCTATGATCTGTTTTGCGAGAGAAGTTTTCTCTGAGTTGCCCAGGGTGAGGTCAAACTCTCCATCAGTTTCCCCGGTGCTGGACTGCTAAGCAGCTCTCACCTGCCCTGCCCTATAGTCAGCCTTCTTAGTTTGATGTTTGCTAGGCAGACTAGCTCAGGTTGGTCTCAATATCTCTATGCATTTGGGGATGACTTTGAACTTCTGATCTTCCTGCCTTCACATCCTCAACGCTGGCATGACAGGGGCACACCACCACGCCCTGTGTGTGTGATGCTGGGGATATGACCAAAGGCTTCTTAGCCAAGTGCTCCACCTACTGAGCTACATCCTGAGTGCCCTCTTTCCTGGATTTTCCTGTAAGATGCTTCGAATTTTACGGTCTTCAAGGTTTCGCCATCTGCTGCAGGCCTAAGAGCAAGGATGAGCGTATGCTTACTCCCAGCTACCAGGTGACACCTGCTACTGTTAGCACTGACTTAACTAAAGGGACTATTCAACCGTAGGCTGGTGGTTTCCTTGACAAACTCCGTTGTATCTTATTTGGTATTGTCCCAGTCCCTGAGCAATCAGCTCTCCTTGTTTTTGCAGTTCAAGTACAGAATTCACCAGCCTGGAGGTCAACCTTGCATCTCATGTCAAGAGCTTCACGTTTTGGCTTTTACAGTTATTTCAAAGTCATTGTCATGAATGTGTGCACTCTCTCCTTCGCCCTCTCTGAACTTGGACGTTAAATCCAACTCACTCCACGAATTTGCTGTTTGCAGAGTGTTCGCAGAGTCTTTAGCTGTCAAGGCCGACGGCAGTGGGGAATGGGAAAGAAGGCTGCTTATGCAACAGAATGGGGCAAACCTGCTTTTGGTGGCCAGATCGAATCTGTCTGGTTCCCTGAATATCTATGTGGCCAGGGGAAGGGTTGGGGGAATGGGTCGGAGTTCGGAATTACTGCACTTGACAGATACTTATGGAGCAGTCTCTGTGGAGAGGGTGGTTAGGGGTTCTAGGGCTGTAGTGAGTAGTCAAAGTCTGGTCTCTCAGAGTTTACAATCCACAGAAACACAAGTAGTGACAGTCCCCATGAGTGTCATGGACTTTAGGCTTCCTCTGATACCTCAGGTGACTTCTGGGTCACAGGGATTACACACGTGTCTGACTGTGACCAGTGGGGCCCTGCCGTAGTCAGGTCATGCGTTGGCAGCAGACTAGGAAAGGCATTTACTATAAAAACGCTCTGAACAATGCTTGACCACTCAATGTATGGAGTATTAATGTTTTATATATGAGGAAACTGAGGCCCAGAGGGCCAAAGGCATTGGCTTTGAGTCCCCAAAGTGCCTAGAGACTTGGCTTTCAGTGTACAATCCCGAGAGATCTTTAGCCCCACTGTGTGCACACTTGGATCTGACATCTTCACACCATACTGGTTGTGATCCAGCACCACCCAGCTTCTCAGTGACAGTCAGGAAAGCTGGCCTGGGTCAAAGGGGGAAATACCTACACAGCACGTTCAAGATCAGCTCTGCCCTGTTTTGCTATTATTCTAGAGTTTTCTCAATTCTGAGACGCCAAGAGAGCCATTTTCTAATGTTGTGGCTTCTGCGATGGTTTCTGGGTTCCAGGTGGGTAGGAAATGAGAGAGAGATGAATGATTTAGACCCTCAGGCCCCATCCCCCGCCTTGTGGTTTGGGGTGGATTTAACAGCCTCTGTACAACCTCAGCCCAAGCCAACCTGGAGCAAGGGCTGTGTACACTTTGGCAAAATCCCAATAGCAATCGATTCAAAAACCCAGGAGTATCATCCTATTGCAGGGGAGTGGGGGACTGATCTGCCCTGTCTAGTGTGACAGCCAACCCAACTGAAGGAGTCTCATGCCTGCCTCTGTCCTCCACCACCTCCTGCTCACAGGTAAACAAAGCAGCCAGACAAAACCCAAAGTGAACCCCACTCCCTTGAGATGACCAAGCTGTACTTCTAAATACCCTACTTAGGATGGATTGTTCTTTGGCAAAAATTTTCAGGGATGTAGCAGAATATTATGCTACTTGGTGTGGAGGCCTAAAATGCCCCCAGTAGGATGCTAAGGTAAAATCAAGACATAGTAATAGGTGAGTTCAACAATATGAGGATAGAAATCTTAGAGAGAGGAGAAATGGCTGGAGGGAAATGCCTGCAACAGTCAGGGGATGGGAGGACTATGACTCCCTTTGGGTGGGAGGACTATGACTCCCTTTGGGTGGGAGGACTATGACTCCCTTTGGGTGGGAGGACTATGACTGAGAACTTTCCAGTGACCACAGGGATGAATTCTCCCGCTCAGCCCTCTTCCCACCAAGGATCCCTAAGATGGGGCTGGAGAGGTGGCTCAGCAGTTAAGAGTGTGTGTTGTATTTGTAGGGAACCTATGTCAGGCGGTTAATCAAGCTCTGGGGGAATTTATCATTCCCTATTGGACTCTGTGGGTTTTGCATGCTAGCTTTCGTTCACCTACAATGTAAAATCAAAACTAAATCTAACAACTTTGAAAATACATTCAAAGTAGGAGCCAGGCACAATGGTACCCGCAGTAATCTCAGCACTTCAAAGGTCGAGAAAGGAGGACCAGGTATTCAAAGCTATCTCAGCTACACTGTGAGTTTGAGGATAGCCTGGGTCACATGAGATCCTGTTCCTCTCTGTCTGTCTCTGTCTCTGTCTCTGTCTCTGTCTCTCACACACACATACATGCACACACATACACACATGCACACAAGCAAAACAAAATAAAAACAAAGCCAGGATTCTCAGAAAGAAGTCCTGTAGCCACAGACTCCCTAACCCTCAGTTGTCAATTGGTATCTTCCCATGGTTTGAATGGCAATGGTCCCACAGGCTCCTATGTTTGAATGCTTGATCCCAGAGTGTGGAACTGTTTGGGAAGGATTAGGCCCTGTTGGAGGCAGTGTCACTGGGAGCAGATGTTGAGGTTTCAAAAGTCCACACCCTTCCCAGTTAGCTCTCTGCCTCACAGTTGGTGTCTCAGCAGCTACGTCTCCAGTTCCAAGCCTGCCTGTCAGCTACTGTGTTCCCCACCACGATGCTCATGCATTCTACCACCCTCTAGACACATGAACCTCAAATTAAATTCTTTCTTTTATAAGTTGCCTTGGTCATGGTGTCTCTTGACAATAGTTAAAAAGCAGCTAAGACAATGGGACTGGATCTGGGGCTAAGGAATAAACTATACATCAGGGTACATCAGTGGCCATATCCCCTCTCCGTTCCCATTGCCTATGGTTTTTATTGTGAGTCACTACTGCCCCCAGCCCCACTGAATTCAGGCTGGCTTTGCGGTTTGTTTTGGTTACCAGGCTAGAACACAGGGGATGAGCGGCAGTTCTGAGCCTTGGCTTCATGCCTTCCTCAGTTTGCATCTACTCTTAGAACTCAACCAGGGCAAGGAGAAGATCAAGTGCATGCCGGACATGCTCATGAAGAACTGACGAGAGAGGCTCAGCTGAGGTGCCCTAGGTTAGCCGGCTCCAGCTACCACCACAGCTGCTTGTTAACAACTGAGTCCAGCTGAGACTGGAGAAAAGCCTGGTTGAACTCAGCTGGGTTTGCTGACTCCAAGAATCTGTAAGTAAATAGTGATGGGGTTCTTCAACCAATCAATTAGGAGGTATTTGTTACACAGCAAAAGCTAGCTTTCACATAGTCTACAGTGAGGATCACTCCAGTGATGCCCTTTAGAAATTAACGCTCTGCAACTTTAGTGCTTCGTGGCCCATAAACAAAGCCTGCCACAATCACTGTTGGTCACTCTGATGGGGCTGTGTGTCAGTCAGGCCGAGATGAAGAAATTCCTCCCAACTACACAAACACAGGGCTAGCTGTGCACACAAGAGGACCTGAATTCAGATTCCCAGCATCCATACAAAGAGCCAGGTCCTGCAGGTGTCTGTAATCTCAGAGCTAGAGAGACAGAGAGAAGGGGAGCCTGGGGTTTTTTGGCCAGCCAGTCTAGCAACAGTGACCTGCAGATTTAGTGGGTGACTGTCTCAGAACAGGAAATGACAAGAGACTGGGGAAGACACCTAATGCTGACCTCTGACCTATAACACACACGCACACACCACACACAACATACACAGCACACAAAACATACATACACACCACATACATACATATACCATAACACAGCACATACAACATCCACACATATACCATACACACAACATACACATGTGTACCATACACACACATCACACCACACCACATACACCACATACAGCACACATACAACATATGCACACACCACACCACACACATACACACACACCACATACACATACCACATCACACCACACACACATACACACACACACCACCACCATGACACACATACACACACATACACACACACACACACACACACACACACACACCACATACATGCATAAGGCTTGGCTGTATCTACGCTCTTTCAAAGAGCATAAAACCTGTCCTTCCAGCTCCCCGTGGGGCCACCTTTCCTGTGTTCATCTGACTCAACAGGTGTCTTTTCCATTAGCCGCCCAGCACATGGGTCCCTTCCCTTCCCGGATGGTGAATTCACCTGAATCCCACAGTAGCCTCATGGGACAGAAAAGCAGCAAGATCAGATGAGCGGCAGGGGCTGGATTTGGGGCTGGAGAAGGAAGGGAAACTTGGCAAAGATGAAAGAGGCAGAGGGGAGAGAGAAGCAGCCGGCCAGTTGCAGAAAGCCAGATCTGGAAGGAAGTGTGTTTACTGCCCCTCATGAAGTCAGAACCTGCACACAGCCCTGTCATCTTGTAAAAAGGCTTTTATTTGTCATTTGTTCCTTTTTTTTTTTTAATTGTGAGAGTCCTGGAACCATTAAAGGAGCAGAGCCAGGGCAGCTCTGGACATGGTGTGTGTCTGTGTGCCTGCTCGCCTGGGCTCCTTCTGGCCTCCCACCCCCACTTTTTACAAGGGCCAACTGGGTTGCAAGGTTAAAGTCGTAGGGGACCCACTGGTGTTGTGGGACTATTTTACAAAGTAAAAGGATCAAAGAAGTTAGCAGAGGGCAAGAGACCAGGCCTGCCAGGAGGAAAGCCAGCGACCTAGAGCGTCAGGCACACATGCCCTGTCTGCCCCAGGCCGGCTGCTAATACCTCCTGGGTTCACCAGCAGACAGTACCTTGTAGGGAGTGTGGCCACCTGAGTTCATCACCCAGGAAGCACACGGTAGAGGAAGAAGGCATGTCCTGAAAGCTGTCTTCTGGCCTCCCTGGGTGTACTGTGTGTACATGCACCAACAATAAAAGGACGACCACATCACTAAAGGAGAGGGCAGGTATGAACCTTAAACATCTTTTAATCGTATGTGATGGTTCCCAGCAGAGATCTGGAAGCCAGGGTGAAGCAACAGGGGACCGAGACTGGGTCCTTCCAAAGCCGGCCCTCTATGTCTAAGGCGGGACAGGACTTCCGGCAAACTGGGCATCAGGCGAGGATTGCTTCATTAGCGACTCTCAATCTGTGGGTCACGAGCCCCAACAGGGTTTGCATACCAGATATCCTGCATAGCAGATATTTGCATCACAATTCATAAAAGCAAGAAAATTACAGTTATGAAGTAGCAACAAAATAATTTTATGGTTTGGGGTAGGTCACCACAGCATGAGGAAGGAACCGTATTAAAGGATCACAGCGTTAGGAAGGTTGAGAACCACTGCTTTTGATGATCCGTAAACCATTCCCTGATCCAAGAACCTGCCTTTCCCTCCTTCTTCTTCCTTTCTTACCTCCCTTCCTTCTTCTCTTCTTCCTTCCCTCCCTCTCTTTCCTCTTCCTTCCTTCCTCCTTCCCTCCCTCCCTCCCTTTCTTTTTCCTCCCTCCCTTCCTCTCTTCCTCCCTTCTTCCCTCCCCCCCTTCCTTTTTCCTACTCTCTCTCTCTTACTCTACCAGAATGTCTGGGTTAGTACTGGTGAATTGGGAAGGCAGAATAATGACCCCAAAGGGCCCACCCTGTGACTACATTTCCTTCTTATTGCTTTTTAAGGTCCCTACGCCAGAGGATATCATGCTGCTATCCAGGCAGAATCTGTCTGATCCTGCATGTCCTGAGGTCAGCAGAACCCACCCAAGAGCCTCAGTGTGCATTTAGCCACCCTATAGGCTTTTCAGACAATGACCTGTAGACATCATTCCTATTAGTGCCAAGTCACCATGGTTTCCAATACAATAGTGATCCTATTTTCTTCCTTTTTTTTAGGTATTTATTTGAGTAAAATAATAAATGATAAAAACTATTAGTAAGTCATAAAGTGAACTTTATGAGCTGGTAACTGGTCTTTAAATGCCTGGGGTGTAGGAAACCCTGGTCTGGAGTTTTCTGGAGAACCTTATTTGTGCTTCAGAAAGACCAATGCTTTACATACATTTGCATATATTATATCAAGCTTACCAAAGAGGGGCAGGGCAAAATGGCCTCTGTGCTGTTTGACTGGCTGCTGATTTCTCTGCTGGCCAATGGCGTGGAGCAGGAAAAAGAAAATATTCCAAGTAGCCTTGTACTGTGGAGGTTCTGGAGCTTTAAACAGCATGTCATGGGGAAAATACCTCGACATCTCTGGGCTTTGGTTTCCATATCTGTAAAGGAGCTGAGAGGAACCCTCCCTGGGACAGAGAGAGGGGAAGCAGGCTTTCTGAAAAGAAGGTGGCAGTAGAGGATGTCACCCAGCTCCCCGCCAATGGCCAGCCCCTGTTGCTGCCTGTGTTACCAGAGCTCTGCCCAAGAGGGTGTCCCGGGCAGACAGTGTCCAGGCATGCCAGGCCTGGACTGGTCTCTGTCACCCTGACATTCTGTGAGAAAGGAACCCACAGAGCCACATGAGGCCGCGTAGCCTGGCCATGCAGACCCTGCTCCTCTGCAAAAGTTTGGCCCTGCTCAAAACTAGGGCTAAAGACAGAGTGTTCCCTGGCTGGGAACAGAGCAACAGAAAGCTTCCCAGCCCTGAGGAGGGAGGCAACTTCCGGAGCACAAAGCCAGAGGGAAAGAGAGAGCACCCCCATACCCATCTAAGCAAAGGCGGCTCTTTATGTCATCAGCCAGGCTTAAAAGAAGAAAGGAAAGAAGGAAGGAAGGAAGGAAGGAAGGAAGGAAGGAAGGAAGGAAGGAAGAGGAGGAGGAGGAAGAGGAAGATGAAGATGGAGAAGGAGAAGGAGAAGGAGAAGGAGAAGGAAGAAGACCAGACAGACTTGGGTCTGGCTGTGCAGCTGCGGGCGAGACACTCTCCTTCTCTGGTCATAGCCAAACCCAGCATTTATTAAGGCCTCTTTCCTTAGAAGGCTATGAACAGTAACTTGATGAGGTTCTGGTCCAGTTTTCCCAAATCTGAGGCAGAGAGGCTGGCATCCACCAGTGCTGAACACACATTTCCCCATCCTCCTCCGTTCAGCACCCCGCTGGGAGTCTTTACCATCTGAGCCTCCAGCTGGTCCTCTCCTAGACTTTCCTCTTGTGGGAGACAATCAGTGCCTGGGAACAGTGTGGAGCGAGAGGTGGATGAGTTATGTACAACCTCACTAGGTACCTGAGGTGTCCTCTTGGCCGTGCTTTCTTACCTGGAAAAAACGGGGCTGCTCCTGGCAGCTGGGAGTGGATCTGGGATGCTGAGGGTGGAGTCTGGGATGCTAGGGGTGGAGTCTGGGATTCAAGGGGTGGAGTCTGGGATGCTGGGAGTAGAATTTGGGATGCTGGGGGTGGAGTCTAGGATGCTGGGGGTGGAGTCTGGGATGCTGGGGGTGGAGACTTGGATACAGGGGGTGGAGTCTGGGATGCTGGGGGTGGAGTCTGGGATGCTGGGGGTGGAGTCTGGGATGCTGGGGGTGGAGTCTGGGATGCTGGGGGTGGAGTCTGGGATGCTGGGGATAGAGCTGGGATGCTGTCTGTGAAGAAGGCCCTTTGCTCTGGGCTTTGACCTCTGTGCACTGTTTTGGTTCAACTCCCTCTGGTCTGTTTTCTGACTTTGCTTTGTTTTGTTTTTCTGGGCCATCTAGTGACCGTGACACCCACAATCAGGCTGACTCTAGCTCTAGTTTACTTCTTTCTTGTGTGTGTGTGTGTGTGTGTGTGTGTGTGTGTGTGTGTGTGTGTTTGTATGTCTCCTGTGTCCACAGACATTGGAGACAGATGATAGCCTACGATGTCACTTTTTGGAGCCCTCCACCTTGAGTCTTGAGATGGCCTGGAGCTTCCCAGACATCTGCCCAGCTCCTCCTCCCTGGCGTTGGGATGGCAAGCCAAGAGTCCCGCTGCCTGATTTTCTTTGTTTGTCTTCCCCATGAGCTCTGCGGGCTTGAACTCAGTCCCTGTGCCTGTAAGACAGGCTCTTTCCTGACTCCTCCTTTTCTGTAGCTCGCTCCTTCCTTGAAACCTAATGGATCTGCCCACCATGAGTAAAATTCTCAGCCAGTATTCTTAAACTATATCCATTTATTTTTAAGTGGTGTGTGTGTGTGTGTGTGTGTGTGTGTGTGTGTCCATGTACTGAACTCAGGAGACAACATGGGACAGGCAGGTCTCACTTTCTGTTAAGTAGGTCCTGGGGATTGAATTCAGGCTGTCTGTCTTGGTCCCAAGCCTATTTATCTGCTGAGCCATCTTGCCAGTCCCTAGCCATGTGGTAACTCACCCACCCATCTAGGAACCGGCACTTGGCACTTTCCGAGCTGCTGTCAGCCACACGGGTGAAGCGAGGAGTGTCTGGTTGCTCCCTGTGCTCATCACAGCACCCTCAGCAGGGAGGCTGTTTGGCAAATGAACATTGAGAAGCTGTTCAGAACAGCTCAGCTGGAAACAGTGTGAACTTGTGTCCTCGGACTCCCAGAGGCTGAGTGACCTTGGAGGAGAAACACTGCCCCATGGAGATATCAAGCTAGACTCTGAGAAGAACTTTCAGAGACTGGGAAGGAAGAGCCTTGTCCCATGGGAAGAAACACCCTGCGTCTCTGGAATGTTCTGAGCAGTGTGAACATTCTCAAATGTGGATACATCAGGGTGTGCTTTCGGAGAGAAGGGGATGGGGATCCGAGAACACCCCTCTGTGCCTACAGGAATCCCGTTGAAGCACCAGCAAGAAACTCTGGGCCTCCTCCTCTTTCCCTCCCACTAAATTTCTTCACAGCTGTCTCTGTGTCTCAGAGTCCACATCTGTGCCAGGGACTCTATTTTGGGATTTGTGGGAACGGGTAACTTTTAGCAAATAAGTCCAGAGAGCTGACCCCCTTCCTGCTCCAGGGCCTCCCAGTCCTCTCCTAAGGCAGGAAACCAAACAGGCTGTGCTGGGCCCAGGCCCCGGGCATGTGTAAGCTGAAGGGTGCCCAGGCTGTTCACAGAGAGCCCTCATGGCTGGCAGAAG
Source organism: Myodes glareolus (assembly GCF_982192425.1). Taxonomy (NCBI): domain Eukaryota; kingdom Metazoa; phylum Chordata; class Mammalia; order Rodentia; family Cricetidae; genus Myodes; species Myodes glareolus. The sequence continues at coordinate 135,363,873 of NC_142027.1, forward strand.
GCATCCCTGACTACATTGCCATTGATGTCATTCGGGTGGTGCCCTGCAGGCCATGCGTGGTCTGCACATGGAAAGCTGGGCTTTCTCTGCCAACTTTTTGCAAATTCCCACCACGTCTGGCATCTGCACAGAGAGGTGGCATGCTAGGTCCTGACGTCGCAGGAACAGGGGCAGGGGCCATAGCAGTAAGAGGTAGGGGCTTCAGGATCTGGACATGTGGGGAGGCGGGCTGCCTTGGGATTAGGACATGTGTGTGGGGGGAATCACAGGACACAGTGGGAGAGAGCTGACACAGGACACGGGGCCTCAGGATCAGGACACAGGGCCTTGGGATCAAAACGTAGGGGTTTTAAGTGGGGTAGCATAGAGGTCTTAGGGGTGTCCACAGCTGAGATCACACTGCTCAGGGGTGCAGTTGTGTGTCAATGTGTCCTTGTAACATGTAGTTTTCTTGATCTGCTGTGGGCAACTGTCTCTGTGGGTGCACTGGTGACCTCACCATGTCTACATTTCCATGGTGACCCCCACGTTTTGTGTCTTTTCGCTGTGCTCTGGAGAGAATCTTTAAATTTGGCCCGCCCGGTTTGTCAGTTTTAATAGGTTATTGCATAAAGCCAGGAACAAGACAGTCACAGTGGTGCAGACCTGTGAGCCCAGCACTGAGGAGGCTGAGGCGGGACGACCAGGCATTGGAGTACAGCCTGGGCTATACAGTGAGACACTGTGTCCAAAAGGAAAAATCAAACAGCAAGGAACATATATGTGTTACATGTGGAAACCAAAGCTAGAGAGCAGGAGATCCAACAGACATATATTTGACATATTACACAGCATAATAACTATGACGGCATAGGAGAGATAGACCATAGGTGATATCTGTGCGATATGGTATGCTGTATGAAAACACGGAGAAGTGAACCTACCACGGGTAACCATCGTTAACGTACTGTATGTGCTTTCCAGCTGTGTCCAATTCAAAGACACAATATCAAAGATGGTGTCAGTATTGGTCACCCACCTCTGAAAGCTTTATACCGGTAAACCGAGGTATGGCTGGCTGTGGTAACTCACACCTTCAATCTGGAGCTCCAGAGGCAGAGGCAAGCGGAGTTCTGTGAGTTTGAGGCCAGCCTGGTCGACATGATGAGTTCATGGATAACCAAGACTACATAGAAAGACCTTGTTGCAAAACAAATTCAAGGACTAAAATTATGCCTGTATATAATATAGATTAGTCTACGTACGCAAATGAGGAAATAGCGGATCTATTACATAAACTACAAATGAGTAAATGTTTGCATAGGTTCCTAGGCTTTCTAAGAGGGGTCGTAAGTCAAGCCAAGTGCTGCATTCCCCGCAGTAGGGCCATCCGGTGGATACAGTTTCATAAGCCTTTTTATGATATATAATGAGCCACCCTGTCTGCAGATGGTGTTCCATTTCCTAGGCAACACATAGATAATCTGACCCACAGCCCTCTCTGGACTATTTAGATCACTTCTGTGTATTGCAAACAAAACTGTAACCTACATACCTCTCAGTGCCAGTCGAGAGGCAGAATTCATGGGTCAAAGGGTGAGCTTATGTAAATGGCTTTCAACACCCAGGTGGTGTCAGGTACTAACACGAGCGACTTTTCTATTTCCTGTGACAGAAGAAGCCTAAAGGAGGGGAGGGTTTGTCTGGGTTCCCGGTCTGAGAAGGTTCCATTGGTCAACAGTGGAGAGAACACACGGCAAAGTTGAAAACCACCAGAGTGTGTGACCAGGACTCCTCAGTCTCCACAGAATAGAAACGTACCTCAGGCTAGGACAGGCTGGAGCTATGACCCGTGAGTCCAGCCCCAAATGGCCCTACATCTGGCAGCTAAATGCCTCACCATGCCCAAAAGATTCAGCAACCTCTCAGAAAAGTGTCACCAGCTGGGGAGTGTACGCGGCACAGGACGCAAACAGCGGCGGTAGCTTCCGGTTAGCTACTGTCAGTTAGAGAAGAAGCAGAACTCTCACGCTGCAGGTTTGCCTGCATCCCCTGAAGACGTCCAAGGCCTCAGGTGAGAACAGAGCTGGGTGTCCCTGGAAGGTTCTGCCACTAGTGCTGTGTCCAGCAGGGCTCCTAGAAGCCTCAGTCCTCCTGAGGCAGCTGCCATTCAGACCCAGCCTCCCAGGAAGGACAGACGGCAGGACTCAGGTGTGGCGCCTTGACTCCAAACGCCTTCCATCCGAACCTCCTCAGTGGCTCACAGCCCTAATGTGTGAACATTGATTTCTGGGGTGACAGGGAGGCCAGGATGATTTACATCCAATTTCCCATCGATGATACATCATTGATCTCCAAGAGTGCTGAAATATTTACTAGGGACAGCAATGCTGGGAGGTCCTCGGCCAGGGCCAGTGAACACAAGGATGAGAGATTCAGGGAAGGATGCTGGGAGGGATAAGGTCCAAGCCATCCTGGACCATAATGGAGCTGGGAAACCTGGAGTCCCAGGCTTGGTGCTGGGAGGGAAACGGGACCCAGAGAATTTCTTCCTGTTCTCCATAAATGGTTCCCAGGGAACCTCCTCAGAGTGGCTGCCCAGAACCCACCCTACTCATTGGACCCCTCGTGATGCTCAGCCAATCACAATACCGAGTCCCTCCTTTTAAGCTACTACTCACACACAGTTTTAAGTACACCTCTGAATGTTCCAAAACCACAATGGGGACATAAACCAGCGTTTGCCCACCGGCATGTCTAGCACTGGGGATGTGGAGACCCTGGAGCTCCACACTCAGCTAACAGAGTCGAACGGGTAAGCTCTGGATCCAGAGAGACCCCGGCTCGAAAACTAAGATGGAGAGTGTTCGAGAAAGACATCCCGGGACAACATCCGGCCTCCACGTGCCCATGAACACACATGTAAAACTACACACACAGGATTAACAAAAAGAGAGCCACATATATTCAGACCTCACATATGGAGCTGAATGAGAGGCACCAGTATCCATGCATGCCCACAGGCGCACACGCATGCACACACACGTGAACACACACACAGTCTGAACACACCAGCAGCTTCTACCCCTGGCAAGCATGTACTTTAGCTCTTCTGTGCTCTCTGAACACTTCTCCCACTTGGGTGCGGGCTCAGAAATTTCCCCACTTTGCTTGGCTCAGCTCAGAAGTTTCTGGAATTTACCTATCCTAACCAAAGTCACTGCTGGACTTTTTGCTTCGAGTTTTCCAGGGCACACAGGTCCATCATGAGACCAGCCCTTGGGGGACCTGGTGTATCCCAGAGACCCCTGATGAGGTCTGAGGCTCGCCAGCACCCGGTCAGCCTCACCGGTGTCACGGGGAGATGTTTTAGTGGCAGCCAAGATCTCTCCTCCCCTGCACAGAGAGTTCTCTCCTTTGTCCTCACACTAAGCCCTGTTCACACCTCTGCCGACAGTTCAGTCTCTTTCCCTTGTTTTTATGCCGCTCTCCCAGAGAACAGAGACCAGCTGGGCTGCTGACAGGCAGCACTGTAACTGCTCAATAAAACGGAATTGCGGCAATTACTGTTGTTGGGCTGTGGGACTGAGCAGAGGTGCTGTCAATCAACACACAAACAAGCAGGACCAGGCGCTCCTTCAGGGCCACCATGAACTACCTGATTTTGCTGATGCTAGGAGACCACTGGCAATGGCCCCCACAGTGACTTTCTATCCCACTGAGGGGCAAGAGGCGGCCTGTCAATCAACCGTGGCTCCCACTTCCCTGATTCTGACATCACGTAGTACTTAGAATGAGCTCCTTTGGGTTCATTTGGGCACCGATGTTCAGCACATATCATTCTGATATATACAAAAAAGCAAGCTACAGTCTGGTGTTCTGGTTCATGTCTGTACAGTACCCAGTAGTCTGAAGCAGGAGGATTGCTATGAGTTCGTGCTGAGAATGGGTTTATAGACATTATGGTACAGAGTGAGATTTTGTCTTTTTAAAGGCTATTTGCCAGTGGAGGGAGAGCCTGTGTGTTCCGAGATAGGTCAGTCACGCCCTCTCCAAGGCATGGCATCACATACAAGAATGTTTGGGCAGCACACATTGAATGCCATTGGGGGTATTTCTTCTTATTATTAAGAGGACACAAAGTTGGATGAATTCAGAGGTGGAATGGATCTCTGAGGAGTTGAGCGAAGGAAGAATATGGTCAAAATACACTGTATAAAATTCTCAAAGAATTAATAGAATGTTATTTAAAATTTATACATGAAATAAAAAGGGGGGCGGGAAGATGAGATGGCTCAGTCAGTAAGGTGCTCGCCTGAGTTCCATGGATGGTAAAAGGTAGGTATGATGCTGTGTATCTGTCATCCTAACACAGGGGAGAGGGATGGACAGAGGCAGAGGGCCCAATCTCGAGCTCCAGACTCAGTGGGAGACCCTACATCAAAAAATGAGGAGGAAAGAGATGGGGGAGGGCATACAGTTTCTACCTCTGTCCTCTGTACACACATATACACATGTGAACATAGATGGACATAAACCACACACATATATGTGCACATGTGAACACAGGCACACATTTATCACCTACACAGAGGAAAAAAATGAAAACAGAAACAAAAAAGAAATAAGGAAAGTAAGAAAGGAAGGGAAGGAGGGAGGGAGGAGAGGGAGGGAGAAAGAAAAGAAGGAAGGAAGGAAGGAAGGAAAGAAGAAAGGAAGGAAGGAAGGAAGGAAGGAAGGAAGGAAGGAAGGAAGGAAGGAAGGAAACACTTTTTAAATACACAGGTTAAGAATTTCCCAAAGTGACCTAGGTGCTCGGTCTCAACTGCAGTGAACCACATTTTTCAGTCTCCATTCAGGTGGTTCAAGAAATCAGAAGGAAGGGTTTCATTGTCTTCTCCGGGATTTTCTCCTCGGCCTCTCATTCCCGTTCTCAATGTACCAATGCAGTCATTTACTTTCTTTCTTTAGTTTTCTCTCTCTTTCTTTTCTCTCTCTCTCCCTCCCTCCCTTTCTTTCTTTCTTTCTTTTTTATTTTTATTTATTTATTCAATTTTGGTTTCTTGAGACAAGGTTTCTCTGTGTAGCTTTGGAGCCTGTCCTGGAACTTGCTCTTGTAGGCCAGGCTGGCCTCAAACTCACAGACATCTGCCTGCCTCTGCCTCCACAGTGCTGGGATGAAAGGCGTGCGCCACCACTCACTGACTGCTGGCATTTTCTTAATCCTGCTGGAAGATACCAGAACAATCATTTCAGAGGACACAGGGTAAACACTGAGTTTAGTTACCTAGTGTGTCTCCCTGCGTAGTCAGGATGCAGACCCATCCTGCTTTCTGTCTTGGGCACACTGCACGCATGCATGCACGCACGTACACACACACACACACACGAGTAGAAAATGACCTCATACAAACTAAGAGGTTGTGGACTCACTAACCATCCCTCACATTAAACTGTGCTGAAAGGTCTTTTCTCCCCCCACAAGACTATGAGGCCCCAAGAATGAAGCACACTGACTGGGAATTCCCTTGACTAGAACTTGGTGCAGGTTAGCCCGACAAGAGCAGAACCACAACTCTCCTACATGGTGGTTGTATGTGTCTTCTCCTTAGCCACATTCCCAGGCCCCTCTCAAGCCATCAAAGCATGCATTTGAGTGCTCTTGGCTCCTGGGCTGCACTTCCTGTCTGTTGGGAAGCGTAGAGAGGTTTACTTCCTGGGGCCGTGCTGACGGCGGGCTGTGTTTGCATTCTCATTCTCCAGTGGGACAAAAGTCTACTCCATCACCCACTGTGACCCACACACTCTGGACATAGACATGAGTGCAAAGACTCATTGTCTTCCCGGGTGGGCAAGGCGACAGAGACAGTGGCTATCGCCCACCTCCACTGCCCATCAGAGTGACGAGGAAGGATTGGTGTGATGCTGATGCCTGGGCCTCTCAGAGGCTTCGAGGCAAGTGGACATCCTTGTAATGGTAATAAGACAGGGTAGAGGGCTGACAATTGGAACCTAATCATGCAGTGTCCTTGTCTCTCTGTGTGATGCACAAATATTCATTAGCCCCACCCTCAGCCTTCTTCCCTTTCCTGGATGTGTGACAATCATGTATGTGTGCGTGTGTGTGTGATATGTTGGTGCACATATGTGTGTGATGGGGTGCCCATCTGTGCATGTGTGTGTGTGTGTGATATGTTGGTGCACATAGGTGTGTGATGGGGTGCCCGTCTGTGCATGTGTGTGTGTGTGTGTAGGGTCAAAGCTGGTGTCAATAGTCATCACTGATCACTCTTCCACATTACCTTTGAGGCAGAGTCTCTCAACCAAACCCAGAGCTCACCGATACGGCTACTCTCATTGCCCAGCCTGCTCTGGAGGTCGCCTGTCTTTACCTTCAGGAACTTGAATTACAGGTGGGTAACCGCACCTATCGTGTATTTGCTTGGGGTTTGAGGATCTGAACTCCGGTCCTCATAGCTGGACTTCAAGCACTTTGCCCACTGAGCCATCTCCCCAGGTCACTCCCCACAGCTACTGAGTTCTTATAAAAGAACATATTGTACCCATAACAATCTAGTAAAAAAATAATAGAGACTCAGAAAAAGGTCACAATCATGAGTAGAGCAAGGACTGGAAGCCAGGCTGTCTGGCTCTCTCCCTCCCTCCTTCCTTTATCCAATGAAATACTGCAAACCAATAAAATTATCAAGGAGCATATAAGGGTGGTGAATGCCCAAAGCTGGACCTCGGAGCCCGTCATCCATTCACTCAGCAGACATCCTGGGCACAGAGGGTCCGGCAGTGACTCCACAGGGCTGGCTTCAGTCCTTTGCCCTCAGCTCGATGCCTCCTGTTCTTCTTTCAGAGCCACATCACTGCTAACATGTAAGCACTGGGTCAACCCTTCCTCCCCACAGGCTTCCTTCTTCCTTGTGGGACCTGGGACATAGTATAGAAACGTTCACAGTTATTGTCGCTTTTGACACATTTAGATTTCGTTTCCTCCTTTCTGTGCTGGGGTATTTCCCAGTGCCACCCTGGAGCGATGACCGTCATCAGCCAGCCTCCGCTTCCTAGTCTTATTCTAAGCCACCCATTGGCATATATATTCAGCTCCTCCCTCAGGAATCATTAATCTGCTGCTTCTCGTTAAATTACCGCCAACATGGATGGTCATGTTCTTTTCAAGTTACCCTTTATCTAAACAACAGTTGGGTGAATCCACTGATTGACACAGCTGGGGCATGTGTATAAGACAGATGCGTCTGTGCACAGTAGGAGGTGCGCTCTTTAGACTTTCTTGGTTGTTTTAGCCACTGTTCTATCTCTGTGAAGAGACACCATGACCAAGGCCATTCTTAGAAAAGGAAGCATTTAATTAGGGGCTGGCTTACAGTTTCAGAGGCTTAGTCCTTACTGTCATGGTGGAGCCTGGCAGCAGGCAAGTGTAGAGCTGGAGCAGCAGCTGAGAACCCATCCTGATCTGAAAAGAGAGAGAGAGAGAGAGAGAGAGAGAGAGAGAGAGAGAGAGAGAGAGAGAGGCTGAGCCTGTCAGGGGCTTCTGAAACCTCAAAGCCCACCCCCCAGTGACACACTTCCTTAACAAGGCCACACCTCCTCATCCTTCTCAGACAGTGCCACTCCCTGATAACCAAGCATTCAGATGTATGATCCTTCTCTGGGGGGCCGTTCTTATTGAAACCACCACACTGACAGTCTAAGCGACTCTCAAAGCTGGTTGAAATGTTTTGATTCATCTGCTACAAGAGCCCGATGCAGCCTCTGTAGCTCATCCCTACTTTTATAGAACATTTTCCGTTTCTGCCAAGTGGACGACTACGGAAGGAAACCATTCCCTCTTAGTGGTTACGTCTGATATTTTCCATTTTCTTTTTATTGGTTTATTTTAAAGACAGTGTTCCATGTGCCCCAGGTAAGCTAGAATGTACTACGTAAGCCAAAGATGACTTTGAACATCTCATCTTTCTGCCTCTAAGTGTCAAGACTACAGATGTGCACCATCATGCCCGGGCTAGTGGTCCTGGGAATAGAACCCAGGGCTCTGTGCATGCCAGGTGAGTGCTCTACCCATTGAGCCACATGCCTGAACCCGGACACCCTGATTATCCCTGAAGGAACATCTTCACTTGTACTCATTGATCCTGTGGACTTTCTTTGGCTGTGAAGCACAGAGACAGTTGATTTTCCCTCAGTGAGTTTTTCCTGCTCCTGGTGGGTATGTGGTACCCTGAGGAGATGGTGATAGCTCCAGGTGTTTTGGGATGGATGCTCAGTGAATGCCCAGGAGGCAGGGTAGGGCTAGCTCTACTCATGTCCATATGGACTCATATTTAAACACGTGCTTATTTTGAATCATGGCTCAGTCTGTGACCACTTCCTTGGCTGTGGATAATAAAGGGGAACTGCTGGGCCAGCCTTCCTGCCTGCCTCCCAGGGCTGAGAGAGCAGCCTGCATTGGAGTCTTTCTCTCGCTCCTCAGAGTAAAGGCAGCGTCTTCTTCCAGTGCTCACAGCAGGGGCCGAAGCCATTCATAAACTCTTATTGAACCATCAGCTTTGCAAAGTTTGCCTTAATGTTTTTGCATGCTATTGATCTGTGGGGAAGAACTATAAAAATTGACACCAGAATAAACTTTGAAAGACAGCCCTTGCTCAGCTGAACCGGGATCAATGTGTATCGACCAAAAGGAATGGAGGGAGGGGAAGAGACCACCCTGTCTCCATTAGCGGGTCTTCACTGGACTGGGGCCGCTCTCTGGGTGTTTTCTAACTGTGTCAGGCCCTCAGAGGCAGAAGCAGGGTTGTTCAGAGTGTGAACGTCTGAGACAACCTACTCCCTCATGCTAGAGAACGGGTCTCAGAGAGGTTAAGTGAGTTGCCTAGGATCCCACAGCTCACATGTGGTAAGATTTGAACTCAGGATTTCTCCAAGCACTCTGTGGTTCTCTACTGCAGGCACCGAGAACTGCATTGTCTTAGTAATTCTTTCTCCCATGTAAAGGAGTTGTGGGCGAGGAAGCCTTGGAGAAGGAAGGAAAAAACACATGTTGAGTGGTATTACCGTGTCCCAGGCAAATAGTAGGCAGACAGGGGAGAACTGACTCTTCCCATGACCGACCAAAGCCCTCAGACAAGTGACTGGACCTTTCTCAACTTAAATTTGTCCCCATGACAGGCAGAGAGTGACAACCTCTCCTCACAGGACAGAATGTGGTTTTCGAGGGTTAGTGTCAACATGTGTACTAAAATTCTCTTGTGACAGAAGACCTGACAGGGTGGCTTCAAGGGGAGGGGCTTATTGAGGCTCTGGGTTTCAGACAGCCCCCGTTCATCATGGTGGGGAGGGCTGGTGGGGCTGAATGGCTCACATCAAGGTGTCCAGGAAAGAGGAGGGGTGAGAGACAGAGGGAGGGAGACAGGTGGAGGAGGGGTGAGGAACAGGAGAAGGGGAAGGATGGGGAGAGGGAGGGGGAGAGAAGGGAGAGAGGGGAAGGGAGGGGTAGCATTCATGAACTGAAGCTCACAAGGCTGGAGAAAGCATCCTGTCTGCTGCCGGTGTATGGAGGGAGCTCCAGAGATGTAGTTTTCAGGAGGCATGTCCCAGGCTGAGTGAACTTTCTCATGATGAAGCTCTCTTGCGGTCCTCCATGATCCTCTAGGTAGCCCCTCATCCATACATAGGAACCCCAATAAACTCATTAGCCCCCAGCAAGTCCCTGCAGTTTACCCAAGTACGCTCGGATCATAAATAATAGAACTTGAACTCATGGCACCATAACTCCTAAAGTTGAAGTGTCTTGAAGTTGACAGTATTTTATCCCAGCAACAGGGCAAAAAAGCTAAGACCCATCTCAAAGGGTGCTGGTCAGGACCCTGAGGCTGCAGAGAAGGGAGAGGTCTCCAGACAACACTAACAGCTAGGGTGGACATCCTATATGCTAAGGAGCTCTGTGGTAGTTAATGTCGTGCACAGGTTTGTGAAGACGTGATTTCAGAAAGGATTGCCTAGGATAGACAACTCTGCCTCAGAATGCATGACTCCTTCCAGACACACTGAGGTGTGTGTGTGAAGGGGTGGAAAGTAGTGGTTTTTGCCTGTCTGTTTTCATTGTTGTTGATGAGTGCATCTACTCTCTTTCTTCTGCTGCAGCCATCCTTTGCTAACATCACAACCTAGCTTCTTTTGTCTTCCGATTGTGAACTGAAGGTTAACTACTCTCCAGGGATCTTCTGGGCCTTCAGCAACAGATGAGAGCGGATGAGTCCTCTGGCTTCATGCATGGAGAAGCCACTGTGTTCTCAGCCCCTGCAGCACCCCAGGAGCCATTGTTAGGCTCCTCAATCTGGATGCTGTAAGCCAATCTTGCGAATCTCCTTTCTGATGTGTGTGTACTCCTTCTACTGTGTCCCCCAGAGAATACCATCTAGCCCAGCCTCTCAGGGCAGTGGCTTCCTGAGGGGGAAGTCCCCGGAACACTTGGCAGGGTGGGAGTGGCCAGGCCCCTCTTTTCAGAATGTAGACTGGAACCAATGGACACGGCCAGAACTTTGGCACCTGTCTGAGTTCCCCAGGAAGGGTTGGGAGCCCTTGCACTAGGGGGCTGTGTTCAAACAAGTAAGAGTCCTGCTATAAAGTGGGGTTGCCCTGTGGGTAAGGGTTCAACTGCACACACTGTTGCTTTAGGGCATACAAGCCCCCTTCCTTCCCACTCACACTTTATTTCACTTAACCCTTACCATATTTGGACCAACATGCAATGCCAGAGGTTCAGAGACATAGATAATTATGGCTCCAAGACATACAGATGGCTGGCACCCAGGGTTGATCCCAATCCAGCGGCTATGCCCAAGCCTAGAAATGCATTGTCCTCAGTGAGAAGTGGGCACTGATGCCCACTGAGGCTGTTCTGGACAGTTGTGGTGGTGCACACCTGTGATCCCAGCATGTGGGAGGCTGAGGTCGGAAGATCGCAATTTCAAGACCAGCCTGGATTGCACAGCAAGACTCAGTTTCAAAAGACTAAGGGTTATGATGTGGGAGGTCCTGCCGTCTATGTGTTGCTTTTATTGGTTAATGAATTAAGGAACTGCTTTCGGTCTATAACAGAGCTATAGGGGAAACAGAGCTAGGCGGGGAAAACTAAGCTGAATGCTGGGAGAAAGGAGGCGGAGTCAGAGAGAAGCCATGTAGCCCCCCCTGGAGCCAGATGGAACTTTAGCCAGTAAGCCACAGACATGAGGCAATACACGGATTAATAAAAATGGGTTAAATTAATATGTAAGAGGTAGCCAATAAAAAAGCTAGAGCTAATGGGCCAAGCAGTGATTTAGTTAATATGGTTTCTGTGTGATTATTTCAGTTCTGAGTGGCCGGGATGAACAATCAGCTCCCTACAATGGGGCTAGAAATGTTGCTTGGTGGTAGAGTATTTACGTAGTCCTGCATTCAACCTCCAGCCCTCCATATAGCCCAGTGGCCCTGCCTACATCGAATATATATAACTATATAGTATACGAATATATTAAGTATACGATATACACATGTACATTTCTTTTCTCCTGGGACACTTGCCAAGTACAGCAGTACTTTGTTCAAGAGATACAGGGCAGCTTAAGGGAGGCTGAAGGAAGCCAGGGGCCCAGGAGGAACTTCCCGGGTGATAATAGATGCCACATGAGCCAGTCCCACCCCCACCCCGAGTCAAGAGTGGTATTTTATAATCTTCATCTCTCACAGCTGAAAATTTATGACCGCTTCCAGCTCTGGGACTTCAAAGCCAGAATAGCACTGCCCCCCCCCCCACTCCTCACTCGCTCCCCCTTCCACCTACCTGATTCCTTCTCTTCTCTTGCATTCCTACAAGTCCCTTCTTTGGCATGGCAACTCCACGGCTGGGAGAGAGGGCCCCCTCAGCCTGGGGGAGACTTACTTGGGAGGTGGGGGATGATAATGCCCCTCCCATAAATAACCGCTCTCCCTCCCCAGACCACAAGTCACTGCAGATTTAGGGAGCAGGGAATAATGGCTGTGCTTCCCCCATAGGCAGAGCTGGGAGCGTGGGGACGTGCGTGCGCGTGTTTAATATTTTCTCTTTTCTTCTTACCCATGTCAAAAGCACCTTGGGCTCCTCCTTCTGCTCCTAAGAGTTCCTTTGAAGGGATTACAATTTGACTACAGGCGTCCGCCGGAAAAGATGCTATGGGCTGGACATTTGCTGATCCTGCTCACAAACCCCATCCTTCAGATGAGCGAGAGAAATGTGCACTCCCAGGGTTTTGTGGGACAACACATCCCAGACCCCCAGCCATCTTCATCCACTACCAGGCTGTACAACATACCACCGTCTCCAGGGTCTCCCTGGAGATCCTTCCTTGCTCATCATGTCTGGGTCCCACCCTGGAGCCTCTCTGAGTCTTTTGGTCTCAGTTTGGGATCCTCCACCATGCAGATATGGTGGAGGCCCAGGGTGGTTTGGGGCAGCTTGTGGGAGGTTTGTCAAAGGACTCTAAAGTGAAGATGAGGGGGGAGAAGAGATGGGACCCAGCTAGCATGGAGTTGAGAGATGCACAGAGCAGTGGACACAGCACTTGAGGGACACAGCCCTGCAATATAATCCCTCCCAGAACTGCCTTGTGGGTGGTTGGAAAAGAATACACTGTCCCCTGAGTTATTCTGCCAAAGACTCAAGACTCCAGGATTCGGTATCTATTGTATTTTTGTTTGGTGTATATATATTATATATTTGGTGTATATATATATATGTTATATATAGTATATTTATATTATATATTTGGTATTATATATAATACCAAATCATATATAATAATATATATAATTTATATATCTATTAATTATAGTTCTGTGTATGCCAGGCTGACCTCAGACCTACTATGAGGATGACCTTGAACTTTTGATCCTCCTGCCTCCACCTCCTGTGTGCTGGGATTGCAGATGTACACCCCCACGACTGGTTTATGCCATGATGGGAATCGAACCCATGGCTTGGCGCACAGGAGACAAGCACTTCCCTGACTGAGCCATAGTTCCAGTCCTTGGAGCCACGGTCTGATTTACTCAGTTTGGACCACGCGAGGCCTCTTAGCTTTAGGCAGGTGGGGACCAGGAGCCTGTCCCTTGAAGCCGTGTGTCATCGTAGTAGATGAGGAGCGGACACCACAGTTCAGAGGCCAGGGCCCAGTTTCTAGTTGGCCATGCCCACTGCAGAGCTGGGCTTGGCTGGTTCACAATGGGTATCACACACTGGGCCTTGGACGCACCAGGCAGAGCTGTTTCGATCAGCTGTACAGGTTGCGTCCTGCCCAAGACCACTTCTCTTAGGAGGAAGAGAGGCGCTAAATCCCAGCACAGCCTTGGCTTGCCAAAGAGCTGCACCCACCCAGGGGAAGGGATGGCTCCCCTAATGTGCAGAACTGCGCCAGACACTTGGTGTGAATTATCGTTTTTAATCCTCTCAACAACCTTGAAAGGTAGGTGTGGTCCATTAAAGGCGCTCACAGAGACTCCTGTGGCTTCTCCCTGAAGGAGTCCTGTCCCTGGGGAAGGGCCTTGCTCTGGGTGCAGGATTGAGGGGCGGAAGGTAAGTCCTTCCGCTCCCCCACCCCAATTCCTAATCTGAATTCTCTTGGCCAATTAAGCATAATTGTACTTGCATCCTGCAACTTCTAGAGACAGGACTTGAGAGACCTTTTGACTTTCCCTTGGCTTCCTGGAACTATGATCCCCTCAGATGAAGCTCCCCTACTGTAATCTCCAGCTTGTCCCTGCAGCTGAGACAGGATAGTGGTGTCCCTCTCTTCTAACCGTCTTCGAGCCACAAGGTTTCAGGTAGCTTCCTCCGACTACCCTGTGTTCTTACTTGTTGAACACTTGCTCCATGCCCCACGATAGCCTTGGCCTGTCGTGATAGACACAGCCTGAGAGCATACAGACGTCACGGAGCCCAGCTTCTCCATCTGGCTAACAATGAGGCGCTGGAGGAGCCAGTTGATAATGCCTTGTTTCGAATGTCCCGTTTAATGTGTAAGTCTGGGGATGTCATCTCACTTGGGCACCCAGCTGGGTGGACCTTCCCTGGCTCCCTCCCCACTCCCTTAACACCCAATCTGCCTCCAGGAAAACAGCTGAGGAGTTTTGGAACAGCAACCATAGGGAGTCTCTTCTTGCCTTCCTCAGGATGGCCGAGCCGGGATCTCCGTGGACTTTGGGCTCTGAGACTTAGTTGAAAAGGGCAAAGAGTGACAGTGGCTTTGCAGGGACCCACGGCCTGTGTGTGTATCCCCACCGGTGTTGCACTTGTGACTGGCCTTGGATGGTGACGCTGCCTGGACCACCTGACAAGCGGGGGACTGAGTCTGGGTGGCAGGGAAGAATTTCACACAGACCCAGCCAACCTGGGCTTCACGCTGGAACAAAACATGCTACTTGCAGCAGGGAACCATGAGTCACCGTCTAATCTGAGTGCTCTGAGGCTGCTGCCGGGAGATCAACAGACTGGCCTCGGCCGGGTGGAGAGTGGAGATGGCAGAGCCGATGGTTTCCACTGGAGCCAAGCCTGAATCCCCCGAGGCCTTCCTTGGCCTCATCAGAAGGATTAAGGATGCTATTTTAAGGATCTCCTGAGTGCTCCTTAGGAAAACTTCCAGCAGGGTTGAGACGGGTCCCACCAGCTCCCACACCTCTCAGCCTAGCACGCTCTTCCTCAATCAATAGTCGCCTCTCACGAGCGTCAAGCCCCAGCCCCTGCCTGTCACCAAGAGTGTGCCCTGCAGAATCTGTGTTTTTTTTTTGTTTTTTTTTTTTGTTTTTTTTTTTTTTGTTTTTAGTATGTTTGGTGCCCACCAGGGCTGGAAAAAAAAAGAATTTCTCACCACACATGGATTACACTTGGGAAATAGTTGGTGGCATTTTTTTCTGGGAACAGTGTTTGCCTGTGTCCCCAATGCCTGAGTGATACAGGCAAGAGGGTTGGGAAGATCTCAAGGCCGGCCTGGGCTTGAGAAGACCCTCTATCAATGAATGCAGTTGAATGTTAGGTTATTAATCTTTCTCAACACATTTTGACCTTGGACCTGCCATTTGTAAAGAAAAGGAGTGTGTGTGTGCGCGCGCACACGCGCATGTGTGTGTGTATCCCTCTGTATGTGTATGTTTATGTATGTGTGTCTGTGTGTTTCTGTCTCTCTGTGTATGTGTCTGTATGTCCCTCTGTGTGTGTGTCTCTATGTGTGCCTGTGTATCCCTCTGTGTGTGTCTATGTGTCCCTCTATGTGTGTGTCTGTATTTCCTTTGTGTGTCTGTATTTCCTTTGTGTGTCTCTGTGTCTATATGTCCCTCTGTGTGTATGTGTGTCTGTCTGTCTGTGTGTCCCTCTCTCTGTGTGTGTTTGTGTGTGTCTGTATGTTTCTCTATGTGCGTATATGTGTCTAAGTGTGTGTGTGTCTGTGTGTCCCTCTGTGTGTGCGGTATATGTGTCTGGTGTGTTTGTGTATATAGTGAGCACCTTAGATGGATTTTGGTGTCGCTTGATCCATGGCCCTCACTTTGAGAAAGCCCTGCTTCAGAGCTAGCTTTCAGGGGAAGACATACACCTTTTGCCCTGGGTTTTACAGATAGGGAAACTGAGGTACCATAAAGTGATTGCCACACAGTATGTGTACCCTGAGGTAAGTTCACATAGCATGTTGATATGAAGACACACTATATTTAGAACTGTAGCCATCACCGTTGCATATCAGATTCTAAAATATTCAGACTCTGATCCTGGTTCTGGATTGCCAGTCTAGGGACAATCTTCGGCTTGAGAATGGGGACCGGATCTGATTCTCACTCTGTGGAGTTGATCTAGTCACATCATCCCTGAATCTCACTGGATAGATGAAGGCAACAACCTGCCTGAGGCTTTGGGAAAGGCATTAAATGAGATTATTATGTATGTGGACTCAAGAAAGTATCCCACCCATTGCAGAAATTAACACCTCTAACAAGCACAATGACCAGGCGTCGGATGGAAAAGGGAAGATGGCCTCCTCCTGTGGAAGGTTACCATCCCCAGTGTCTAAGGACTGTCTCTCCTCGTGTGTCACGTTGGACCTGTGTTGACTAGAAGAACCCTGGAGAGGGACAGACTCTGGACCTCTCTATCCACTGCCCAGACCGCAGGCACGCCCCTGGGAGGATGCACAAAGAGCCCCACTCATTCCCAATGCACACCTCTCTAGACAGCTCCTCAGTGTGGCCCCAGCGCCACCCCCCCCAGAAGATATTCCCCAAGAGAAGAATTTAGAATTCAAATAATCTCCAACAAGGTCTCCTGTTCTAGAGCTGCCCCCTCCCACAGAGATGTCCTAAGTGTCTGTTGCCACGAAGACGCTGGGAAGTCCGAGAGCAAAGCAACAAACAAAATGTGATAGTTCCTGCTGCCTGGACGTGAAGCTCCGCAGACACATTGAGCAAAAGCATCCCAGCGACAAGTCCTTTGCTGCGTCACTTTGGTGACTTTTGCATTAAAAGGTTCTGTGCCCTAAGTTACTTAGTTCCTAAGTGAATTCTTTCTGCAACTATGATGATAAGACATTAGAATTATTATTATTATTATTATCCTGCACTTATGCTGGTTTGAATAAGAATGGTCCCCATATGTTCATAGATTTGAATGTTTAGTGACCAGGGAGTGCTGCTATTGAAGAGGATCAGGAGACATGGCCTTGTTGGAGGAAGTGTGCCACTGAAGGTGAGCTTTGAGGTTGCAGAAACCCAAGCCAAGCTCAGTGGCTCTTTCTCTCTCTCTTCCTGCTGCCTGAATGTAGGTGTAGAACTCTCCGCTTCCTCTCCCATGACTTGTGTGCTGCCCCACTCTCTGCTATGACAATCATGGACTAAACCTCTGAAGCTGCAAGCCAGCCCCATTTAACTGCTTTCTTTTGTGAGTTGTCGTGGTCATGGTGTCTCTTCGCAGCAATGGAACAGTGAGTAAACCGCCATGCTTCTGTTTCCCTTGGGGAAATGCTGGTCTCCGACGCACAGTAATGTCCTGATCCGGTACTCGCTGATTTGGTCATAAAGATTGCTTACTGTTGACACTTGATCCTTGGCTTGTATCTGTCCTGCGCTGAGCTGCTAAATTCCCACTCTTGTCAATGACTCCATCTTCCCTCATACTGTCCTGGCAGGAACCCGGCCCCACCTCTCTCTGTAACTTGTTCCCTGCGCCCAGAGCATCATCATAGGCTGCTCAGCTGCACCCCCATGCAGACCGGCCTCATCCTCCATTCTCTCTGAGAATGACTGTCTCTCCTCAGCCCTCCAGGAAACCACAGGATACTGGCAGATAAGCAAAGCCAGGACCCCATAGAGCCAGACTCAGAGACGCTCCAGGCTTTCCCCTGCCTTCCACGTGGGCGAGCGAGCGGCTTCCTCTGCTGACACCCATCACCTCCACCCCTTCTGAGAAAGGAGGCCGGTGCGGTGCCCACCAGGCTTGGCCTGGCTGAGAGACTGCTTCTCTTCAGAGCCGGGTTTATAGGCTGAGAATAATCAATAGGTTACATTCTCAGTTTCTCTTTCCTTACCAGCAGTGTGGTTCTGTGGCTCAGACATGAGGAAAGCGCTGTGGTCCTGACAAGTTTTCAGCCGCAATTCTATGCACGTCCCAGAGACCACAGAATGCATACATGCTCATTGTCTCTAGTGCAGAACCTTCTATGGCTCCCTACTTCCAGGGGTAAAACCTTGTGTAGCTCCCCATACCCAGCGGTAGTTTATTGTATCTGCTGTGGGGATGTGACCCCAGTGCAATTACCTCTCGGTCATCCACAGCTGTGATCCCACCCTTTCTTTCTCCTTAACCCCAAAGCCAAGTCCACCAAGCCTTGCTTTTATATCTGTGTTTACAGCTCATGTATTTTAAAAATTTTTTCCTCTGTCTAAGACGTATTGCTCTATAGACTACATTTTTACTTGATGTTTCCAGCATCTTCTAGGAGTCTCCAGCTGACGGCTTGTTGTCAGTTTGGGATGTTCCAACAGCGAAGAGTAGAAAAGGAGATTGAAGAGATGCTTTGTCAGCAAAGTGCTTAAAGTTCCGTTCCCAGGATTCACATTTTAAAAAGCTGGGTGTGGTCTGGTGTGTATGGAGCTTATAATCTCAGTACTGGGAGGTGGAGACTGGTTGATGCCTGAAATACTTTGGACAGGCAGCCTAGCCTACTAAGCAAGTGCAGGGAGAGAGAGAGAGAGAGAGAGAAAGAGAGAGAGAGAGAAGTCCCTGCCCTAGTGTGGTTTGATTGCTGAGATAAAACATTGACCAAAACAACTCTTGGAGAAAAGGACTTATTTGGCTTGCAGCTCACAATTCCTCACTGAGGGAAGACTAGATAGGAACTCGAGGCAGAAGCTGAAGCAGAGATCATGGGAAAAATGCTATTTCCTGTTCCCAACCTCATGCTCAGCTAGCTTTCTTATATAACCCGGGCCTGCCTGCCTAGGGAATGGCGCTACCCACAGTGGGCTGGGTTCTCTTACACCAACCAGCAATTAGGAAAATGCCCCCTGCCCTAGTCATGATCTCAAGCCAATCTGATGGAAGCAATTCCTTAAGAGAGGCTTCCTCTTCCCGAATCTCAACTGGACAAACAAAATTAGCCACCACAGTCTCCAAACTCACACCCCCAAGACCATCATCACAGAAGGTCATTGTTTCTTTGTTTAAGAGCCCACGGTATCTATACAGAGTCATGGATGTGCTCTGAGCACAGGGCTGAGTTTAGGGTTGGTTGGGGAATCACATGGAGACAGACAAGAGGCGTGAGCAGACCGCTCAGGAGCTTGGATAGATGGAGGCCTCAGAGGAGTGTACCAACTTCTGGGCGTGTTGGCATGGTCCCGGTTTTCTGAATGATGCCTTTGAAGTGCCAGGGATCGTTGAAGGGTTTTTGAGACGGATTCTGTGTGCCGTAGTTATCTTTGTCACTGTGACCAAACACCTGAGAGAAACAACTCACGCGGGAAGGATCTACTCCTCTGATGCTGATCCTGACATCTGGCAAGGCGTGATGGCTGCGGCGGTGCCCTCTCAGCTGTGACAGTGGGAGCATCAGGAGGCTGGCTACATCAGGGCAGCAGACAGGAAGTGGAGCTGGCCTGTGACCTCCGAGCCCTGCTCCCATGGCTGGGTGTCTTCTGCCCAAGGCTCCATGTCTAAAAGATTCCCACCATGTCCTCAGAGAATAGCACAAGCTGGGGAATGTCTAAACACAGGAGTCTACGGGGGATACTTGGCATTCAAGCCCTCAGAATGTTTCTTCTGGGACCTGGGTCCCGGAGTCAGCCGAAGGGTCTTGCTTCAGGGGAAAGCTGAATCATATGTCAGCAGCAATGTACACACTTCCTGAACTCACTGAAGAGAATTGAACTCCAGAGACGGCCACTCAGAAGCACCAGATAGGGAGGGAGGATCAGATGAGGGTAATTTGTCCACACTTGGGACGGGAACTCGGATGCATAAGTGTTTGGCCGTGTAAACCAAGCTGACCCGAGAGCTCCAGTTGCCTCTTTTGTACATAATTGGAGAACCCAAGATACATGTTTCCTTTTACGTTGTGGGTGGTTACTTAAGACTCGCGGGGCTTTCCTTGGAACTGTTGGGAGTACATTTGGCATTCGCATCCAAGTTCTGTCAGTCGCGAAGCTGGCCAGTTACAGGATCAGCTCCCATCAATACACGATGAAGTGCAGACTTGCCAGAATTCCGGTCGATGAATTAAGATCTGCTAATTGGAAAACAGAAGCAATTGGTTAATACCTCAATTAGGGCCCAGTCAACTAATGACTTTTGTTGTGTGTGTAGCGGGGTACATTTTCAGACCTGAGCTAGAGCTCTCTCGTTAAATGTTAAAGAAAGCCACAGTTGAATCCCCACAATGTTTCAGGGCTTGTGGGTACATAACTAGACACAGACTCAGGTAAATGTTAATAAGCCACAGGGCTTTAGAGTGGACATGTGAATTGTCACGTAAACACGAGTGATCAGAGAGGGGGATGTCAAGGCAAACCTTCATTAGTGTCTTCCTGAGCTGGCCTTAACAGCCTGGTGTAATTTGGCTAATGGAGTCTGTGCCGCTCATTAAATTATAAGGGCATTAAAAAGATCTCTAAAACAATGCTAATATTCCAGAGGGTTAATTAGTCCTGGAATTAAAAAGCTAAACCCACAGATTCCATCTGACTTGATGAGCGAGGGAAGAGAGACGTTCTTTAGAGCAGCAGCTTCGCCGTCCGAACTTTGGGGCACTCACTGGTCTTCAGGCATGGAAGGTTCCTAGGGAGACTTCTTGACTTCGGTTTGAAGCTGGTTCTGAACCCGGTCCGGTCGATTTCATTTTCATCTAGAAGGAGGTGAGAAAATTCAGGAAAAGGTCTGTGTCAAAGGCCTGACAGCACTGGCATCTCTATGGTGCTGAGCTTAAGAAAACTGTGGCCCCTTCTAGGGACCTGTCGTCCCTTGTCTCTAAAGTTGCAAGGCCAGTGAGTGGAGCACCTGGGTCTCCAGTATCAAATGCCAGGAGTCTACATTCTCAATTAAACTTTGCAAGTCAAGAAAAATAGTAGGTAGTGCACACAGGTAGACCCAGAGGCATTATAAAGATATTTTCAATAGTATAAGTCCTTCCACAATGGGATCTGCCAAAGGGGAGAGTCGCCCTGGTTCAGCGGTGTTCTAGTGTTGGGGGGATATGGCAGGGATACCCCTGTCCCAGAAGAGAGGATCCGGGTTCACATTTGTTCTAAGATCCTACAATCATCTTAGGCCACTGGTTCATGAGGTGGTTTTGCCACTAGGGGTTGACACAATGGGGTTCACGGGTACTCTTTAGAGATCACAAACCACCTTTGTTTACTGATGCTTTCTGCACATTCCGTACATGGCTGACCTCATGGGGGGACACCGCTCATTGTCCCCTGGAATTCCCGAGCCGGTAATGAGGTCATATTGTTTTTGACAACTGAGCAAGTAAACCAATAGATAAGACATTGAGAAACGGTAGAAAAACATGCAGAGCCCAGTAACACAGACCTAGGTGACACCAGCACAGGACACATCGGTCGGTCTACTGGGGACCCTTGCCTAAGAGCTCTGCTTTGCAGGTAGGCTGAGCAGGACTGGAAGTCAGCGCTGAGGGACTTCCTGGCCAGCCAGGGAGGAGGGTCCCAGGGAACAGACACACAATGTAGGGGACTAAACAGCCAGGAGGGCCTTTCCCCAAGAAGAGCTGGGGTGGAGGCTTCCTGAGGGGTAAGAAGTCTGATGCCAGAGGAATTTGCAGAAGCCACTGACTCAAAGGTGAGAGAGGCTGATGCAAGAGAGGAGCCATGAGGGGAGACGGAGCAGAGATCCGAACCCAGACAGAGTGATGGATGGGATGGCAAAGGGTGCCAGCTGAGTGTTTTAGAGAATGGAGGTAGAGCTCCCTGCTGTGTGGGTGTTCACATGTGTGTGCAGAATAACACGCACACGCGTGGAGGTCCAAGGTGGACATCAGGAGTCATCCTTGATGGATTTGCACATAGAGACAGTCTCTCTCAGTTAAACCCAGAGCCCACTGACACGTTCCCAGGGCCCCCTACATCCACATCCTGAGAGCCTGACTTGGTGGACCCTGCCACACACCGCCTGGCACCGTGTGGATTCTGGAATTCAAACTCTCATATTCTTGCTTCTGCGGCTATTGCATTGCCTACTGACCCTTCTTCCCCCCTCCACCCCCGACTGACATGTTCCCTCCGTGCCTCGCCTGCTGTTGGAGAACAGCTTCAATGAGAGTCGGAACCCACTAGGAGCCCATCATAGTCACCAAAGTAAGATGTGGTGTTTCCAGCTTAGAGGAGAGCAGGGGTGGCAGGAAGGTGGCGATGTGTAGTGGTTCCTCGTCATTGTCGACTTAACTGGGTTTGGGGTCACTTAGGAGACTCTCCTGGGAATGGGTGTGGCTCCATGGAGGTTTAGCAGAAGTAAAACTCACATGGGCAGCATCGTCCCTACAAGAAAATGGGCTGAGCGCTGGGGTTCATCTCTCTCTGCTGCAAGGCTGTGGGCACAGTGGTAACCAGGCTGCCTTACAACCCTTCCACCATGGTGGTCTGTTCCCTGGAAATAAAGCCAGTTCTCCTTAAGATGTTCTGTCAGGTTGCTTTATCATAGTAACCACCACAGGGGGAACATATGAAGTATAGTCATCCTTGTTCTGTAGAACCAGACAATTGACAGATGGGCTACAGCGCCACGGAAGGCTGGGACCGAACCGATGGGGGAAGAACAAAGCAAGAGAGCAAGGGTGAGCCTTAGGTTTCTGCATGAATGGTATGGCTTGTATGCTAATGAGAGCACTGACCTGCAGTTGCTAGTGTTTCTGTTTTTAAACCTGAAAACCAAAATACTGGCCCAGAGTGAGATACAAGGAACCTTCAGGATGTTTGGAGGAGCCCAGTGCGAGGGGTGGGTCATGAGATCACAGCTGTATGCCCTCTCTACAACCTCACAAAGTCCACTGTGGGGGACCACAGTCATTCCCATTACCCCCAGCAACTTACACACACACACACACACACACACACACACACACACACTCCTGAAGACTCATGGTAAACCACACACTGGATCCTGACCAATCCCGGGCTCCCACAAAAGCCAACAATTAAAAGGTGTATTCTCCGTGGATGAGCAGCCACTCTGGAGACCCCGTTTCTCCCTAGGGGTTGTCTAACAGCTTTCAAGATTGTGCCCCAGCTCTGGCTCCTAGATACCTGGCCCCAACCCTAGGAAGTGCTTCAATAATGGATGATGACCAATAAACAGCCAGAGATTTGCTGGAAATTATGAGCGATAAATAATTGAGAGGTAGGGAGGCTGAGCAGAATTTCCCTAGCCTCTGACTGATTCTTCTTAATGCATTTCCTTGACGCAGCTCCCGGTAGTGCGGGGTGAAGGCAGCTCTCAGCCCTTTGGAAGATGCTGACCAGTTACAAATGTCCGAGCATCTCACTACCTGGGGACTATCGGCAGCCTTTCCACAGGGGAGTGGCTTGACTGACTTGTGAACTCAGATGGACTCTGGTTGTCTCAGGGTGTGGCATAGAGCTCTCCAGAATGTGTCCCATCTACAAGGCCCAGAGTAAGTTGAAAACCTAGACAGGTATAGGGAGGGACCAGAAGGGAGTCAACTGTGGAGAACACTTGAACTCAAAGAACTTAGAGTAACTGTTTTCCATCGAGTCTCAGCCACTGGGGCCCGATGTGTCTAACACAGCAAGTCTCCACAGCTCTGGATGACCCTGCAACTCTGAGGAAAGGCCTTTCTTATCTCTTGACTGTAACTCTTTTATGTGTACTCAGGTGCAGGTGTCCATGTGTGTGATGAGGCCAGAGGTCAGCAGTGCTTCACTCCCTTGGTCTTTCTCCATCTTGTATTTTTGAGACAGGGTCTCTCGCCAAACCTGGAACTCACCAGTTCTGGAAATCTGACTGGTCCACAAATCTTGGGGGTCCATCTTCTCAGCTCCACCTTCACTGCCTTGCTGGGCTTATGGGCAGGAACAGAGTGTATCTATAATTCTTAGGCGGGTCTCCTAATAGCTCACTTCCTCCAGCCAGGTCCTGTCTCCGAAGGCAACACAACCAGACTTTCCGCACCCCAGCTGGAAGTCACGGGAGCCCGGAGGGGGTAGTTCACACTTACACCGTAACAACAGGTCTCGCCTAGAGTGTGGCTAAAGTTGTGTCCTTCTGCAGCCTCCAAGACCCAGGAGAAAGTCGTTCCCACCTTCTGCAGCTTCTCCGGGAGGGCTGTATTCTATGGCTCCATCTTCCCCTTAAAGCCCTTGCTCGCTTGTGAGAACATCATGAACACATCATCCCTACTACAGAATCCAAAATAGTCTCCCCATTTGAAGGCCAAAGGTCAGTAAACGTCTTCCCATCTTTAGCCTCATCATGTCTCTGCCCTGTCATTGAACTCTGAGGACCCCAGTGTGGACATCATTTGCAGCTACAGTTTTGCATACTGAACCACCCGCCTGTGAACTTTCGAGAGCTGGCCCCGGCAATTTGAGCAAAAGCTGCAAAGGACGCGGTGCTTGCCTAATGGATGCGTCTGACAGAAACCAAACTTGATGCTTACAATAGAGGCATCATTTTGAACACAGCAGCTGTTCAGAATATTTGGCTTGGGGGCTCAGTCAGTAGAGAGGGCTTGCTGGTCAGGTGTGAGGACCTGAGTTCGATCCCTGAAACCCAGGTAAAGAAGATAAATGTGAGGAGACATGCTCGAAACACCAGCGCTGGGGACGTGAGCCCTGGAGCTCACTGGGCAGCCAGCCTGGCTTTATTGGGGACCCCCGGGTCCCTAAAGCTTTAAACATTTAGTCAACTCTTTTTTTTTTACCCTCTGATGAGGTCTTGATATGTAGTTCACCATCCCCCTGCCTCAAGCTTCAAAGTGCCATCATTCTAGGCATAGGAAATGTATGGAATGTTTTAATCTTGAGACCCAACATCTTCACGTCTCTTTTCTGAAGCTTCTCTGATTTCTTCCACCACCAGGAATAAAAATTAAAATTACAGCCTCTCTATAGTTGATGTTCTTAGCAATTTTTGCTGTCCGGCCTATAGTTACCTTCTCTAGGAAAGTCTGAGATCACAGCGGTAGCTATTGCTCTCTGGTCTTTTTTCCTTCTGTATCAAGCATGGAGGAAGTCCTCAGTGTCCCCCTGGACTGCCCTCATTTGTTGATCTTAGTGGAAAGATCTGGTGCCTGCTAGGTTTGGGATTCCACGGTGAGTGGGACTTGACTGGTACAGAAACCTAGAGACAGAATTATCTATTGTACTCTGCAACGTAACGACAAAAATTAATGGAGTAACTGTGTTGAGTGTTTTCCTGTGCCGGATTTTATTTGACGAATAGAACAAAACTACTCTAGTGCCAGAGCTCATGTTCCTCACCGAGAGCGGAGGCCTCGGGGAGTGTCCGCACCGAGAGCGGAGGCCTCTGGGAGTGTCCGCACCGAGAGCGGAGTGTCCGCACCAAGAGCGGAGGCCTCTGGGAGTGTTCGCACCGAGAGTGGAGTGTCCGCACCGAGAGCGGAGGCCTCGGGGAGTGTCCGCACCGAGAGCGGAGGCCTCGGGGAGTGTCCGCACTGAGAGCGGGGGAAGGAAAAGGGAGGGGTAGGGAAAGAAATTAGTGGCTGTCTTGAAAGAAGAGAAAGAAGAAACAGAAAGACAGAAGAGAGGTGCAGAAGGCAGATGGAATGGCTGTCCCCAGAGGAGTGACATTTCAGATAGCTACCTGGTGATAATGCTGTCACATTCTGACCTGGTCGTTGCTTGAGGGTCTAAACTTTACTGGGCACTGTGAACTTGATTTGAAATGTGGGCCATGAGTTGGGAATTCTGGTTGGTACGTTCAATGGGGAAGATCTTAGAAGAGGGACTCCCTCATGAGACCTGATATGACTTGGCGCCCAGGTGAGACTCAGAGCCTCCTTGCATCTCAGCCCTCAGGGGTCAGGAAGTAACTAAGGAAGCAACAGTGAGGGTTTGGTCCTGCCACCAACATTTGAAGCTGAGCTGCTGGTTCTCTGACCCTGTGTTGTTCTTGTCTATGTCATGGTTTAGGAATAAAAGGTTTGATTGTAGAAGGAAAGCCTTCAAAATAATATCTTTATTAATGAGAGATGGGCACTGGGAGTCTGAGAGATGTTTCCCTGTATACGATGGCCAAGATGGCCTTCTGCCCAAAGGTTTCTAGCACAGCCATCTGACTCCCACTTCCACTCTCCACCGGAACCGCATCAGGCTGGGCATGGTCTCGTCCCTTCATCCCCCTGGTGCGGTTCTCCTTGCTCTGTGCTTTTCCCTGTTTTCACCCCAACTCTACAAAGAGGCTCTAAAATTCTCCTCAAATCCTCTCACCATGAGAACATTCCTGCTTCTAGCCAGAACCCTGAGAGGCATGATGTGGCTGCCCCATGGTCCCACAGGAAAGATAGGCCTGCCCTCTGACCCAGTGTAAAAGTGACGTTTGGTTACACAGGAGACAATGCTGGGGAAGCAGTTTGGGGCTTCTGCTGTCGCCTAGCCAGGGACTTGTGGAGGGTCACACGGGTCATGCTGGAAAGACAGGTGTACGGTGGACATGTTGGAAGGGAGTGAGATGTTAGAGCGCCCAGGTCTCTCGCCAGCCCAGGACTGGGGTGAGGAGGCCTCGGTTTCTGAACTAACAGCACAGCATTATGTGCCTGATAGGGAGGCAACACCCTGTTTCACAGACACGGATTCTCCCCTTCCTCGGAGCCTTAGCAGAGCCCCCCCTCGTCCCCTCTGATGGAAAGACGCCCTGGCTCCCGACACGTCGCTTTAACGGGGATCCCTTCCCAGCTCCGAAGCACCAGCATTGTGCACCAGGTCCAGACCCCAGGAGAAACCATGCCCCAGGCCTCACAGGAGGGGGCGTGTTGAAGACAGAGGATCAGCTTCTTGAACTGAGGGCCATGCAGGTGGTGGCTGAGCCTAGGTTGCTGTCATTGGGCAGTCGGGTTGATGAGTCTTCTGGGATTCGGGCGACCCCCAGCAACAAGGCAGGATGGAAAGAAAAAGAAGAAGGATGGGAGGGAAAGGACAAGGAGGGAGGGAGGGAGGGAGAGAGAGAGAGAGAGAGAGAGAGAGAGAGAGAGAGAGAGAGAGCAGGCAGGAGGGAGGAAGGGGAAGGAAGGATGGAAACCATCATCCTATAGCCTTTGTAGAACCTGAGGCCAACTCCAGTTATCAGCTCAGCTTTCTGGGTTCAGGTCCTCCTGAGGGAGACTGCAGGAGCCACTCTCAGTAGGGGTGTGACATATTTCACAGTCCTCCATGACACCAGATGGGTTCCGTAAACACTGCTCTCCTCCACAGCTGGTTTAGAATATGCAGGGGCTGGTTGCCCCGGAGGCCCCACCTGGGTCACCAACACTAGACAAGCCCCCACCCTCCGCCCCAGGGAACTCACCTCTCCCCGGCTGAGTGGGGAAGTGGGGTATGAATGAAGTCTGAGATTCATGACCTTGACTGTCCTCTATGGCCTGATTTATGGGGCGACGCTGTCTCCCGGATGAGATGGAGACGCTGTGAGGGAAAGGGCTGGAGAAAACCTTAATCCCCGAATGGCAGAAAGAGATACTCTCTGGCCTGGTGTGTGTTTGATTAGATACATCAGGTGGGGCTGTGTCTGCTTCCCCCAACCCCACCCCCACCCCCGTATGTCCCAAATCCAATCAGCAGTCGGGTCACAGGCTGGGGGTTCCTGGACTTAGAATAAAATACTTTCTTCTCTCAGCAGAGAATATCCATGGTGCTTTTTTTTTTTCCCTCAAGGGAAAAAAAAGTAATCTGGTCTCAGAACATTACAGCCATGTCATTGGATTGTTGCCAGGAGTTCCAGCACAGGGACACGGGAAGGGAGGGAGGGCTTGCTTAGAAAAGGTATACCCATCCCCTTTGGTCTGGTGGAGGGATGTGGGGCTCTGTGGACGAGAGCTATTTCTTAGGGATCTAAGATGATGTTAGGTCTCAGGTTGGAGAAGGCGGGGATGCCTGTCAGCCCTCTGAGATGGGATGATGTAGGGTGGGGGTCTCTGGGAGCCCAGGGAATCCGCTCTTTTAACAACAGACCATCTTACATCTTCCCTGGGTCTCGCTCTCCCCCTGGCTTCACAAGCCGCCTGATTGTCGCTCCATATGCAGAGAGTCTAGGAACCCTTAGGAGCAGAACGTGACCGTGCTGGAAGGCTCTGTCACAGCCACTGCGATGAGGGAGACATCTGTCCTTGTGGCAGGGGATGTTACTCAGTTGGTAGAGTGCTTCTGATCATACCTGAGGCTCTGGGTTCCAACCCTGGCATAGAATAAACAGAATGTGGTTGCTCAGGGCTGTAACCCCGGTGTTAGGGAGGGAAAGACAGGGGCATCTGGTGTTCAAGGTCATCTGTGGACACACAAGGGGTTCAAGGCCAGCGTAGGCTACCTGAGACCCTGCCTTAGGAAGAAAATCAAATATTGACTGTCACTGAATTCTCCATGCCCTCTGATCAGCTCCTGGGAATTGTTTTAAACACATTCTCTTCCCAGAACAGCCCCTGGCTTCCTGTGTGAAGACGAGAGGACACGGAGGGGCTCTGTACAAAACCAAGATGACATTTCCTCAAAATCTGGGGCCACAGCTCTTGGGCCGGCCAGCATCCTGAAATCCAGTGTACAGAAGATCTGGAGGCCCCAGCTCAAACGTGGGGTGTTCGGTTATGTTTTCTGCTTGTTCACCCATGGCAGGGACACTGTACCTCTCTCCACCAACTGAGAAGCGGGGGGCACTTGGGGTCCTCTTTACTTCTGCCTCCCTGTAGGCACTGCTTTCAGCCTGTCCATTTTCACACAGCCAGAGCTGTCACTGCAGGCGGCTCTCCCTCAAGAGTCCCTCGTGGGAGACCTAACCTCCTGTGCCTCGGAATGTAACTGCATTTAGAAACAGGGTCTTAAAGAGGAATTAAGTTAAAACAACGTTATTAGGACGGGCCCTAATCCAACATGACTGATGTCTTTGTAAAACAAAGAAACAGGGACACAGACACATTGGGGGAGGTGATGGGAGGATGGGGGGAGGGGTGGAGTTCATTATGTCATTTGCAGGAAAATGGATGGAACTGGGGATCAATGAGATAAGTCATACCCAGAAAGAAAAAAAATGTCACCTGCTTCCTTTTAGATGTGGAATCTTGATTTGCACACATGATGTGACAGCCATGGGGACTGTTTGGGACTAGGAAGGGGGTAGCAGAAGGTAAACATCAGAGGGCATTGGGGAGCCAATGTGATATAAGTATAGGATGCCCTTGAATAAAAATGCCAAGAAATTCAGTTTCTTGAAATGTCTATGTAGCGACAGAATGGGGGTGAAGATGACTCCTACAAGCCAAAGATGGTCTAAGGAGGGACCAACGCTTCTCCAACCCTTGCATTCCTGTCTCCAGCCTTCTGAATAGCGAACACATTTCTGCTGGTTAGACACACAACCTTTGGGCTTTTAAGGGTGGTTCGTACAATTCACATAAGGGGACACACCCCCAGTCTTCTCCTTCCAGAGTTTGGATCCCCAGAATCCACATCAAAACTAGGTGAGGGTGATGACCTGGCTGCTATTACTTTGCTCCAGAGACAGGGAATTTCTGCAGCTAGCTGGCTGGGCAGAGGAGCTGAGGCTAGCTCTGGGTTCAGAATATATTTCACTATATAAAACGAAGATTGGTCAAGGAAGATGCCCAGTATCAATCCTGGCCTACACACACACACACACACACACACACACACACTAAAAGCAAAATATCAGCATTAACAAAGACAATAATACTAAAAACGATAAATGTAATATTTAACTTCCTAAGTGCTACTTAACCTCTGAGAACCTCATTATATTCATCTGTGTGAACACCAGGGCAGATAATATATATTTTTTTAATTTACAGAACAGAGAGACTAAGTAATTTTCCAAGCATCACACGGATACTAACTAAATGACCTGGCAAAGATTCGAACCTGACTCTGGTGTCTGGTGTGTTCAGCTGCCTGGCACACCCATGTTTCCTCCTTGTAAAGCAGCCCTGACTGTGCACACGGAAACCGTCTCATCTCTGAGGTTATCCTGCCAGCCCAGAACGCTGCCAACGTCTACGAAGGACTACATTTGCTCTTTGACCATGTGCCTTCGTAGGCAGTGGGACAGAGGGAACCCCTCAGCACATGGAGAGTGCCCACAGTGTTTCATTGACAAGCGTCAGGTAGTAACTACTGGATGCAGTTAAGTCTGCCGTGTGGGTTCACTTGAACAGAATAAAACCGCCTTTAGGAGGGTTCACTGAAGTCTTGAGGGGGCATAAAGTTAGTGTCTCCATGGGGGCAGAAAGACGACCTCGCTATAAAATTTCTCCTCCTTCTCTGAAACACTGATGGTTCTCAGAGGAGCTCTTCCGCCACCCAACACACCTCCATCCCAGGCAGGATCTCGTTTATTTCAGGCTGGCCTTGAACTCATTGTGTAGCCAAGGATGGCCCGGAAATCCTGATCTTCCTGCTTCTGCCTTCCAAGTGCTGGTATGACAGGTTGTGCCATCACGTTGGGTTTATCTGACTCTGGGGATGGAGCCAGGGCTTTGTGAATGCCGGACAAGCAATCTACCAACTGGGCCACACCCGCAGTCCCCTCTCCTCTCAGTTGGCATTTCAATCTGGTCCCTGGTACCATTGCGCTTGCTGTCGAGGTGCAGCTTGGAGGGAAAGTCGAGGGTAAGACATTCAACTCTAAACTTCACCCTGCCTGTGGCCTTTGTTATGCAGTGGAGACTCACCTCCTCTTTCAGGGCGATGCTGCCTGGACAGTTTGGGTTGTCATAGCTTAGGGGAAGCCGTGGAGATGTTGGATGTCCTCCAACATCAGAATAAGTTCACAGAGGCTAGCTTCCCATCACTGTAACCGACACCCAAGAAGATCAGCCTACAGAGAAGAAAGACTGGGGACCCCAGTCCATAACACAGGGCAGACTCACGCCTTCTAGGTCGCTGACAGCACAAGTGGGCTGGGAACAGCACATCACAGATAGAAGATGTGGCCAGAGCGAAAACACTCACCTCACAGCCAGAGCAAGAGAAAAACTGGACAATAGGAGAGGGTGGGGCAATGCCCTTCAAGGGCAACCCCTATGCCCAAAGACCCGAAAGTCTTAACCTTTAAAGTTCACACAACCTCTCAAGGAAGCCACCTGGGGACCAAGCTCTCTATACACGAGGACCTTTGGAGCTACGTCCCGATCCAAGTGCTAGAACTAGCTACAATACACGTAAGACAGAGGGATTGAAATACTAGTGAACACTTGGGGAGAAACACTTTCATGAAATTTGATTCCGCAGCTTAACTGTAAAAGATCTTCTCAGCTGGCAGGGCATCCCCACCGAAGCAAGGGTAACACTTGCATGCGTTTCTCCCAGCTCCTCCACCCGACCAGCGTCCCTGTCCCCTGCCTCCAGCCCAACTCGCACTCTGGATGCAGAAGCCATCATTAAACAAGGGACACGAGCTGTCCCCCACCCCCATTTTTGTGCAAATAATCCAGTTTAGTGCCTCAGACAAGTCATTATTCATGTGGAACCTGCCTGTACTGTCCCTGGGGAGGAAGGGTAAATTGATTTAACATGTAATCCGGTTTGGACTGCCCGCTAACCCCGGTGCTGTGCTAACTGCACCCTAGCTGCAGAGGGAGGGGGGAAGAGGAAATAGGGGGTCCGGGGGACACAAGGGAACCAGCCCAAGGCGTGGGCCTGAGTACCGTTTCCTACTGAGAAACATGGACAGTAAGTATCCCGTCTTCCTGTCTGTCTTCCTGTCTTAGGTCTCTCCTCATCAAAGTCCACACGGCAGATCATTATAATAAAAATAACATGGCCAAAATGACGGCCGTTTCCTCTGTGCCCCAACGGAATCAGGCCCAAA
Organism: Myodes glareolus; assembly: GCF_982192425.1. NCBI lineage: Eukaryota > Metazoa > Chordata > Mammalia > Rodentia > Cricetidae > Myodes > Myodes glareolus. The sequence continues at coordinate 135,395,455 of NC_142027.1, forward strand.
CCTGGGAAGGTGAAGGTCTGGTCTGAGAGGTAGAAGACGACGGTGTGGGTCCACGGAATGTTCTAGAACCAAGTCTAGAGTCACTTAGGTGCCTCTTTAGCTGTCACCAGTGGCTGAAGCGACTCTTGGGTGTGGGAAGGGGCTCAGGAGAGTTGTGTGGATGTTTTCAAACAGGGCCTTGTGTAACCGAGTCCTCAGGCAGGTCTTGCTGTCTGTGGGTGGGGATCAAAGAAGGGGTCACCCAGGGTCACTCTGAACCCTTGAACTTAACTCTCTGGCCTCACTACTAACCCTGTCACCTACTTGCTTCCCAGGGGCTAGCGTTCCGTGGAGTCGGAGCCACCTGTGTGAACAGGATGGTTCTTGGGTGCAGGCCCGTCAGTGGGAACCTGCATCAGTGCAAGAGATCCTTCTTCGTGAGTGTTTTTGAAGCATCTGCTGGGCAGGATGGAAATGGGGGGAGAGGCAGGACACTGTTCAGGGGCACTGCAGAGCAGACAGGAAGTGAAATCCACATTAATGAAAACCCTGTCTCACAGCCCCAGGATATACAGACCCTTCTCGAAGGTACTACATCCATGTGCGTCCTCCATTTCAGGGCAGGCAAGATACCCCCCTCCCCTCAAGGAGCTGCCCTTAGTGATGCGCTTACTCAAGCTCAATTCCTTTTCCAGAACTTTCCAGAATGTCCTCAAATAGTACCACCAGCACTCAACATGTGAGCTCGTGGAGATACTTGACAGCCGGACTGTGACATCTCCCCCTTTCAGGACTGTGTCTCATTCCTCTGGTGAAACCCCTGCAGCTCTCCAACGCTAACTTCTCTTCTCACTTCCTCCTCCACGGTTTTTAAATGCAAAAATCTCAACACAAGGCACGGGGAGACGACTAGGCTGGGTAAAGTGATTGTCACACAATTATGTGGATTTCTGTTTAGATTCCCAGAACCCACATTTAACAGTGGAGTATGGTACTGCAGATTTGTAAACCCCAGTGCTGGAAGGCAGAACCGTTGGTCCCAGGGGCTCATCGGCCCATTCCTCGCCAAATTTGAGAGCTGGAGATTCACTGTGAAGCCATCCTGGTCTCATTTCCTTTTGCCGTGATGAAACACCACGGCGAAAGGCAAGTTGAGGGAGAAAAGGCTTATTTTAGCTCAAAATTCCAGGTTACAGTCCATTAAGTAATGCTGGCAGGGGCTCAACGTAGCTAGTCACACCACAGCCACGGCCAAGGTATAGAGAAACAAAGGCATGTGTGCTTGCTTGTGTTCAGCCTGGTTTATTCACTCTTACACAGTACAGAACTCCCAGTCTAGGGGAAAGTGCTGTTCACAGTGGGTTGGGCCTTCTTGGTTCAATCATCAGGGTCTTCTACAGATGGACCCACAGGACAAGACAAATGCAGACATTCCCTCCCTAGGGTTTTCTTCCCAGGTGATACTAGATTGAGTCAAGCTGACTATCACAGAGACCCTTTCTCAAAAAGGAAGATGGAGAACAATTGAAGGAGACACTCAACATTGGCCTCTGGCTTCCATGTATGTGTGTGTGTGTGTGTGTGTGTGTGTGTGTGTGTAATCGAGCACCCACAATTTTTTAGACCTTGTAGGGACACCGACAAGCTACCAACTGGGAGAGAGTTTATACAAATGTTGAGGATGGCCAGAGCCACTTCTTGCTGAGAGGAGGAGGATCTCCTGACTCTAGCACAGTGTACGCAGGCCGAGTAAGGATGGCTTTCTTCAGGTTGTCTATAAGCAGATAGAGGAGTAGATGAGAGGAGGCTCCGGGGCAGATGTGCTGGCTGCTCTCACCAGCCCCAGCCATGTGAGAGGAGGGAGCAATACAACAAAAGAAGCCTCTGCCTGCCGTGAAGACTCACAGCCGTCTGCTGGGCCCTCAGCTCAGCCTATGTCACGTGGACCAAGGTTTGAATAGCTCCAAGTCCCTCACCCTGCCTCCCCTTTGACCTTCTGGGGAGACTGTGATCAAACGACTTTGTTAAGGCTGAGAGATTGGTTGGTAGGTGAGAAAATGGCATAGACTATGTCTTAACCAAACCACACACAAAGGGGGAAAACACAGGAGCAACTGAAATGTTCACCACTGGGGAAGTCATTGCAGGGGACTGCTCCAGCCTGTGTGTTCCAATGTGTCCTGAACAGTTCTGCTACGGTGTTGCGCTATAACATCCCATGTCAGGGAATGAATGAATTGCAAAATTTGACATTCAAGTGTGTGAGAAATACACGAACATGATTCTTGGCTTACTTGCAGGTGCTGACCACAGTATCAAGCCGCTGCTCACCGGCCTGCTTCCTTCCAGAATCTTTCCCCTGTCCTTCCTCTCTGGATGGCATAAATTGCACTTCCCCATAAACTACATTTTCCAGTAGTCTTGCTGATTGGTGTTTAGTTAGTTTCAGCCAATGAGGAGCCCTGGTGAAATACTGGAGGGTGAGGCCAAGGAGATGAGATTCCAGCTTTGGGAGATCTCTGGCAGACACTTGACCTTCTCCACGACTCTGGCTTTCTGCAGACAGCTGTTTCCCCTTTCCCCACAGTCCCAGCTCCCCTCAGTGTTCCACAGTCTTCCCAGATCAACCACCTGCGTTTGAATCTGAGACTTGGCCTCTGTGTGGGAGGGAAGCCAGCTGGAGACAGTCATGTTGATACCACGGGGCTGCATGTGTCAAAAGATACTGGTGGCACAGATGAGGTCATGCCAGAATAGAGGCTAGCAACGCACTTCCGACGGGCACACTGAGTCACAGACTTGCCCGAAGATGAAACACGGAAGATCTGAGAGCCCACATGATTCTTCATGGTTCCAAACAACCATGCTTCTCGTGTTTGCGTCAGTGCATAATCCAAGGAAATGAATCCACTGCACAGGCTACTGAGCCCTGTCTTTGCCAAGAGAGGGTTGAAGGCACCAGGCTGACAGAGTTCAAGTCCTTCACTGTAATTTCATGTAAGTAACCTTCTGGCAGCTTCCTCTGTCAGCGCTGCACTCTTGTCTGCCAGCCTAGCTCAGGCTTGGGCATCCCCCAGGAAATGTTAAATTCACTGCCCTCATCTGCTTGACTGACTGTCATCTTGACACATCGCTGAGCTGGTGACGAAGCCCTTAATTAGTGCATGTCTGCAGGCTCCTCCTCTTGCTGCCTCCCCTTCCATCCTCCTCCTCGAGCCTCTCTTTTCCCTTGCCATCTCCAAAGAGAACACGCCAGCCACTGCCACACTGAGCCCTTGGCCTTGTTCTCTTGTCAGCTCTGAAAGATGGCACCTCTGATCTCTAGTTTGTAGCACTGGGAAGGGACCCAGAGAAGCTACACTTGCTGGCAACGAGCCAAGACTAGCATGCGCGCTCTGGCCTTGGAGGCTGGAGTTAAGAATTGTTGTGAGCTACTATGTGGATGCCGGAAACCAAACTCAAGTTCTCTGCAAGATCAGCGGGTACTCTTAATCACTCAACCTCTCTCTAGTTCCCAAATGGTTCAAGTCCTAACTCTACCATTTATGGATGTGTGACCTTATAGGAATTTCTTGACCTTTTCCAGTTCCATTTTCCTGCAACAAACCACGGGTTTACAGTGATCCAGTCACGCCGTTCCCGAAGGACAGTGTTTAAGGCCTCACCGTGCTTCTGCTTCTGTTCTCCGGATCCTGGTGCGGGTGCTGGTTGAAGACTCACAGCTGGAAGCTCCCACTTGCATGGCGGGAGCCGATCTGTAACACCTTCCCGCCATGAACATGAAGGAATGTTCTCTCTGAAACTGAGCCAAAGTAGATCCTTCCGTCTTCTAGATGCTCTTTTGTTACAGAACCAAGAAACTAACTAAGACAGAAGATAATAGGAGAAAGCTTGGGCATAAGAGACGGGTGTGGGATAGGAGGGCAGCTACCTAGAATGGCTGCCGAGAAGGTCCTTCTATGGGCAGCTGGAGTGGAGTGACATAAGATTATGGGAGCCTGCTCAAAGCTTAACCAACAGAAGGTGGAGAGAGCCAAGCGCATCTCTATTCAACCCTCATCAGTTTCTTATGTGCTAGCATGCATCTGGTTATTGGGGAGAACAGGTACATACACCTGAAGCTACTGTAGCCATCCTGCGATCACTGGGCAGCAAGTGCAGTTATGGAAAAAAATCAGGGTTTGGGGTTATGCAACCAGGCCATGAGGTTGTGTCTCTCATTTCTTTTTCAAGTGGGAGGGCTTCCTCTTTTATTTCAGCAGCCAGCCTTGCATTCTGTGTTCCCCTTTAATCTACCGCTGGCAGACAGGAGCGGGGCTGCATGAATCATAATGCAAACCTATTGTGCTCACCCCCCCCACCCCCGAGGCCCAGGGAAGGTCCCACCTTGCCTCCAAATCCAGAGATCAGCAGCAGTTGCAAAACTGGATAATTTCTGCGGTGTAGAAGGGGAACGGAGGCTTTGGTAACTGACAGCATCTACCGCACTTGGTGTCATTTTAAGGAGAGATCCGGGGTCCTCTCTACACCTTGGAACTTGTGCTAAGCCTCTGAGGTATGAGGCGTGGTGAGAACTGTGAGCTGACACCGCCGCCTGTGGCTCATTCTTAATTCCCAGCTTCAGAGAAGAGCAGCCTGTCAGCCCAGAGCTCAGGCTGGAGGGCTGAGGAGCAGGCAGCAAGGAGACAGGTGTGAAAGTGAAGGAGAATTTAGCAAACGGTCCTGCCCTCTCCTGGACTCGGGCAGCAAGAGATTCTTGTGGTTTGCAAACCATAGCCTCCCTCTGAAGCTTCAGGGGAGAGGGTTTTCCTCAGCCATCTGGGGGCATACACATCGGTTATTTCAATTCTCAATTCCAACTCAGGGTAGGGAAACCTGAAGTATTTCTAGTGTGTGTGTGTGTGTGTGTGTGTGTGTGTGTGTGTACACAAGTTTATATGAATGTGAACACATATATGTAGAGGGAAGAAGACAAACTGTTAGTCCTCACCTTCTACTTTGTTTGAGACAAGGTCCCTTGTTTTGTTGCTGCATAGACAGGCTAACTGGCCCGTTAGCTTCCTGGGATTTTCTGTCTGTCCCTCACATCTCACTGGACTTTCATAGCAAACACACACTACCACATACCGTTTATGCGAGTTCTGGAGATTCACACTCAGGTTCTTGCAGTTGTATGTCAAGCTCCTTATCCATACCTAGAGTTAAAGTCAGACAGTTAAGTGGTAGGTGTTGAGGAAAGCTGTGGGGCTATCAAAATGTGGGTGACTCTGCCAGTCAGCAGAAGGACTGAGATGAGCAAACAGACTTCACTGGAGCAAAAAGGAATGCATCCAACAGACAGCTGTTGGAGTTCCTGCAAAATAAGAATTTCCTTGGGTCTAAATTCAGGTAACCCACACTTAAACTTAAAGTTTGGTCTTGCAAACTTCTATAATTACACATGTTAACTGCCTGGATGCATGGGTAGATGGATGGGTTGATTGATGGGTGAATAGATAGATAGATAGATAGATAGATAGATAGATAGATATAGATAGATAGATGCATAGGTAGGTAGAAAGGTGGATGGATGCATAGATGGATGGATGGATGGATGGATGGATGGATGGATGGATGGATGGATGGATGGATGGACAGTTAGGTGGATGGATAGATGGATGGATGGATGGATGGGTGGGTGGGTGGATGGATGGATAGAGAAGTGGATAAATGCATATATGGATGGATGAATAGATGGATAGATAATGGATGGATGAATGCATGTATGTATGCGTGTATGTATGTATGGATAGATATATATATATATAGACATGTAGGTGAATGGATGGATGCATGCATGGATGAAGGATAGAACACTGAATGGGTGGATGGACGGATGGATGGATGGATGCATTGACAGGTGCGTGGATGTAAAGATGGATGGGTGAATAACTGTTCACATCTGATCAGCTCCAACCATGAGAACCCTCACTAACACACAGCACTGTGCAGAGGGCTTCACAGTTCTTGCTCTCATTTAATTCTCATGTGGCCCTGGGAGGCGGGTCTTTCTATTCCACTCTTCAGACGACAGATTAGCAAGCTGCTGGGGGGAGCGTCTCTCAAACTAAAGTTGCCACATTGCAGGATTCAGATCCAGGACATACAAGTAACATACCAGCCTGCATCTGAACCTGAACAAATCAAACTTACTCCACAGAGTGCCTCTTTACAGCTTTGGAGTTGTGTTTTAAGAATAGGTGTTACAGTGTTCAAATCCTAGTGACCCACGTACAAGCTGTGCAATCTTGGACAGCTTCCGAACTTCTCTGAGCCTCCTTTTCCTTATTGCAACCCTGGTAATGAAGACTCACTCCATCCCAGCAGAAAAGGACCGAGGAGCTTAACCATGCCAACACGCACTTCCATCCAACTCCTTGCAAGACACACACTTTTAATAACCCTCAGATTTTGTTTTGGGGAATCCGCATGGCTAGACCTGGTCTTTGCTGTGTGTGAAACAGACACTGTGGAGAGGTGCATTCGTGTGTGTGTGTGTGTGTGTGTGTGTGTGTGCGAGCGTATGTGGGGGAAAAGCTTCTGTTTAAGGGGAGAAAAAAACCCAAGAATTTGTGAAGGAGTCTAAAGCCCGGTACAAACGAGAAGCCCTAGTGCCTGATGGGTAACTCCGCCCACCCATTTTCCGTGGGGGTGGTATTTCTTCTTCTTTCCACAAAGAAACGTTAAACTCTGTTTTTGTAAGGTTCCTTTAATTTCCAAATTCCACTCGGTCACTTTCCTGACAGCGCGGAATCTCGGGGGATTAGGCCACGTGCCCCGTGATTGTGTGATGCTTAAGGAATGAGGCTGCTGTCTGTTGCCTCGCTGAGCCTAGATGCCCCTGGTTTCTCTCTAGCCCCGGAGCAGGTAGCACCTGGCCCCCTCTCCCAGCCCCCAAGGGTCCCCCACCTGAGACTAAGACAGGCTTAAAAAGTCACCCCCAAGGGACAGGGCGGGCCGGGAGTGGATTCTTCATTTTTAAGCACTTGCTTCAACTTTGTTCAGTTCTCTGGGGCGATCGAGGGGCATTATTTTTAATTGAATTGTCAACAAGGATGGTGGCAGAAAAAGCCAGAGCCCAACCTTCTCTCCTGTGTGGGAAGGACGGTTTAAATCTCTGTGTGGGATTTTCCACTCCTGAATATTTCTGTGGCCCCCTTTCCATTTGTTTTGCCTGAGATGGAATCCCATCAGACTGCACAAGAGCTGTGTGACTTTGCATACTGTTCTTGACACCTGTTTCCTCACAGAAACTATAATGGCAGCAACTCTGGGACTGTCACCTGGTGTTACAGACCGGGTGCTCAGGGACCCCAAGGCTGAAGGTCATCATTAAGCTGCACAGAATGGGGTGGGCAAAGCTCAGATCTCTTGGTGTCTCAGCTTAGGAGAACTCTGCAGAATCACTAGGGCTCATGTGGCATAGGGGGAGTTGGCGGTCAGTGGGGTAGATAAGATGGAGGAATTAAGCTTTCACAGTTCCTCTTCAGTGTCAACTGAACAGACTCCGAGTCTCCTAGGAGACTTATGGGTGTGTCCCTGAGGGAGTTCCCTGAGGGCCAACTCACCTTGAATGTGGGTGGCATCAGCCCCCGGGCTGAGGTCCAGGGCTGTGTGAAGAACAGAGGGGCCAGCCGAGCCCCAGCATTCATCTCTTGTTTCCTGACTGTGGGTGCCACATGACCAGCTTCCTCACGCTCCTGCTGCCATGCCTTCCTCACTGTGCTGGTCAGTTTTGTCAGCCTGTCTTAAACTAGAGTCCTACTGTTCCTCCATTACCTCCGCTTCAGTTCCTGCCTCCAGGTTCCTGGCTTGAGTTCCTGCCCTGACTTCCCTCTGTGATGGAATGCCACCTGGACGTGTAAGCCAAACAAACCTTCTCCTCCCCACACTGCTCTTGGTTATGATGCTTAGAACCACAGCAGAGAGGGAACTAGGACACCCAACGCATTGAACTTGAATGTGAGCTCCAACAAGCCCTTTCTCCCTTCATTTGCTCTGGTCGGGAGTAGCAAATACGATAGCCCAGCACGCAAGACCAGCAGGCACAAGGCCCTGTGATCACAATGCTAATAAGGATAGACGCTCAGGTTACAACAATCCTGGCTGTGTTAACAACAGCCAGTCAGTACGGCCATCTCTGGAGCTGCTGCTGTAAGCTAGTTAACGCCTTGCAAGAGTTCTTGGAAGCAGTTAATCCCACTGTCCCCAATTTTCAGATACAGAAACCGAGTCACGGAGAGACTCGATAGCTTTGTAAAGCAGGTGGAAGAGCTGGGTTCAAATCCAGCAGCTTCTCTGTGGACCTGGCCCCACCGAGCATCAGGCAGCCAGTCTCACGGTTTCCAGCCCAGGTGGCCAGCTACCGTATCAGGCTCACACTTCCATTTTCCATCTCCCCGGGGCTGGATCAGAATTCTTGGAAACCACTTCTCCGTGGCAACCGAGTTCTCTGGTTGCCAAGGAAGTCTGTTCCCACCCAGGCCTTAGTGTCCTGATGGACAAACAGTAACAGCTGGGGAAGTCATCCCTGTCTCTGACTTTGTCAGCAAACTGAGCACACCTTACACGCTGGAGGCCTTGCATTCAATCATCCTTAGTACGAGCAAACAGGGATGAGACCCACAGACACGGAGTGCTACCCACCTGTAAGAGGTTGAATCAGCAGCATTTGCTCTGGGTGAGACTGAGCTTCGAAGTGGGACTCCGCCTCAAAACCCAGAACGATAAGATGTATCAGTTAGACCAGGCTATGTTTTGCTCTGTAACAAATATCCCCTATGTGTAGTGTACTGCTCACATATGCTCTGGCTTCTGAGCATCAGTTCAATTTAATTTGGGGTGATTTGGGACTTACTTACACCATCACAGCCTCATCCCTGGCTTGTGCAAGAGTTACACAGTAGTGAGGAGACTCCTAAAATTGCACCTGAGACCAGAATGAATCACTTTCACTCATGTTGAAATGGCCCAAGAAAACCCCATGGGCAAGGAGGGGGCGGCTAGGACTCCCCTAGGAAGTTTACAGGTTGTGTTTGTCTGTAAGGGAGCTGGGGAGTCACGGCAGAGCTCTGAGCTGAAGCAGCTTTCTGATCACTCAGCCAATCACAGGAGGAGCTGGAAGCCTATCACAGACTGATGAAGGAATCTTAGGGTGGCCTAGACCAGGGAAGAGAGGAGGGCAGTTGGGTGCATCTGAGTAGAGGGTGCAGGTCACAGGGCACCAGTACTCATAATGGATTGGTGGACTGGTGTGTGGTACCCAGGAAACAGAAGAGTCACGGATGACTCCAAAGATGCTCAGGGGGCATGAAGCAATGGGTTGTCATGAATCTGGAGGTGTCACTGGACATGCATGTAGAGGTCAGGACACCATTAAGCATCCCTACATATTCATCACGCTCCCATGAAAAGGCAGCATCCAGCCCACCATCCACAGCTCCAAAGCCAGAGCAGGTGTTGGCTGGGAGGGACCCTTTCTTGAAAAAGCCAGGCCATTTCACTATGGCTGCTGTCACTTACTGGCTTGGCTCTTGAGCATACTGTTGACATGACACTGGGGAATTCTTTTCTTATTCTGAACCACAGTCATTTCCTCTGTAAACCAGGGATTCCAATTCCTTGCCGCCCCAGAGGCTCTGGTGGGTAAACACGGAAAGAACTTCTACTGTTGAGTAAGTGTTCCGTGAGCTGCAGACGTGGAGACAGGAAGGGAGCGTGGAGGACAGGGCAGGGTGTCAGACGCATTCCTCTAGGCTCATCGGTCCCACCAAGGAGTTTGCACCTGACTATATTGTTCTCCTGGAGTCAATCAACTGTGAGTTCAAGGTCAGATGCAGAAGGCAAGGTTGTCCAGTCAGTAAAGCCTGAGCTCAGAGTGTCATCCCAGGCCACGCTCCCAGCAGAGAAGAAGAGAAAAAAGATTGACTACAGGGCAAAGCCCCACTGACTGACCAGAGAGTTCCCACAGGGCTGTCCACCAGCTTTGTGGGAAGCCCAAGCCTTTTTAGTTTTCAGTATAATTTGTTTACTGTTTTGCCTCGTATAGTCCAAATAGGTTGATTAACAAGCTAATACTGTTAGCTTGTTAGTTAGTTGACAAATGATTCATTAAACTAACTGCGGAGGGGTTCACATGTGCTTTCAACCATGACATGAAGAGTTCTGCTGCTTTGTGTGTGTGTGTGTGTGTGTGTGTGTGTGTGTGTGTGTGTGTGTGTGCATGTGCGCGCACGCACGTACGCTCACTTTCCAGCATCCAGACATAGCCTCCCTGGACTCCAGTCCCTCCTGCTTTGCCATCTTCTGCTCTGGATACAAGTGGCTCTTGTCTTTGTTCAACCTTCTCATCCTTTCCCCTTAAAAAATCGCAGTAGAGGTTCAACTCCTGCCCAGCTTCATGTCACCAACAGACAACCACATAGCAGGGACATGCATGTAATCTAGCCATGAATTAAGCCAATGAAGCATGCAGCCTGTGTTCTCAAACCTTCATCTGTCTGTTTAAGTTCAGTTACCCATGATGACCCACAATGAGAAACAGTAATATTGGGACAAGAAAGGATGGCTCAGTTGCTGAGCAAGAATGTTCGCTGTGCAAGCTGGAAGGCCTGAGTTCAAATCCCCAGCATACGTATACACATCTGGGTGTGGCCACAGACTCCTGTAATCTCAACACGGTAAGGGGATGGACACAGAGGAACTGCTGGAACCTGCTGGTTTTCAGTCTAGGTACACACACAGACATGGATAAACGCACAGACACACAGACATCCCTCACACCTCCCACACACAGTATTTATGTTGACTTTCCTAAGAGAGACCACATTTATTAAAGTATATTATCATACTTGATTTGCTTTTAGTAATTATTATTATTGATCTCTTACTGTGCAATAAATTAAGCTTTGTGGTCACTATTAGATATAGGGAAATACATAGTTTATATGAAGTTTGGTACCATCTGGGGTTTCTGGCATGCAGGGGTCTTAGGGTATAACCTCCATGGTGATGGAGGGAATACTGAGATCATCTGGGACTTCAGGCTTGGAGGTTGTCTTGGGGTATACCCTAAAGATAATGGAGTTCTGGAATGGTGAACAAGAAACAAAATTAACCCAACCTGTCGTTCATCTCTAGGACATTCATGTATGTGTGTATTTGTAGATATAGAACCTGACCTAGTAGGTCACCCAGAACTGGAGCAGCCCCGATGGTTCTTCATTCACTGGCCTGAATGAGCCACCCAAGTCCCTGTATTACTATTTGATGTGTCCTCAACACTCAGTACAGTGTTACTACATAGATAAAGAATAGTTAATCAAAAAACAAAAATAGGATCTGAACTCTGACTTCTGTTTTCTCTCACACAGCCCGTGTCAGTCTCGAACCTTTCACATGACCACACATGGCCTTACACTCTTCATCCTCTTACCTTTACCTTACAGGGTCTAAGAGAATAGATATTCACTACCACAGCAGGCCAGGTAGAACTTAACCTCTGAACCTTCCTGTGTGCCCTTCCCTGATCATGCCCCCTCCTATTCCCTCTGTCCAGAGATCCTCAGTAATATGAGCATCAGGTTCTGTCTTCATCACCACCATCACCACCATCACCACGATCATCATCTTTACCATCCTCCTCCTCCTCATCACCATCATCTTCATCACTACCGTCAGCTTCATCATCATCTTCATCATCATTCCCACCACCATCATCTACATCATCATCTTTATCATCCCCATCACCACTACCATCATCTTTATCACCATCATCTTCATCACTACCTTCACCTTCATCATCATCATTGTCTTCATCATTATCTTTATCACCACTATCATCATCTTCATCTTCATCATCATTACCAATCATCATTTTCGTCATCACCATCATCGCCATCATCATTGTCTTCATCATCATCATCTTCATCATCATCCATATCACCATCATCACCTTCTTCTTCCTCTTCCCCTTCAGTCTAGGTACACACTAGACTCTCTGTTTTCCTTATGAGAGCATGGCAACATCCCCAGGGTCTTCCCTTTGTGTTTCGAAACGAATCTCCTAATGTCAGAACTAAATTTACAGTTTTATATTGGACCACACATACCTGTCTTTGGCTACATGTGTCTGCATGTAGCCTGCAGGTTGGGCAAGTCTGAACCTTAGCATACACGAAAACACCATGATACACACTCTAAGTACATACAGTTTCATCTATCTATGTGTGATAAGGAAATTAAATTTGAAAAATCCCTTATTGGAGCCATTATAGCTGGCTGCTCATCTGCTTGTAGCTGAATGTATTCATTCATTCATTCATTCATTCATTCAACTGATACAAATCCATCATTCCACCCAGACAGAATAAGAAGAAATGGGGCTGAAATGACCATCAGAACTCTAGAACTCTGTGCTGTGTGGTTCTTGGACCCACAGGATCCACACATCCCAGAAATCTGCTGGAAACACAGTTGAAATACTTTCTGTTGTAGAATGCGGTCATGGAGCGAACCAGCCAACGTTTCCCCTGCATCATTTGTGCCTGTTTGCAGCAGCCCTTCTCTGTCGGGCTGTTGACTGTTGATATTCTCTCATGGATGAGGGGGTGAGGTGGGTCCAGTCATTCACCCAAGACTCAGAGTCCCTTCCCTCTCTGCAGCAATTTTATTCTAATTTAGCACATATTGGGCTCCAGGTCTTGTGATACACTTGTGTATATAGGACAAGATAGGTAAATAGAAGAGGGGTCTCATCTACGCCACTGTGGCAAAGCCACCATCCACTCTGTGTGTGGACTTTCCCATGTGCTCTGTAAGGAAGCTCAGTGAAATCATTAGTTCCCTAAGCTGAACTCTGGTGAAGTCACACTTGTGTCTCCTGATGACATTTATGCTTGAACCAGTTCCCTTGGACATTCACCCCTCAATGTCAGATGCTGCAAACCACGTCTGCTGGACCGCGTAGGCCTTTTAAACTTGACTGGAAGACTCCAGTCTGAACATGCCCTGAGGTTGCAAAGCCAGGGCCTCCCCACGCGGGCAGATGATTTTAGTCTTCATTCATCTCAGCGCCTCACAACACAGCTGGCATTAACTCTTAGCAGTTCAGCACAGTGGTCATGTGATTACCCAATGATCATAGATGGAGTCTAAATATCCACCCACACCCCCTTTCTCCACAATAAACACACACATTCACACACATACATACACACACACACACACACCTTTAATAGTCCAAACTCCATGTTGGGTCCTGACCTCTAAAATATTTCTACATAGCCAAACACCTTCCTGATAAAATCTCCTGGATTCTGCTGCGCTGCCCGCCTGCCACTGGGAGGGAGTTAATAAAGGCTTGCCATGTCTATAATTCAACAAGAGAGCTTTCCTTGGCCTCCAGAAGCAGCTAAGAATAGCTGGGCTCCTGAGAGCTCCCAAAACAGATATCTATCTCCTGTTCCTCTCCTTCGTCTTCTACACTATGTTTTCAAAGCTCTCAGAGTTAGTGCCACCCTGGCCCATGCCCAAGACATACCCTTGCCATGGCTTCAGCTCTTGGCTGACTTTTTTTTTTTTGCATCACTACTTGCCAGACTAGTTCAGTCCTGGGTCATTCCTGTTTGCATTTGTCATTATTATTATTATTATTATTATTATTATTATTATTAATTTCATTTATTTACTAACTCCGACACTTCCAGTGGGGAAAATGAGGTGTGTGTGTGTGTGTGTGTGTGTGTGTGTGTCCTTAGAACTTTGTTAACCCTCATTGGCCAAGCCAGCCTGTGTTTGCATCCTCCCTTCAAGCAGACCCTTCTGAAAACTCTCCTGACTTTGAGACGTTTGCTCTTACCCTAGAGCTCAGGAACTGTGTACCCATCCACGCAGCCCCAGATGCAGGAGAGCTGGAGAGCAGGAGTATACAGCACAAAGACTAATCCAGATGTCTCAGCTCTCAGGAGGCTGAAGCAGGGGAATTGCCAATTTGAGGCGAGCCAGGACTGTGCTGTTTCAAACCCTGTTTCAGCAAGCATGTGCACACCTGTGTGCACGTGTGCACGTACACAGACATACACACAAAATCCCACACATACACAACAAATACACACACATGAATACACATACATACAAGAATATACACAGTACACGCACATGAATATACACATGCAAAAAATACACACACATACATGAATACGTATACACACATTAATAATATACATATATACAAATACAACAGACCAAAACAGACTTTTGTCTGTCTCTCATGAACCATAGGACCAGGCGTAAGTGACCGGGATCTTTCTAAACTTGAGTGTCTGTTTCTGGCCTGGAAGCTATGATGCCAACCAGGCTTGTGTTTGTCAAGCTTCATGTATGTCATTAGAATATGTGTGCATGTGTGTCAGAGCTTCGGCCTGTGTCTCTGACGCTCAGATCTGTGCTGGCTGTGGCTCTGGGAGGTGTCTAAGCTGTAGGCAGAGCCTCGTGACTGAGTCAAGGCCTTTCTTCTGGGATGGGTTGGTTACCTGGGGTTCAACCTGCCTTCCTCTTATGTACTCAGCAATACCTTCCATAAGAGCTCAACGGGGGTGGAGGGTGGGACGGAGACACAGCACCGCGCTCTTGAGCTTCCAGGTCCCCAGAACCAAGAGTCCCCCAATCTTCCCTCTTCTTTTGTAATCTACACGGACTCAAGTGTTTGGTTGCAGTGCTGGGAAATGGGCACAGGCCCTGACCCATTGTCACTACTCCCATCTTGTCTTTCATGTGTTCGGCTCTCAAGATGTTCTCATGAGGTCTATTTCAGAACTCTTTCCAATTTGCAGCCATGGAAATCGAGGTATAGAACGGTTCAGTCTGTTGTTGAAGATCACACAGACAGAATGGAGACGGGGAAACACACCACGCTGGCTCCCAAGTCTAGAATAGTTGTTCTCTGAAGCCGTGGATGATAGATACTCGAGTCGAAATGCACCGAGCACCGAATGCACCATAGGCAGCCATTGGACATTGGCTCCCGTTTACCCAGGACCATTGGCGCCATCTCCCCTCGCTGCTCTTGTTCATGCGACTCCACCTTTCAAGCTGCTTTCAGGTTGGAGAATGGTGGATGGATGCTGACTGACAGGAAGTAGACACAAACCTAGGGAAAGCAGCAAGATGGCACATTCATCCCCAGTGATATTGCAGCGACTGGGCTTCGACACTCAAGCCCAAACCTTCTCTTCCATCTCGGGTGGCACCATACATCTGCATTACTTTGTATACACACACACACACATACACACACACACACACACACACACACACACACGTATATATACAGGCCCTCCCTGTGTAGCCCGGGCTGGCCTGAAACTCACTGGGTAGGCCAAGCTGTCTTCAAACTTACAGAGCTCCTCCTGCCTCTGTTTCCCAAGTTCCGATATTAAAGGAGTGCCCATATCTAATCTCATATCATGGTTTCCTGAAGCATGCACAGAGTCCTATTCAGCGTTCAATCCAGCGTGCTGGAGAGGCTGTGGGGAAAGAGGAACACTCTTCACTGTCGCTGTGAGCATAAACTCTCGGAGCTGCCATGGAGGTTTCTCACATGCAAAACACGACTACCAACTGACCCTGCCATGCCACCCCTGTGCATACAGGTTCCCTGGGAGTCTTATGTCTGCACATCACAGAGATGCCTGCACACCCGTGGTTTCACAGTGTTGTTTACAATAGCCAAGTTACCAAATCAGTCTCAGCGCCCAACAACAGGTGGATGGATAGCAAAAAAGGGGTATTTATATGAGATAAAGTTTACACCGCCGTAAAGAATGAAGTTATGCCATTTTTCAGGACTATGGCATGAAGGGTGGAATCAAAGATTATTATATTACATGATACAGCACAGCCCCAAACATCACAAGAGGAACCCGGGATAGACACATGCAAGCGTGCACGCGCACGCACGCGCACACACACACACACACACGACATGGAAATGGGAGGGGGATAAGAGGGAATAATTCTGGGGACCAGGAGGATTAGGGAAACAGTACGCATAAGCAAGTGTCCTTATCAAAGTCCATCACTTGATAGAATGCATGCACATGGTGATAATTTGACTTTAATCTCAGGGTGATGCCTGCTCCCGCCCACCTTGGTGATGAGTCCAGGTCTGTGGGTGGCCCTGACTGGTTTCTCTAATGGTTTCACATATGCTGTCGTCCTGGGCACAGAACCTTTGTAAGGCATGGGGGTTAGGGGACAAGATCTGCCTATTCTGAGCCAGAAGGCTTTGTGCTCTGAGCTGGGGAAACTGAGGGAGTGCGGAGGATGACAGCCCATGCTCATCACTACTGAGCATTCTCAGGGTTATCCTCCTCATCCCCGGTGCCACACCAGTGAGGAAGCGAGGATGGAAGAAGGAGGGCTGTGGGAGGGATAGGGAGAGTACTCCTTCAAGGCCTTGAACATTCCAAGAGGGTCCTGGGCAGGAAAACACCTGCACACATGCACATATACTCACACTCACAGACATACACTCAGGCACACACTCACACATGAATGCACACATGGCCACACTCACACACACATGCATGCACACATACACATAGACACTCTCACACATGCATGTACACATACTCACACACATACACATCACACACTCATGGACACACAACCATGCATACAATGCACACATAGGTAATCACACACTCACATATATGCGCACACATACTCACGCATAGGCGCACAAATGCACATATACTCACATGCATGTACACGTGCACACATACATAGGCACACACATTCATGCACATACACAATCACACACATGCACACACATACAATCGCACACTCACTCACACACATACACGGACACGCAGTCACGCACTCAGTGCTGCTATTTTTCTGACTCTGTCATTCATTTTCCCGAGCCCTTTCAAGTGCACCTTTGCCTCAGCTTTCCGTTGTGGCCCAGGGCGTCCCTGGACCCCTCTGCACCTTAAGAGCTATAAAATTGAGATAATGGCCCTGCTTTATCTTCCCCAGAGGCGTGTGAGATAATTATGGGGCGGTCACTTGCTTTGAAAAGACTTGAGAATTGAACAAATATTGCAGGTTGCTGTGATCATACCAGTTTCCCGGAGGGGAGGGGCGGGGCGGGGCGGGGGTGTCCCGCCCCTTCATACATATGCACAAACTACTTCGACTGCAGGGCAGCCTGGCCGCCAGGGTGCCTTGGCAGTGTGACAGGTGAGTGGCAGTTGGAAACGCCAAGTGAGACTCCTGGCATCTGCCCACGGAGGCCGTGAGTTCAGCATGTAAGCCTTTGTGGACTGGAGAAAGGGAATTCGAGTTCATGACCTTTGCTACCAGAGGCTCTGAGTACTCCTTCTGTGGGGGAAAAGGCACCGAGATCATGTGACTTCCTGTGGGTGGATGAGCTCTGTGAGATCCCTCTGTGTCTATAAAACACATCCACCTTCTCCATTTTAGCAATGTTGGGGACAAGGTCTGTTGGCCCCTCCCCTTCCTCGTTCCGCATCTTTGGCTTTCCTTGAGAATATGGTCTCTATGTAGCTGAGGATAGTGTCAACCTTGCAACTGATTCTCCTGCCTCAGCCTCCTGAGCATCAGGGTTACGATTATATGCCACCTTACCCGACCTGTCACCTGTCAATCAGTGTTTGTTTAATGAATGACTTAGACACTGGATGAGCACCAGAATGCTTGGGTGGTTCAGTTCTGCGTGAGCGTTGCCCAGTCTGTGGATCCCCATTCCACCCCCACCCCAGCTTCACTGCTGACAGCTCCCTGCTGTCTTTCCCTGTGAGCCCAGAGGCAGCCTCCATCGTCAGGTCACTTCTGGTTCCTATCAACTGTCAATCAAGACTCATCAATGTGCTCGTACAGCGGAAGCACAGCTATAGCCACCTCCTCCCACGGATCTGGTGGAGGACAAGACAGTGATGTACCGGGCAGGCCAGGACTCACGCATAGGTCCTTCCTAAGGGGTTGAGTGTTGACCGTCTCATCTTTACATCATTCTGTGTGCACACGCCTTAGCTGATCAGTGACTGGGCCTCCTATGGTCCATGCCACAGAGTATTTGAAGCAGATCCTGCTCCTCGATGCTTCTCCCTAGGACACTAATGCTAATGGGAGCCCCCACACCTTCCAACCCACGGATCACCGCTCACTCAATGGCTTTGATCCACTGTTGACACTGTGTGCCGGATAAGCGGTACGGAGGCTTTTCTCTTGTCCGGACAAATGCCTGAGAGAAACAATATGAAAAGAGGAAGGGTTCATTTTGGTTTATGGTTCCAGAGATTTCACACTGCGGTTGTCCGGGTCCACTCTTTCTGGGCTGCAACGAGGCGGAGCATCAGGGCAGAGATAGAAGCAAGGTAGCTCCCATCATGGCGGCGAGCAAGCAGGGAAGAGGGAAGAAGGGCTAGAGACAAGTGCTTTCTTTCCGGGACACTTCTCCAGTGTCTCATCCCCTCCCATCACTGCTGCATTATGAAGTCATCAGCGGATCCTCCAGCCTCTGTCACTGCTGGACTGCTTCTCCACCTGGGGAGCAAGTCTTTAATCCTGAAGCCTTTCTGTGTGTGTGTGTGTGTGTGTGTGTGTCTGGGTCTGTGGCAGGGGCGAGGGTGTGGGTTTCAAGTCACAGCACAGCCTGACAACAGAGTTTCTACCCTGACCCCCACAGGAGCCATGTGCGAATGGGCTAAACAGATTCTAGAGTTGGATTTCGACTAGTTTCTTCACTGGGAGGCTTTGACTGCAAGCACTCTGTGCCTCAGTTGCCTCACCAGTAAGAGGTAAATCAAAGTTATGCTTCACATCTAGACTGCTTGCGAAGACGATGCTGAGGGGGGTAACGTGATAAAGAGTCTTGTATGAAGCACCCCGAGACCACACTAGCCGCTGCTGGTTTGTTTTTCACCTGGCAGCACGTGCAAGATAAAATAGTTACTTTGGCAGGCTTGATCATCTCACCTGAAACGCAATGAATTACACATAGAAAACGCTCAGTCCTTTTAGGCAGACTGGAAATGTTCCACAGAGACCCAGTCACCCAGATGCATTTCTCTCCAGCCCATCCGTGCAAGCTGTGCGTATCTCTGCATCACCCTCCGTGTTAGTCCCAGGAAGGATGGACGCAATGGAGATGCTGCGCGACGTTCACCATCTCCGCACTGGTCAAATGCCAACTCTCCCTCTCTCCATTCATGAGCATCATGGCTCCATCCGTTCTCCTCACAGTAGGAAAAACATCCCATTTCTTCTCTGCACGCCGACCTCCGGCTGACAAACTCCCAACAGAGCCGAGCTCCGGCAGCAGCCACTCCTCCCCCAGAGTTCTTTCTCTTCCCCTGCTCCCACGTCCCCTGTCAGTGTCTGTTAGATTTTCATGGGAGGAGAAAAAAATGACTTCCTAAAGTGTTCAAAAGTCTTTCCTCGGTTTGTTATTAAAGCAATTATCTAACATAACACACCGAAGTCGCCGAAGGTATTCTAATGGGAAACAAATGCTGAGAATGGCCAGACTCGGGACTTTTGATTGAAAAATGAGGGGAAGGTGATTAGCGGAGGAAGGCAGGGGAGGAGGATTTCCCACCTGGCCTTGGACAGGACATCAAAAGGATGCTATTTATAATCATTACTGCTCTGTCTCTGTAGCCCTGTGCATCGCCTTCCTTGTCCTTCCCCCCAGCACCCCTGCATGGAACCCACTTTTGGGGACTGACAGTCTCAGTACTGGGACACAGGGGCTGCATCCCAGACAAAGCTTGCCTGGCCTGACGCCCAAGTGACAGCCAGCCAGATGCTCTGGGTCTTCACGGGATCACCAGCATCTTTCCAGCTTCATTTCAGCTCTGCAAGAGGGAAAGGCCACCATAAACGCCTACACTTCCACCCGGTACTGGGAAGCCCAGATACCTGGGCCTGGTGACAACTCCAATTTTCTGGGATCGTGGGCCAAGATAGCGTGATTGCAAAAGCGGGAAAGGTCAAGAGAGAGGAAAGATACATCCATTCTACAGTTGGTTCTCAGAAACCCGCGGCACACCGATTGCTGTGCTTTGTTCTAGAGAATATCAGGGAAAATAAATGTTGACCCCAGTGGGAAAGACAGGTTTAATCGACAGCCAGTCCCCATTGCTTGGCAGGTACTACCTGGGACCATAGCACAGAAAGAATCTGAGCTCTGTAGAAAACAAATCTGCAATTGATTATTGATGTCTGCCAAGGGAATGCTATGGAAGAAGCTTAGTCCAGTGGTATTCTTTGACATAAATGTGCGGGCTGAGTACCTGGATCTTGAGTGACATGCTCTGATATAGCAGCTGGGTGGAGCCTAAGAGTCTGTCTCTCTCAGGCTCACAGCTGCTGCCATGCTGCTGGCTCAATAATCATGTCTTAGAATCGACCAGCAAAATCAAATCCCCAGATTCAACATTCTCTTGGCCAAGGAACTTTGTCTAAGTCAAGATGTTTTACACCTAAGACCTCCTTTTGCCTGAGAAGTTTTCAGATGAAAACAAGTATTGCTATACTAACCAAACATGTAGTGAAAAATAAATCATAAAGAAATTTATTTTAAAGCGAGTCTTTGTTATATATATCATCTTAGCATTTATTAAAGATGAAGGCAAATTTGCATGCTAATGAGATGAATATGCTTGCTTATTTTTACATAATTAAACCTCAACTGAATGTTTGATGATTTTCAGAGTTGATTGATAGATATTTGGATTTCAGATTTTTTCACTGCTAAAATACTGCTCAGCATAAATACATAGTGCAAAATGTTTAAGGTCGTTTCAGAAATTGTTGGAAGCTCTATCCTAATTCCAAACCCAAAATTCAAAGAATAATTTTTGTTTTTCTAGGAAATTCAAGTCAGCAACCACAGCATCAAAGATTCTAACCCGGTTCAATCCAAAAAGATACTTAGTGAAGAATCAATGGATGGAAGTCTTAGAAGTCTTTGCTTTCTGTGAGGTAGCCATTGTGTGCCTGTAAGAGCTGAAAGCTTTGTGGGCACAGGAAGAACATTTCAGTTTGTAGCCTGCTCTATTCTGGAATCTGAGCCAAGGTGTTTCAGAGGGTGTTTGTCGGTGCCGTGTGGTGTGACAGCCAGCGTAGGGCAAAGCTTCAATGCTGTGTGTTTAGAGCCAGGGCTGCAGTCAAACCCCATGATGCAACATGGGATAGTGCTTCCCAAAGATACCTCCAATACCATATGAATATGATTCTGAATTAATTTCTGGTCATCGTGCATTGAGTAACCTTTCTCTGTTGCCCGATCTCTTTCAACCCCCACATTGGGTTCCATGGCCCCGTGTGGAGTCAGGGCACAACAACTTAAGGAGCTGTGCTCTAAACCACTGTGTTGGAGAGCCAGGGCTCCCACAGGGAGCCTAGAAAGGTGATCTAGCATCGTCTTGCTTCTGAGTTTCTCCCAGCTGTAGGTGTTGGCCTGGCAGCTCTGATCTTAGCCGGAGGCTTCCATTGCTGAGCTGGAAGCAAGCAGTAGCTCACAGAGGCCTGTACCCTCCTCCCAGAACCCCATCCAGAAGTTTGGTTTTTTTTCCCCCTCAAATTAACCTTAAGGTTCCCACAAGACTCTGGGGGCCTCCTAAGCTCCCAGTCTAAAGTTCCCGAAGATTACATTCTTGGGTGAGCCTTTGGGCAGCATCTCCTCCTTCCTGGCTGAGCAGGGAGGACTTCAAAGGTCTCCTTTTTTGTGGTATTTACTTCAGTCCCTCTGGCCTTGGCCAGAGACCATCAACCTGGGGGCCTCTGAAAGGGAAAGGAAGAGAGACTGGAAAGCAAAGCATCACTCGTCAGTTCCCCTCCTCCCACCCAAACAAAGGTTCCTGCTTGGACCAAGTTTGAGCTTGTGTGGAAGATCGAATGAGACCTTGTAAAGTTAATTTGCCCCTGGTTTACCTTTCCATTTGGATTCCATTCTACCAGCTGGGGCAGGGACATCCACCATCCCCTTCTCAAGTACTCTGCGGAGATAAGCCATTAAGTCCAAGACCGTCTCTCAACAAGCAGTAGGAGATCTGCCTACCGAGCCAGGGCATATGCAGCTTCCCCTAACCAGAGTACATAGAGCTGGGGCAGAGGTGGAAGACTTAAGTGTATTCCAAGTTCTTTCTCCCAGATTGATGGCAAAGGAAGTCTCCTCCTATAGGCTCAATGGGGAAGATAGATACAGAGAAAGCCAGTCCAAAGAATGACACGGTATGGTTGTGCCTGAAGTATTACCCACCTCTAACCATTTCAGTAGAGTATGAGGCACCGGCTGGTTCCTGTCAACCTGCCAGCCACAGCACTCCCACTGAGTGAGTCTCGCTTGTCCTCAGCTGTTACAGTCCTGAGAAGTCCATGATTTGGGTCTTTGCATCTATCACTTCTTAGTTGAGGGACACTGCAGCAGGGTCAATGTTGGCATCCTTAGATATGACTATGTTCACTCTGAATTTACAGATACAGCATTTAGAGGAAGCGTCTTTATAAAAATTATTAGGGATATTTAACTGTGAAATTATAAACTATGAAATTAGTCGGGTAGTCACGATAAACTCAATGACAAGTCTCTGGGTTTATATATACATGTGTTTGTGTGGACACACATGTGTTTATAGATGTGTGTGCTTATGGAGGACAAAGGTCAACCTCGAAATGCTCCCCACTGGTTTATTTGTTTGTTTGTTTGTTTTTGAGGCAGATCTCATATGTATAGTAGGAGAGACTGCTTGTTTGTTCCCAGCTGCTCAGCCCCAAAATAATCACACAGAAACTATATTATTTAAAACACTGCTTGACCAATCACTTAAGCATATTACTAGCCAGCTCTTACATCTAGAATTAACCCATCTCCATTATTTTATATTTTACCACGAGGCTCGTGGCCTACCGGCAAGATTCCAGCATCTGTCTCCCGCAGGGCTCCATGGCTTCTCTCTGACTCCACCTCCTTTTTCCCAGCATTCAGCTTAGTTTTCCCTGTCTAGCTCTGTTCCCCTATAGCTCTGCTATAGGCCCAAAGCAGTTCCTTTATTAACCAATGATAGTCACAGCATCCAGAGGGGAATCCCACATCACTCACAGACCTTGGGGCTCTACGATTTGATTGAAGTGGCAGGACAGTGAGCCCGGGGATGCCCGGGAAATATTCCTAGCGCTGTGCTTACGGAAGTGCACCTCCACACACCGCATCATCTTATGTAGGTCCTGCAGCATCAGACTCGAGTTCTCGTGTTTGGGAAGCAAACCCTTTACTGACCAGGCCAGCTCCTCAACCCAGACAAGGGTCTTTACAAGAGACATCTGAAAGGAAGTTTGAGAGGTTCAGAGGAGACCCCTGAGCACAGAGGATGATGGGATGCCACAGTGGATGCTGGGATCACACAGTAGATGGTAGGGTCGCATAGTAGATGGTTGGCTCACACAGTGGGTGGTGGGGTCACACAATGTATGGTGGGGTTGGAGATTCAGCCACACATCAAAGATGCCTGTGATCCTTGAAGTTGGAAAGAGGAGGGGCGAGTTCCCACCCACTCCCAGGGTTTCCAGAGAATATCCAGCATTGGTCTCCACACCTGTGATGATTAGTTCATGCTTTTGGTTTTCAGTACTGTGAGCAGGAGAGTTTCGGGTGCTTTAAGCCATCGTTTTAGTGGCAACTCTTCCCTGAAATCCATCTCCAACCCCCTTTGCAGCTGCCGTTTCCTTGCCGAGAGATCCAATGGAATCAGAGTAGCCAGGATCTCTCACTCCCTCGCTGTGCTGTGCTATCCCTCACAGTTCCTGTCCTTCTCTGGGTCGGTTGTCCTGTTTAGGAAACGAATGTACTCATGGTCCCCTTCCCACTGGATTTGTGGAGAGCTTTGTGGCGTTTCTCTCACGACTGTGACTGGCTACCTGTTGAAAGCAGCTTAAGGAAGGTCGGGTCTATTTGGGTTTGTGGTCTGAGGGAACCGTTTCATCACACTGGAGGAGGAGAGCGAGAGGGAAGGAGTGTGGGGTAGCTGACCCTACGGCATCGGTGACCGTGGAGCAGCTGACCCTACGGCGTCAGTGGCCATGGAGCAGAGGTGAGCGCTGGTGCTCGGCTCACTCTCTCCATTTTATTCAGTCGAGAACCCCATCCCAGGGAGTCCTGCCACCCACAAGGCAGGTCTTCCCACCTCACCTAAACCTCTCTGGGAATGCCTCCAATGCCACACCCACGGGCGTGTCGCTTAAGAGAGTCTAAATCCATAAATTGATAGTTAAGATTAACCATCAAGGAATTAAGAATGCGTTTTAAGTTCCCAGTGCCATGTCTGCCTTGCAGCAGAAGCTGAACAAAAGGCCGGACTATTCAACACAAAGTGTGCTTGCATTTATGGTAATGGGCCTAACACTCTAGGAAGGATCATTGCCCAAAGCAAACAAAACCGAAGTGACCTTTGACCTGTTATTTCAGGAAACTTCCGGAAGTACCAAGGAACCCTCCTCCACTGCCATTTTCAGAGCAGTGAGTGTCTTGGATCCTTACAAGGGAGGCTGCCTAGAAATGACTCAAAGAGGCACCAGAATTCTTCCAGACCCTCATTGGTTGAGAATTTGAGAAGTAAAGCTGGGAACCTGGGCTTCAAATAAGTAGAGGTAGACATGGAAGGTGGATTTTTAGATGACCCATTCTATCATGGGTCCAGGTGCTGAAAAGAACAAGAGCCACTTCCCCAGACTGTCCCATCTGCCTTCCCAGGATTCACAAGCTCACCTTCAGAAAAGCTGTCCTCCACCTGCTAGTTAGCATTGTGACAAAAAAAAAAAAAAGAACTTAAAGAACTTTAATGAAAGATAGAAAGGAAGCAAGAAAAAAAGAAAGAGCGAGGGGAAGGGGGAGGAAGGGAGGGAAGGAGGAAGGAAGGAGGGAAGGAAGGAAGGAAGGAAGGAAGGAAGGAAGGAAGGAAGGAAGGAAGGAAGGGAAGGGAACTTGGAGGAACAGTGTTGAACGTTCATACCATAGCCTCAGGAAGCTCAGACTTTAGGTGATGGTGAGCGTGTTTATGGAAACCCTAAGAATTTTCCAGAACAAAGCCCGGTGGTGGTACTGCCTTTAATCCCAGCACTCTGATGGCAGAGGCAGTGGACCTGTGAGTCTGAGACCAGCCTGGTCTACAGAGTAAGTTCCAGGACAGCCAGGGTTACACAGAGAAACCCTGTCTTATAAAATGATGACAAAAACAAACAAAACAACAGAAAAAGAAAAAAGAAATTTCCAGAATAAACCAACCCAAAGGGAAGCAATTCCTTGAATTTGGTTCTGCCTTCATGTTGCTGGTGGCCTTCCCTCTCCTGGATTTCTCGGGGCTGAATTCAGATGCTGGACGCCCCATGGAGTGAAGAAAACCCTACAGAAACACTCAAAACGTCCCATGTTTCGGGAAATCACAGATTTGTCCCACCCTCCACTCTTGTCACCTATGTCCCTGCCAGATATTTGGAAAGCGCTGAGTTGGTAAAACCTGTTCTGTCTCCAAGCACCAGGGCAAAGACAGCTGGACTCCCAAGTCAGTATCTTTGCACCCTGGTGTTGAGTGGCTGGCTGACTGTAACTCTTGGCATCTCTTGCTGGGTTACTGAACCTCTGAAGCAGAGGTTCTGAAAATGGGTCCAGTAATACTGACTGTCCTCACCAGATGGAAGCGCGCCCATAGATCTATTCTGCCACTGGTTCCAGACAGTGGACCCCATGGGAAGAATCAGCCTTGTGCACTTGGGCAAAGCATCATGGTGGGGGGAGCATGAAGTGCAGCGAGGCGTGAGCTCACGGCTGACGGGAGCAGAGGGAGAGGAAAGGGATTAAATAAAAGCGTGAAAAGTGACCCATCTCCCAATGTTTCCACACTCTCAAGACACAGCAGCAACCACTGGAGACTAAGGATCCAACACATGAGCCTGTGGGGGTCCTGCCTTGGCCTGTGGCTGGCTGGCTGTGGGAGTTAAAACAGGCCAGTCATCTCCTGTACATTAGCAAGAAGTGTTCGTTCTTGTGGGGTGATTTCTTAATTTCTGTGAGGTTCTCAGTCCTTCATGGGGCTAATTATTGCTGATGCACATGATCAAGGCCAGGCACTGGCATGTGTTCTGTGTAACACACAGCCCGAGGCTGCAGCAGGTGCTAAGCTGGAGTCAGAAGCATGTTTTCCTGTGAATGGATAGATGGCACTTAACAGGGCTTCTTCCAAGGAGCCGCGGTGACCACTGAGTCCCTACCAAGTTAAATAGAAAGGAACTTTCTGACTGGGTAGGAAGACATGACATCTAAGAACAAAGAAACAGGGTGTTACATGGAGGGGTGTCCCTGGGGACCCACACAAGAGACTGAAACCGCCATCCAGCTCAGTCGTGCTGAGATCCCAGAGCACTCTCTCCCTCCCAGGGTGCCATGTTCTCAGGAGGCAGGAATGCAGTCTGAGGCCAGTGTACGACTCAGTTGGCACCATGGGCCCATTCTCTCCTAACCGGCTGTCCTTGGCTCTCTCCAGCGACGCTTTAAAAACACTCCCCCAGGGAAATGACACAGAGAGTTACAGTTAACACATGACAGCGACACCAGAGCCTTCGTTGTGTCTGCTTCAGCAGGGTCTTGGGTTTCTTTAGGGACATTGTGACAAGAAACGAAAGTGTTAGAGAGGTCTGGGGATGGGAAGGAGGTGTGTTTGTGTGTGTGTGTGTGTGTGTGTGTGTGTGTGTGTGTGTGTGTGTGTGTCTAATGCCATGGTTTCACCATGTGCCGCTGGTCAGGATGAAGGCAGCAACGGTTGACAGGACAAGCCACACCTGCCGTCCTGGACTTGACATTCCATGGAGGCAGAGGAATCCGGCAGAAAGACAGAGGAAGGACGGGCGTACGTCACCTTTTCCACCCACCCATCCTCATTTTCTCCAATCAGAAGCTCCGGGCTAAAGGCAGCTGATGACTTCGTTGTAAGCATTGCGCAATCTTGGGGGTGGCGGACTGAAGGCGCCAACCTTCCCCATGAGCACCTAAGCTTGTTGACCACAACCTTCGAGACTTGGGGCATGAGGAGGGAGACCTCAAAGGTGTTCACGTGAAAAGAAGCAAGAACGTATGTGGGATGAGAAGGGGCTACCTGTGAGTGGTGGGGTAACCTGACACAGCCTAGAATCACCCGAGAAGAGAGACTGTCACATTGGGTTGGCCTGTAGACACGCCTGTGGGGAAATTATCTACATTGAACGATTCGGGAAGACCCAGTCCACCATGGGTGTCACCATTCCCTAGTCAGAGACAGCCTGAACTGTGTGACCTGACCATGGAGAAACCATGCTGAGCACAACATGCAAGCATGCATGCATGCATTTCTCTCTCTCTCCTGGTCTCACAATGTGACCAACAGTTCCTAGCTCCTGCCAGTGGGACTCCCCTGCTGTGATCCCCTGCTGTGACATACTGTAATGTAGAACTGTGAACCGAGAGAAACCCTGTTTCTCCTGGGTTGCTTATCTTCTCACGGGAACAGAAATGAAACTAGAATGAGTAGGCCCTGCTTTCCTGCCCAAGTTGGTCTAAAAATCGAATAAAAACCCCTAGCCCAAGGTAGGAGAAAGTAACAAGAATGGAAACAAGAAGGTTTTGTCTTGTTGGCTTTGTTTTTTTAAATCTGCTGGGCATCTTGAATTTGTGGCAAAATTTAGTAGTGGGAGGGGCACAGTTATCTAATTATTGGATGTGACTACATTGACGATCACAGGTTCACCTGTGCGTGTGAAGGCTGGATCAGGTAGGAGAGGAGGAGAGAGTAGACACGAGAAATAGGTACGTCTGCACACCTGCCCAGCTGATTTTAACAGGAGATGCCACGTTCTCCCTCCAAATATCATTCTAGATCCTCCTAGCCGTTTCATTTTCTCTGTCTGCTTTCTGCCTCACTGACCATCGCCTGAGCGTGAGCGACCAGTCTGAGCAGTATCTTCCCCAGACCTTTCACTTGGGTGAGCCGACTAGACGTGACCCACATGTGTGTGACTTCCCTGTGCCCTCCGTGTCTGTCTATTAACAGCCGTGGGTGCACAGCTCTGCCATCTCTCTGGAGGTCTTTAGGAAACAGGGGTGAATGAGAACGCAAGTTTCCCCACAGCTCCAAGGCAGGTCTGATGTTTGAGAGGCTGTGTGACTCTTCTGGGATCCCTCCATCACAAAAGCCCTGGCAACAGTTATTCCCAAATTAGGGATAATGCAGAAACGCGGCAAAGGGATCATTGTCAGGCAGAGGCTGACCCAGGACTGCAGAGCTCGCCTACTGGTGAAGCCATTGTTCTTTTACCCACTGGCTACATGGTGTGCCCTGTTCTCCCATGTGCCTCTTGTTTTCCCCTCTTCTTGCCTATGTATATTTTATTTTCATTTAGCACATTTTATTGTTTGTGTTTTTATTGTCCTTTTCATAATCTCATTAAATTCTTACCAGAACAATAAAGTAAAGATTTAATGTTCCTTCTAATAGTGGGTATCCATGTCTTCTCCCACCAGATGTCAAGTTCTCTGAATTCAGCGCCCATGGTCCACATCTCAGCAACCTTAGTGCCTCTCCCCAGACTTGGCACCCTGTCAGCCTCCAGTCCGTGCCTGAAGAGAGAGCCCAGTTCCATCACCCCTTCCTGCTTCAGAGCCCATTGGAATTCCAGGCCCTTGTGGGACAGTCACCGGCTTATTGAGCAACCTTGGGTTTTCTTTGAACTATGTGGGTGGTCCTGGGGACTAATGGAGTCAAGCTGACCTTCAGCATCTGGGTCCATAGTCCCATGTTCTGGAAGGCTGGCTCCATAGAAACCCTGTCCAGCCCTTCGCTAGGGATGATGCCAGCGGCCTGTGTCCCACAGTGTCCAGTTCTGGTGATCCAAACAACATGCATTTAATGGGTATCATCCAATACACCCTTGGCATCCATCCCATTGGCCATTAGAATAACCTCCCAGGGTAGACACTCGTGTGACCTGGAGGTTACAGGAGACAAAGCAGACAATTCAGTCAGTCTGAGAGGCTTTCTAAGAGTCACACAATCAGAGACTCTAGGGCTCAGATCTGAGGGTCACAGCATCTGATATTGTGATCAGTATATATCAATATCACAAATCTCTTCGTACACTGTGAAGATGTGACTTTGCCAAGGCGTCTTCTGATTGGTTTAATAAAAGTCAAACAGCCATTAGCTGGGCAAGAGGTATAGTCAGGAGAGCCAGGCAGAGAGAACTCTGGGAAGAAGAAAAAGGGTGAACAGATATGCAAGGTAAAAGGTAGAAGCCATGAGTCACGTGGCAACACGTAGAGGAATAGAAATGGGTTAATTTACATTATAAAAGCTAGTTAGAACCAAGCCTAAAGCATCGGCTGAATTTTTAAAGGTATCTTTTTTTAAAGATTTATTTATTTATTATATATACAACATTCTGCCTCCATGTATGCCCACACGCCAGAGGAGGACACCAGACCTCATTACAGATGGTTGTGAGCCACCATGTGGTTTCTGGGACTTGAAGTTAGGACCTCTGGAAAAGCAGCCAGTGCTCTTAACCACTGAGCCATCTCTCCAGCCCCCTTGGCTGAGTTTTTATAATTAATAATAAGTCTCCATATGGTGATTTGGGAGTTGGTAGGAGGGACAGAAAAAGCCCCCTGCAGTCTGAGGCTAGCCTCTGCTCACAGCGTGGAGGCAATGAAGATGACAGACCCTAGGCACATCCCCCCTCCTGCCTCGCTCCATGTGGTTTTGGGCTCTTGCTGTACAGACACAGTGATCTGAGTTCAAACCCCAGAACCTACATTAGGTTGGGCATGCCTGGAATCTGCAATCCTATGGCGAGATGGGAGACCGAGCTATGTGAAGACTCAGAATGCTGCGGGTCAGCTAGCCGGGATTCTCGAACAAAGTGGAAGGTAAAGATGACCTCCTCTACATGTGTGCCCTGGCACGTGTGCATCTGGATGGACACACACACACACACACACACACACACACACACGCACACGCACACGCATGCACGCACAAGACTTTTGTCAATGACACCAGGTGAGAAATTTGTTTTCAACTGTGGTTGTGAGTGAGACACAGGTGTCTCTGATTTTCAGTCCTGTATTCCTGGAACACTGTCACTGAGTCTTCCCACCCACGATGACCGGCTCTCAAAAGCTGTCACCTACATCGGTGTATGTCACACCCCACAAACAGCCAAGCTGAAGCTCCTGGCAGAAGCTAAACCCCCAGAAGGGTCTCTGGGGATGCAGAGATGGCTCAGAGGTTAAAAGCACCTGCTGCTGCAGCACCTACCCCAGGGGACTGAAACTGTCTATAGCTCTAGTTACAGGGGATTTGATGCTCTCTTCTGGCCTCCACAGGCACCTGTGTGTAAGTGCACACCCACACAGATGCATATAGACACAAACATACAAATAGAAACAAGTGAAAGAGGAAGATCTGCTGAGCCAGCATCGTGGCAGGGTGGGTAAACGTGCTTGAACCAAGCCTAACGGTTTGAGACATTCTCCCCCAAGTCCCACAGGATAGAAGGAGAGGAATGATAATATCTCCAGTCGTGCTTACTAGATGTACTCAGCGGATGCATTCATTCATGTGCACATCATACCTGTGCACATGTGCATACCTGCAAACACATGTACATGCTCACATGTGTGTATGTGTACATGCACAGACACACAGTAAAATAAATAAAGAATTCAAAGTTTCTGCTTTGATTGTAATTTGTCTCGGTTGCATCCCGGACAGCCTCTCAACTGGCCTCTTCTTTCACAGTGACCAATGTGATGTTCAGATTAAGCATAATTTATGGGACTGGAGAGATGGCTCAGTGGTTTAGAGCACTGGCTGCTCTTCCAGAGGACCTGGGTTCAATTCCCAGCACCCACATGATGCTGTGGCTCACATCCATCTATAACTCCAATTTCAGGGGATATGACACCTTCACACAAATGCACACAAAATAATTTTTAAGCATCAATTTATGAAGAGCGGATGACACACAAGAAATATATGAATGTGTAAACAAAAACTGCTCATTTGTTTCCCAGCTGCTCAGCCTCAAATTACTACACAGAAACTATATTAATTATAAAACAATTTGGCTGATGTCTCAGGCATATTTCTCGCTAGCTCTTACATCTTACATTAACTCATTTCTATTTTTCTGTGTATGTCACGAGGCGGTGGCTTACCGGGTAAGAAGCTGGCATCTGTCTTCTCTGGCAGCTACATGGCATCTCTCTGACTCTGCCTAACCTGTCTATATAGCTCTCTTCAGATTTCTGCCTGGCTTTGCTCTGCTAAGCCATTGGCCGAAACAACTTCTTTATTAACCAAACGTGGTAAGACATATTCACAGCATACAGATGGGAATCTCATATCAAATGTGAGACCTCCAGGACTCAACAGAAACAAATATACAAGGCTGGGCAGTGGTGGTGCCCACCCTTAATCCCAGCACTCAGGAAGCAGCGGCAGGAGAATCTCAGTGACTACGAGGCCAGCCTGGACTACAAAGAGAGTTTCAGGATAGCCAGGACTGTTACACCAAGAAACCCTGTCTCAAAAAAACAAAACAAAGGCAACAACAAAACAAACAAACAAATATACTTCATCTCTCCCTGCTCTTCACACTAAATGCTGCTGCTTTCCATTGTTTCCATTGTTTGCTTCTCACTGGTTCCCGCAGACCTGGGAGAAGACACGCCCACAGAGATGGATGGAGGCGTATAACATCACCAGAGAGATCCCAAGCCCACCACACAGCAAACAGCAAGCCCAGGTCCTCCATTCTTAGGGCTCCCCTGTGAGAAACCCATCACCTCATGACACAACAACCTTAATCCAACTGAACAAATTTAAGATGTTCCCAGAGCTTGTAAAAGACCAGCAGGATGTGGCCTGCAAGGAGAATCAAAGTACCTGGGGTATTTGCAAAGAGAAGAGTGGGATGGCTTTAAAATGAACCAAACTGTGTTGGTTACTAACCGTTACCCCATGGAAATCGTCAGTCCAAAGTTACTACTGTGTGCACACACCGCGTGGTCTTTCTTTTCCCCATTTTTTGTAGTGACTTTGGTTATCTGTTTTGGTTTTTGTGTGTGGCATGTGGTGTGCATTGCTTGCATGTGGGTACCAAATGCGAGTGCTTCTACTCACATGCAGAGGTTGGAGTAGATGCGAGCTGTCTGCCTTTCCCTCTGTTGCTCTCCGCATCACCTTGAGGCAGGGTCTCGCACTGAATCAGAAGTTCATCACTTTGGCTAGGCTGGTCAGCCAGCGAGTTCCCAGGATCTGCCTGTCTCTGCTCTGCAATGCTGGCACCACAGGCAGCCGTGCATGCCTGGCATTTATGTGGATGCTGGAGATTTGAACTCTGGTCTCTTGCTTGCAAAGCAAGTATCCGTACTTAGCAACTAACCAGGCACCACCCCCATGCCAGTACATAGACTTCTTACTTGGCTTGCTCTCTCTCATGGGCAAGTCAAATCTTCTAATATCCTGGGAAAACTCCAGACTGACATGAACCTTGCAGCAAGGTGTCTCTCCTATGTATGTGTGAGCGTGTGCACACAAAGCCAGAGATCAGCCTTAGGCACCGCACCTCAGGTGGTATCCACACTCCTGTCCCTGACTCTCCAGCCCTGGGATTATAGGTGTGCATCTCCACTGTTTTATTTTATTGTTTTATTTCTTAACACATAATCTGGGAGTTAAACTCAAGCCCTCATATTTGCACGGCCTTCGGCTCTCTCCTCAGACCCTTGACTAACTTTCATTTGAGACTCAGGTTTCCCCCAGTTGGACTGTAAGAAAAAAAAGTGTGTTTGGCTCATATACCATGGCCTTCCACTGCACCACGCACAGCTGGCACCACAGTTACATTTTTCTGTCCTTTTCTGTGGAGCTAGGAGTTGTGGGATATTAGTTCAAGGTGTGTCACATTCGGTTGGATTGCACTTGTTTTAACTCTGTAAAGCGTGTTACTTTGCCTTCCTAAAACACCTGTTTGCTCTAATAAAGAGCTGAACAGCCAGTAGCTGGCAGGAGGGAGGGACAGGCACAGCTGCCAGGCAGAGAGAATAAATAGAAGGAGAAAAAGAGAAGAGAGAGGAGCAAGAAAAGAAGGAGAGGAGGGTGCTGGGGGCCAGTCACCCAGCCACACAGTCAGCCAAGAAGTAAGAAGGAAAGAGAATTATTTACAACAGAGCAAGTTAAAAGCCCAGAGGCAAAAGGTGGGCAGGATAATTAGTTAGGAAAAGCTGTCTAGAAACAAGTCAGGCCAAGGCCGAGTGTTTATAAGTAAAAAGAAGTCTCCATGTATTTATTTGGAAGCTGGAGGGTGGCCCCCCAAAGAACAAAGAGTAAAGGACAAAGCCGATAACAATGAGTGGTCCCAAGATTTGTCTCAGTCCAGAGAGCCCCCTCAATCCAGTCCAAACACATGTGAAACTCTTCTCTCATCCCTTCAAGTCGTGATGCTGGGCCTACATCTTACATACATGTACACACCGTATGTATCATGTAGGCCACACTGTAATCCTGAACCTGTATCTTACACATATGTACACTCTGTATGTATCACATAGGCCACACCATGATTCTGGACCTACATCTTACACACACACACACACACACACACACACACACACATCGTATGTATCATGTAGGCCAATGTGACTGCTGTCATCACCCCAGATACGTGTATGAAGGACCTTTACCAACTTCTGTAAGCTGCCTATAAAGGACTATCATTAGGACTACAATTTACAAAGAGTGGGTTGGTAAAGATGGCTTAACGGTTAAAGGTGCTTGGGCCAAACCTGATGCGCTGAGGTTGGGTTCCTGGGTCCCACAGGGTTGGAGGAAAGAACCGACTCCTGCAAGTAGGCTGCTGACCTCCACATGGCTGTGATAGCAGCCCTCCACAGAATAAATAAAGGAATGAATGAAAATAATTCAAATTCTATCAAATAGTATTATAGACTCATATTTTTTGTAAAGGAGGAGCGTCAAATCATCCCACAAAACTTTCAGGAGGATATGTAGCTAACTTCATGGAAGACACAGATGGGAATGACCTCCAAAGAACCCAGGTGACAATTATGAATCATTAGACAAGGAAACTGGGCAGGACCCACTAGTAGCATTTCTTCACAGACCCCAGGCAGTCCTCCGGACTCAGCAGTGACTCACCCTTCTTCTCCCTGCTTGGGGAAGGCCTCTGCCTGCGTCCCAGAAGTCTCCAGAAGAAGAGTATCAATGTGTGGCTCCATCTGAGAAGCGTTTTTTCACAATGTTCCATTATTGACAAATCTCTCTTGGACTGGGTTCAGCTGTCAAGGCTGACACATGGCAGACCAGTGCAAGCCTCAAGCAATTCCACTTTGCTTTGGAAGAATCTTTGGCCCAGATGAAAGCAAAATGAGGTTCCTAATGTTACCAGGCTTCTGGCCTTGGGCATCTCTACCAACCTCAGCAACAATGAGGATGAAGCTATAGTGTCTCCCAGAAGGAGGGAGGCTGGTACTCTACCGTGACAACACTGTCCGAACTCAACACGTCATCCAGCTTGCTGTGCGTCAGAATCTCCTCAGATGCAGACACCTATAATGGAATGATTTGTCCATTACCACAGCATAGACCCTCACTCATGGCTCTTTAGGAGCCTGCTGTGTAGAAGGACTAGCAAGTGCCAGCTCCTTGCTTGGACTCGGCTCCCGTCTTGCTGTGTGTCCATCCCCATTCTGAGCTCTGGGGACCATGATTTACTTTTTAACTCAGACGTCCAGGTCCCCTTTCAGCTGGAAGGGAAATCAGAACCAATCAGGACTAGCTTCACCCGTAGCACCTTTCTAGCATGGAGTCGAAGTAGGAAACCCAGCACCTTGATGCTGTGTGCTTGGGCACGCAGCCTCCACGAGATGGGTGACAATGTGCGCATGTGCGTTCAACCTCCACGTGGTGGGTGATGAAGTGCGCATGGGCATAAAACCTCCATGAGGTGGGTGATGAAGTGCGCATGGGCATAAAACCTCCACTTGGTTGGTGACTGAGCCACGACACGCTTCCTCCCCATGGGTCAGCTTCGCATCTGAACACCAAAAGGCTGACTCTGAGCCAGCTGGGGGACTGGGGACTCAGAGACAGCTGGGGGACCAGGGAGTCCACATCCAGAGCAGAACGTGGACAGCATTCCCAGGTGATGATGCCCCTTAGAGGAGGAGTCAGCTCATCGGTGGGGAGGGAGCACCTGTGAGCTGGGTGACCTTCCTAGTAGTGTGTTTGTTTGACAACCCGAGGCAACAAGTTGTAGATAAAGGGGAAGAGAGGAAGAGGAAAACAGAAGATTCTCTAAGGCTAAAGGCATCCACTCGGGTCTGCCAAAACCTCGTAAAACTGTAAATGTCCAGGCACGTATAAACACAGTGAGAAAAATAAGGGCAAGGTCTGGGAAGGCTGGAAACAGGTCCTTTATCCTTCGTATTGCGTGGGCTCGCTCACTGTTACTGGATCAATTGTTACATAATAAATACCCAAGAAATACCCGTGGAAGGAATGCATGGCAGGAAGAAACCGCGTGGACCGGGACTATCAGGGAAGGTGTTGTGGACGAGATGGGTTTGTGGGGGATGGGTAGGAGGGGGATAACTGGAGGATGGATGGAGTCCAGGGAAACCCTGACTTCAACGAAGATTGCCTCGGGAGGGTGAATGTGTGGTGTTGGGAGATGGATGGGTGGGGGAGGGGGGTTAGGCTGCTCTACATTCTGTTTCCCTAGAAGTTCCGTGATGCTGCATCCTGGGGCCATGCTATACAGAGCCTGGGGGATGATGCTCAGGGATTCTGCTCCATGCAGCTCTTCAGGGACCCAAGGCAGCTCTAGAGATTATTAACTGGAATAAGAGAGGGGAGGGTCCAATTTTATAGAGGGCCAAGCACAGAAAGAGAAAATGCAATTCTATCATGGGGGGGCATGTGGGTGAAGCTGGAGGGGGGTCAGTCTGATGGGGAAAGATAAATGTCCCTGTTCTCGGTTATGTGTGGAAACAGAAATGTGTTGCTTAGAAGAGACGGATGCTGGTCACTAGAAGGATGGAGGAAGGATACAGGGAGATGGGATTAGGGGTGTGAACATCTGGATAGATGAAGAAGTGGTTTTGAATGTACTGCAACAGAGAAGAAAGGGAAGTTCCGGGCAACTTTTCTGGTATTTTGTAAAAGGCTAGGAGAAAGGACTGGAATATTTGCAACAGGACAAATGGTCAGTGTCGAGGGAGACACCTTCCTAATGAATAAATTGGTCCTCACAGAGTATGTATCTATTTAATTATTTTACATGGTACTCTATAAGTATATCTGGTTATTAGACACCAATTAAAAATACACGAATAAGCTGGGCACCATGGTACCCACCTACAGTCCCAGCATTTGGTAAGCTGAGACAGGTGGATTAGGAGTTCAGTGCCAGCCTTGGCTACATAAAACAAATCTGAAGCCAGTCAGGACTACATGAGATCTTGTCTCCAAAATAAATAGATGATAGATAGATAGATAGATAGATAGATAGATAGATAGATAGATAGATAGATGATAGATAGATAGATTATAAAAAATAACACATAGATAGAAGATAATTTTAATATATAATTTTCCTTGTAAATCATACAGTGGCCAACAGGCCTCCATGAAGGTGCTCAAGGCCTCTGATGAGGACTAGGGAAATACTAGTCAAATCCTTAGTGAGTTATTATCCAGATATGTCAGAATGGCCGTCACCAAAAGGTTGACAACTATTCATGACAACGTGAAGGGAGAGCAATGACCCTAAAAATTCCCATGGGGATGGAAATTGGGGAGACCAATTGGAAAAAGTAGGTTTATCTGGAAATTCACTTTGGGGTATGGCTCATGTAAAGGAATTGAGATGAAGATTCCAGGAGATGTGACATTGTGCTTTTCACAGTGACCAAGCTATAAGCATAGCCAATATGTTTGGTAGTGGATGAGTGGACCAGGAAAATGTGTTATACAGGCAAGAAAATGTTATTCACAGAAGAAGATATCACGCTAAGAAAAATAAGACAGATATGAAGGATAAATTTCACCTGATTCCTTCTAGAAGGGACTGAAATCACCAGACCTATAAAAGCCAGTTCTAGATTTACCACACACCAAGCTGGATAGTAATGGCCACACATCACACTGATGTTGCATTTTCAAATTATATGGGTGTTTGCCTTCATGTATATCTGTGCACTACATGCATGTAGTGTCTGCAGAGGCCAGAAAAAAAAGGCATCAGTTGTGAACTGTCATGTGGGTGCTGGGAACTGAACCCAGGTTCTCTGGAAGAGCAGCCAGTGCTCCCAACCACTGAGTCACCTCTCCAATCCAGTGCTGCTTTTTTTTTTTAAAACCAAAATAGAGTGGCAGTTGTAGAAGAAAACTAGGCAAAGTCATCCTCAGAGTCATGGAGCTCCTGAGATGGGGGTAACCCAAGGCTCCCTGCATGGGACATCAAAGGACAATAGACATCTTTTTCTGTGTCTTCAACTTATGTCTAAACAGGCTGGGTGAGGACACCTGAGGCAAGTTCAGAGAACAACAGAACTCTTTTCCAGCCAGCCCATCATTTCCCAGTGTCTCCCTTCCCAACCAGGCACATTTTATTGTCTATTTATCCATCCATCTGTCTGTCTATCTATCTGTCTATCTATCCATCGATCCATCCACCCATCCATCTATTTCTATCTGTCTGTCTATCGTCATGTTTGTCTGTCTATCAATCATGTATCTATGTATCATCTGTATGTCTATTTATCTATCTATATCTATCTATCTATCTATCTATCTATCTATCTATCTATCTATCTATCTATACATCCATCCATCCACCATCCATCCATTTCTATCTATCTATCTATCTATCTATCTGTCTGTCTGTCTGTCTGTCTGTCTGTCTGTCTATCTATCCATCCATCCACCATCCATTTCTATCTATCTGTCTGTCTATCTATCTATCTATCTATCTATCTATCTATCTATCACCTCCCTCTACCTATCTATCACCCCTCTGTCTGTCTATTACTGGAGTTGTGAAGAACACTGCTATGTAGCCAGCTTATGCTCTCATCCTCTATGTAGAGCACGCTGGTCTTCAACAGGTAGCAATGCCCCTACCTCAGCCTCCCAATTGCTGGGATCACAGCCATACACCATTATCCCCATCTCTTTATTCATCTGCTTTTGAGACAGAATTTCATTGTGCAACCCAAGCTTTCCTTGAACTTGTTATGTAGCCCAGGTTGGTCTCAAATTCATAATCCTTCTGCCTCAGTCTCTTGAGTAGTAGGATATGTGGTGTATGTTAGTATGGACGGCTAAAATACTATTCCTCTTCTTATAAAATGGCAGTTGTTTTCTTTTAATTTAATGTGTATGTGTAACATGTGTGTACAGGTGACCATGGGAACCAGAAGACAACATTAGAGCCCCTGGAAATGAACTGATGTTACAGGCAGTTGTCAAATGCATGTGGAATGCTGGGAACTGAACCTGCAAGAGCAGTAATGGCTGAGCTAGCCCCAGTACCCCAGACCATGTTATTCTTAATGCATCGATGAACTGAGAGCAAGCCCTTGGCAGTTAATCGCTGATGAAAATGGACTCGAGTAGTTAGAAAAGCATGAGATATGCTAAGAATATTTAGGAACTAAGATTAAATGAACAGAAATTACCTCACAAATTCGAGCTGAGGCATTTCAGGTCTCTCGGGGTTTATGGCACGTCGTGAATGGTGCTTTCCCATGTCGTTCATGTCTCCGTGATGACTTCTGCACTGGATTCTGACCACTGTCTCCGCTGCTAAAATGTTAGAGGACCCTCTATTTGAACCCGGGGGTGCTGTGAGAGTCGTGGATACTGAATCCAGTTACCACGACAACAGTGTCAGTGCCCAGGCTCCAGGTACCCTCAGAAATGCACCACTTGAGCAAGCAACATTGCCGGTGTTTTCCCAAGAGTGGTCTCTGAACCAGCTGCATGAGTACAAGCTAGAAAATGGTTAAAAATGAAAACTGCTTAATAGCTGCTGCCATGAACCCAAAGCAGGGGTCAAGGTGAGGATGTTAAAACTGTGTGTTTTCTGGAGCACCTGGGCCATTGGCTCTGCAGCCACATTCAGGGCTTTTGTGCTAGGTAGGACATTGTTTCTCAACTGTGGTCACCTGGGAGTGACGCAGAACTACGGAATCTACGAGCAGTCTCTCCCCCAGCTGTGGCACCGGGGCCTCCTCTATGGTGTCCTCAACCATCCTCAAGTTCACGTGCTGAAGAACGCCGTCCCAGCCTAGGTCTTAACATATGTCTGAGCACAAGATTCAGGACACTTTCATGGCCAGGACTCACTTCCAGGAATTCCAGCTCAGTTGGTCAGGGGCCTGGCTCAGAAACTGGGATTTCAAAAGATTTCTCCAATGGAATCTAACATACAGTAAAACCTGGGAGAGGGAAGGCGGCACCTGTGCTCATCCCTGGCCCTCGAGGTTGGGCGCTCCCTGAAGAGCAATAGAAAAGTTGCCAGGATGTTTTGGGAGCAGCTACTGTCTCTACCTGTCGTCTGTCAAGGAGGGAGGCCACCCAAATCAAGGACTGTCAATCCACCCTCCTGTCAGCACCACACACACACACACACACAATAACACAATGCTCAAGGCCCTGGGTTCAGAGGGCGGGCAGGTCGAGGGAGAGGTTTTATTACCATAAAGCCTGCATTCTCTGAGCTGGGCGTTAATTAATTTCAAAGTAGGCTGAGTGATGGGGGAGGGCTAGTATTGCCAAGTGGGTCATAAAAAAGCTTTTCAAAAAGTCCCGCTTGCCACCTGGAATGTCTCCACACAGACCCACCCACCACATCATGGTTAGAGAGAAAGGCCAGCCAGCGAGCAGTGCACCTTCGCCAGCGCCGGGATCATATACGGTCTGTGGTGTGTGTACATGCGTGCATGCAGATTTGCATGTGCTGAAGACAACTTCTATTTTATTGCCAAAAGGAAGAGTCCACTAGTAGCTTGTAGTTGAATGGGAAGGTTCTGTGCAGAACCGGAAGGTGGATGGGGAGTCGAAAATGGGACTGGGCAAGGCACAGGTGACAGCAAGGCAGAAGGAGGGGCCTTGAGAGAAGAGAAGGGCCGAGACAGTTCAGGCTCAACCTACCACCTCCAATTCCAGGCATCCTTGCTGCGACCCCCACTCCCTCCTCATTCCCCTCCTATGTCAACCCTACCTTGCCTTCATAGCCCCCCTGTGATTCTGACCTTTCTCCCACCCACCTGGTCTCATCTGAGGTCACCTCTAAACATGTCCAGAGCGATGAGCCAGTCTTTGAAAATTCACAGTCCCTGGGAGGAAGCTACTGCTGCTATGGGGGAAATGACCCCTCCACTCCCACGGGCACATGTGACCAACTTCTGAGTCACTTTGCATGAACTCAGCCTCATTCCCTCTTCCTCATGGTGTTTGGGACAATCTCAGCTCTCACAAGCTCAAAATTTCTAGGCATTTGCCCTCCAGAAGACACAGAATCAAGCATGGCCTTTTGATGCTGAGATAGCCCGAGATCTGGCTTGTGGTTTCATTTTTTTTCTCTTGTGTGATTTTGTTCCTCTCTCAACTTGAAAAACTTGAAAAATGATTTTGACAATCAATTCCCTAAGTCATTTCTTCATGCGAGAGCCTTGGCATGCTTGGAGGTTGGGAATCCTGGCCCACTATGGGAAGAAGGGGCCCCAACTTGGTTCTCAATGGAAAAGTGCAGGCTTTCTTCTTAGATTTAATAGAGACTCACAATGTTGGGGGTCAGAGGTAGATAGATCTCTGAGTTTGAGGTCAGTTTGATCTACATAGTGAGTTCCAGACCAGTCAAAGCTACATATAGTGGGTCCAGAAAAGAGGGAGAGAGAGAGAGAGAGAGAGAGAGAGAGAGAGAGAGAGAGAGAATAAGAACCATATTAAGTTGTTCACTGTACCTTGATGAGCTACATTCTCAAAGAAGGCATTTTGTGGTGGGCGTTGAACCTGGTGGCAAATGGGCAGATGTGGAGAGCATCATGAGGTCTTAGGGCCTAGGGTGTCTCGACCTGTTATAGCCCAAACCAGTCACAGAGATCCCACGACTTTCCCTCTACGGCAGAGCAAGGACCTCGGGTCTGCTTCAAAAACAGTAGCTCGCTCTGAACCACTCCTGCCAAAGTTCATGATTCCATGAAAGATGTACTTGGAGGGGGGAAAAAAGTACCCCAGAGGTAGAAACCTCCTGGATGCCCCGTTCTCTGGGTCAGTCTGAGGAAGTTTTGGGGAAGAAATAGCCGATCAGATGCCAGAGAACCCAAGCCTCTCACTTGAGGTGGGAGAAGGATTTATTAGATCCCTGGATTAAGATTCCTGCATTTAAGACACTGTTCACAAGCACTTAATGGGTTTTTCCCACCCGTTAAGAGCCAACTGAGGGCACAGTGTTCTATTTTAATAGAAGCTGTAACTCCATTTCATTTATAGACTAAACTGACAGAAAAAAAAAATCTCCACCAGGGCAGTTCTCGCCAGAGAAAACATGACTTCATGTAATTGCTCAGGCCGTGGACTTGAAATAAAGGCTTGTCTGTACCCTGGGTGATCTCCTTTCCTCTTTCTGTTTTTGGGATGGAGGTTGACTGGAAGGGAAATTTCTGTGGTCAGTACCCTGTGAAGTTAACACTTCCGGGGCAGGACCCCTGTTCTAGGCAGACACCCTGAAATGCAATTGCAGAACAGCCTATTGGCTTGTGGCGTCTCCGCGGCGGAAGACTCATGAGCAGAGGATGTCGGGATGGGGCAAAGCCAGAGGCACGATGGGACCCGTTTCCCATCCAAGTAACACTGAGTCAGTGTAGTTGAGATTTGTGGAGAACCCTTCAATTGTCACAAGAAAGAAACATTAGGAGAGAAAATTATTTCACACAGAACGAGACACAGATCCACTAAAAACTGAGGGCGTAAAGCAGACAGAGCTGGGGAAAGCGGCAATGAAGCCTTATGGGGGTGGAGGATTGGGGAGGAGTCAGAGGAGGAGTCAAGATGAACGGTTTGCATGTATGAAACTCTCAAAAGCTTCACTTAAAATGCTACTTAAAATCCTCCAGAACAAACAAGCGTCCACCTCTACTACTGTTTCCTAAGGAAGAAACTAAATATTCCTAAAATGACATACTTAGTGGCAAAGATACTGTATAGCAGGGTCCTAGACTTAGTAGGTCTCGTGATCTTAGCACGGCTGACTCCATGGTGGAAGGACCATTCAGGTTGTAAAACTCAGCATGTAGACAGCACCACCTGCCAAAACTAAAACGAAGGCCTAATCCATCAAAGTCCATAGTTCTGGGAAAGTCTCTAAAGGTACTGACCCTGCCTTCTGGCTTCTGCAGTGCTGCTTCTGGCTAGCTATTCTTGTTAACTGAGGTGTGTCAGCCCAGAATACTGTTTTTGTGCTTAAAAGCTCACCCTGGGAAAGTCTCAGGGCTACACTGAGATCCCAAACACCCCTTGTAGCAGCCAGCAGGCTAATAAAGGCTTTCTATTGCCTTAAGCCTGTGTCTGCACAGTCCTCTCTGGTGAATGCTCTACCACGTGTGCAATGGTATCTCTCAAGCATGGACCAGTGTGCACTCTCTACAACACCTATTATATAGGAAGTAAGAGGAATAAGAAGCAAGACCTAGTGATACTGCTTGTGGCACCTACTTGGGAAGCTGAGGTAAGAGGACCCCAAACTCAAGACTAAGCCAGGAATCTTGGCAAGACCCCATCTAAAAGTAAAATTTTATAATTTAGTGCATTTGCCCAGAATATGCAGAACCCTAGTTTCAGTACTACAAATTGCAACACATATACATACACATAATATGTAATACACACACAACATATACATACATACACACATACACACATATACATACACATAACATATAATACACACAACATATACATACGTACACACACATACACACATATATGACATACCATACAGTGTTTGAGAAGAAATAAATATACCATGTAAAGTGGGAATTTGTTCTAAGTTGATTAAATTAAAATGAGAAGCTATAAAAGATACAGGGGCTCAAGACATGTTAAGATGGCCACATCTTAGCAATTAAGGACATTGGATGCTCTCAGAGGAGAGGAGGGTGGTTCTCATCACCCACATATAGCGACTCTCACTTACAAGTAGCTCTAGCTCCACAGGATCCCTGGCACCTCACACACACGGTGTCCATATATACACAGACCCAAGCGCAGACACATGAATAAACAGAACTCTTAAAAGCAGATATAAAAGTTACAGACCATTTCCTTTTGTCTTTTGGTAAGGTGAGAGGGAATGTAAGTGTGTCCATGTGAGCATATTAAACAACTGGACAGAAACATTCTAAACTCCCCAAGGCAATCAGGTGTGGGTAACAGAATTACCAGAAAGTAACTGTGCAGTAGTCACATGAGATTCTTTTCAGCATTATTTGTATTGTTAGACACACAGAACATATCATAGCTCTTTTTATTAAATTTATCCTATTTTAGCTATGTGTATATGTGTGTCTGTATGTGAGCACATGCATGTGTGTGTGCAGTACCCGCACAGTCCAGAAGAGGGCACTGAGTCCCCTGGAGCTGGTATTATAGACAGTCGTGAGTGACTCCATGTAGGTGCTGGGAACTGAATCCTGGACCTCAGAAAAAGCAGTGCACATCCTTAACTGCCAAATCTCTCCAGATCCTGTGTTATTCTTAAAAT
Organism: Myodes glareolus; assembly: GCF_982192425.1. Classification (NCBI taxonomy): domain Eukaryota; kingdom Metazoa; phylum Chordata; class Mammalia; order Rodentia; family Cricetidae; genus Myodes; species Myodes glareolus. Next base: position 135,439,378 of record NC_142027.1, read on the forward strand.
CTACTTGCAATAGTATTTTTAATAAAAGAAAAGAAGTCTGCCTTAGATTCCTCACTGTATTTCCCCCTATAGTAAAGAAATTCTCCCAATGTTTGGACACAGTTTTTGTTAATCTCAGTTCTGTCATTTACCAGCTGTTGACACTGGGAAAGCCACCAAGAGTCTCTGAGTGTATCTTCCAGGCTGTTATATGATGACATTGGATGATGTCATGTTTGAACAGTCTGATACATACAAGATGCCCAAGTTAGAGACAAGAGAAGATAAATGCACTGTGCCTCCAATAAGTGCAACAGACCTAAACAGACCCAAGATCTAAACTTATGACTGTTGGCAAACACTAACCGAAGGGGCTCAGGGACTCCTGCTCAGTGTCCAGTCTGCAGTTGGCCACTATCTGGAGGAGCAACACCCTGGGGAATGTGGCATCTCTTCCTAAAGTACTTGTTCTCTAACAGGGAACCTGACTGTAACTGGAGGGTTCTCTCCCAAAATGTTTGGCCTATTGGCTCAGGCTTATCATTAACTAGCTCTTACAACTTAAATTAATCTATTTCTATTATTTTATATTTTATCGTGAAGCTTATGGCTTATTACCTCACATTTTGCTTCCCTGGTGGCTACTAGCATCTCCCTGACTCCACCTTCTTTCTCTCTGTCTCTCTGCTTGGATTTTCTGGCTAGCTATATTCTGCCCTGCCATAGACCAAAGCAGCTTCTTTATTAACCAATGGTAATAAAACATGTTCACAGAATCCAGAGACACATCCCACAGCACCTGACTGCCGTGACAAGAGGCCAACCTCATGGAGTACACACTGTGTTCCAGGGAGTGCTTGGCTCCTAAGCATGGCATGCTATCTCACTGCACCATTGCCCATTATTGTAGGGGGACATTGCTACTCTTCCGTCTTATAGATAAAGAAACCACACAGCAAAAAAGGTTACTTGACTTGATCAGAGTTATCAAGCCAGTTAGGGATGTCTGAGATCTTAGCCACTAGGGACTAGAGGTGCCTGATTTGTTAAGAGTGGGATCAAAAGGGGAGCTAGAGCTTCCAAAATCTTACAAGGAGCAATTGGTGTTCCAGCCAAGTGACCATCAGCATGCCCTGTGTGGTCCATCCTCACGGCACAACCCACCCTCCCCTGAAGTTTCTACTACAGAAAGCCTCAGCTGAGAGCTAAGGATACATATGCTGTCCATGATGCTAGGCTTGGCCCCCACTCTGGTCATCACTCTGTCAGGCTTCTGAGCTAAGTGTTGAGACTGACCCTTCCGTCAGAAACCAACTACTATGTAAGTATGCAATGCCCTTTGTTTTTACGGCGATAGTGTGCCACTCCAATTTAACCAGTGCCAGATCATGAGAATAGTTTTAAAGAAATGTAGTTTCAAAATGCTTATTAATACAGACCCATTGTCCCCTGATCAAAAGAACAGTGTTGCTGTTCCCTCAGCAACCAACGGATGAAAAGAAAAGGAATTTCTTCCTTCCGTGTAACAAAAGATCAAATTCATCACTTGTGTTACTTCCTGAGGCCTCTCTGCTGTCCCCAGTCACTTACTTCTCCAAACACCCAGGGACGTTCCCTCCTCTAGATGCCTCCAGAGGCATTGTGGCAGTTCTCTATCTTTGCTTCAAAATTCCATCTCAGTAAAGCTCACCAAAAGCTTTTTGTATATACTTTCTTTGGCGATTCTTGCAATCTAGGATCTTATACTGACCCTCCCACCCATTCACACTCCTGAAGGCTTCATAAGCTCTTACTCTTGTCTAAAATCATCAACTCATACGCACTCAACATAGCGAGGCTTGCTTGTTTGCTTTTCTCTGTCAACTCAGATCTCAGAGGAGTTTTTAATAAACAGTGGAATCCGGAAAAACTGTCTAAAAAGAAAAAAAAAACATACCCAGGAAGTCTCAGTTCCTATTAATTTAGTCATTACTGTGGCTAAAATCACCCCTAGACAGGAATCTGCGTTCTTCATTTATTCACCTTTAATCAGTTGAGTTTGTCAGTGATCCTGCTCTAATTACTTATCCTTGAAGTATGAACACCGTATCGGCGAAGGGCAATCACTGCGGCTGCTGTAGCAGCTTGGCAGAGATGTGAGACAGGTGAGAACCCGCCCACATCTCAGACTCAACCAATGGTACGGGAGGATGCTGATCTCAGTGGCGCGCGTGGGCGAAGCGCACGCACGCACGCACGCAGCATCTGCAAAATAGGCTTTGGATTTCCCACTCTTGTTTGTAGTGCATGCTTCCACCGCTTCCAAATATCAGCGAGAAGGGATCCCTAATTCAGGTTGACCTTTCCTGAGCGTGATCTAGATCTAGACAACCGGAGTTGGATGCCAGGGTTTTTCTTGAGAAGACTTCTGTAGACAAAAGCGGACTGAAGACCACCAAGATAGACATACTCCATAGTTTAGAAGAACAACAAACTAGTACAAACTGGTAATGATGCTTCCTCCGTTGGGACTCAATAAAACTATTTTCAAGTTTCACGAGGGAAAACTGACTGTAAATGTCTTCAGTTTTTCCCCTGAATTTTTTTCTCTGTCACTGATCTTGTAGATTTTAGGTTTATTGGAGACTGAGAATCCTTTTCTCCCAGTCCAGTATCACCATCCTCAGGCAAAACCCTAGTTCACTTTCTCCTGCTGAGGGCTCCAAGGATGATCTGGAAAAAAAACCAAGCTGTCTGTCTTCAATCACATCAATTTCAAAGGCTATAGGCATTCCCGGTTCCCATGTGTCTCGGAATACACCGTTATTTAAGGACCATGCATAGATTCACATAAATCAGTGCTTTTCAACTCTTGGTTACATCCGAACCTCCTGGGAGCTTTCATAAAAATCTAGACTCCCAGGCCATGTGCCAGGTCTACTGAGTTTGGACCCTGGGAGGAAGTTCAAGCTTGGTTAGGGACCATGACACAAGGCTGACTTCCTCAGCCTCTATCCCGAAGACCACCACAGTCAACGTCACCAGGTGAGCACGGTCACAGATTAGGCAGGAACCCTGGTGACCTTCCACTGGGCCACTAGCGAGGAGGGTTATCGGGGAGCCGTTGTATTCATGAATAGGCATTTCAAGGTCAGCGTGTTTTACTGAGTGTGACGGTGGCTTCTTCACTCTTTGTCACCTGCTACTGAAGATGGCTGGTGCTCTGAGAGAGGGGAGTATTTCCCAGAACGGCATCTCCCAAAGGAACTTGTCCCTGTGGAGTGCTCCGTTCTGGAGCCTGGAGTCTTGAAGTCAAGGTCAAGACTTCAACGCTCACATGCATGTACATGCATGTGTGCTTGTATATTTAATAGCTTGTTCAATGGGTGGCTTAGTTAGGGTCACTATTGTTGTGATAAAATACCATGACCAAGGCAACTTGGAGAAGAAAGAGTTTATTCCGCTCTCACATCCACATCACAGTTCATCACCAAAGGAAGTCAGGACAGGAACTCAAGCAGGGCAGGAACCTGGAGGCAGGAGCTGATGCAGAGGCCATGGAGGGTGCTGCTTACTGGTTTGCTCTCTATGGCTTGCTCAGCCCACCTTATAGAATCCAAAACCACCAGCCCAGGGATGACTCAATACACAATGGGCTGAGCCCTCCCCTATCAATCACTAATTAAGAAAACACCCTACAAGCTAGCCTACAGCTCTATATTATAGAGACATTTTCTCAATTGAGGCTCCCTCTTCTCTGAAGACTCCAGCTTGGTCAAGTCAACATAGAAGGAGCGGATACAATGGGTGAATATGCACACATTGTATCTCTGCCTGGAGGTCAGAGGTCGACCTCAGGCATCTTCCTCAATCCTTTTCTACTGTGTTTCTTAACGCAGGGCCTCTCACTGAACCTGAAGCTCATAGGTCCTTCTACTGTGCATGGCTTTTTACAGAGACGCCAGGGATCTGAACTTGAGTCCTTGCACTGTGCAGCAAGCGCCTGGCCAATAGAGCCACTGCCACAGCCCAAGTTCAGGATTCTAAGAGCCACAGGGTACTTGAACCCTGAAGAGTCTATCCTGTGGTTGAGAAAGCTGTAGACTTGGCATCTTTTGCCTGGATTGGGCCATGACATCTTTCCTCTGTGATCATCGTTATCAGTATCTGAAAAGCATCCTTTAACAGACTGACAGATGACGTGGCTGCATTACAGGAGGTTACACACACACACACACACACACACACACACACACACACACGTTATGTAGAGTTTAGAAGCAAGCCGAGGAAGAGAGGAAAGGAGGCAGAGCACAGGGCTGGAGACTCCACAGGTTGGGCCAAGGGATTTAACAGTCTGATGGTAATCAGAGAACGTGAGCGCCATTGCTGGTGTTGTTTCTAAAAGCATCCCAGCCAGGCTGGTGGTCTGACGTCCTAATTAGTTAATGGGCACAGGAGGGTTTTACATGTTTAGAAATGAAGGCTTATTGGATCAGCACTCAAAGATACTCACATGTTTTGGTAAAGCTGACATTTCCCTCTAAGACAAGGGGCCTCAAACTTGAACATGCGTCAGATCCCCTGGGGGGCCGATTAAAACACAGCTCACTGGGCCCCACTCCCCACGCATCTGATACAGCAGGTTTCGAGTGGGGGCTGAGCACTGCCGTTGTAATGAAGATTTGTTCTGAGTGACGCTGCTGCTGGTGGTCTGGGGGCCTTAGACTGATAGTGAATATTCTAGAAGTAGAAAAGCAGTGAAGAGGAAAATGGGACAGACACGGACAAAGAAAAGGGGACCACAGGAAGGAAATTATTAAACAGGACATGGAAAGAAAGAAGGGTGGGGGGAGAAAAGCCAGGAAGGGGGTGGTGGTGCATGCACTTGAATGCCTGTGCTCTTGTCTGAAAGGAGAGAAGAAAGAGAGACAGAGGGTGAGGCTGAGCATCCAGTGAGGACTGGCCAAGCAGTAAGGGCAGATGATGGTGGGACCCCCTTCCGGCGCATGCACGACCCACATGAAGTTTAATTTCCCCTGCGTAGCTGGATGTGCCAGTCGGTTGGGTTCTGGCCTCCACTGCTCACTCCCTTCATCCCGACTCCCCACTCCCTCCACTTTCCTGTCACTAGATAGCAGCAAGCGGCTTGCTTTCCACTGAGTGACCCAAAGCGCCCCAGTGTGGCGAGGCACTTTGATTTTTCATCTCTAATCTTTAAATTATTCAATAAATAGTAATGATACCCCAAGCACAAATATACCCACTGCAAATTTGTAGAATACTGTGGATTTTTTTTTTTACATGTGGAGTTCAGAGGACAACTTGTAGGTTCCAGGAATTAAACTCAGGTTGTCAGACTGGTGACAAGCCACTTTACCTGCTGAGCCATCTTGCTGGCCCAAACACTATAGACTTCTATAGATTTATTCTTGCATAAAATCTCTTTTAGTTCTAATTACTCCCAATCTCAGGCTACCTCTCAGGGTTGCTCGTGGTGGGTGACTTTTCAGATGTCTAGAATCCTTTCCTCATTCATGCATACGTATTCACCACTGGTCATTCAGAACAGAAGCAAGACTGTGTGATTCGTAGTATATAAGGACGTGGTTCGTTAATCAGATACCATTGCCTCTCTGTGTGCCTCTCTGTGTGGGGTGGGATTCGGGTCTGTTCTTGAGCCTGACTGTTGAGTATTCCACTTCTCACAGTGCCAGAATCTGAGCTCACTGGTCAATAGCGGACGAGCGATCGCGTAGCCAGCAATTTTCCCCAGTTACAAACAGCAAGGCTCCAAACATCCCTGCTCTAGCGCTCTTTCGGATGGGCTAACTTTGAAAAGATGGGCTGCACACACCAGACACAAACTGAAAAGGCTCTAGCCACTTGGCACTTGACAATCTATTCTGTTTTGTTGAATGACTTTTCTGTGCTTAAGAAGGAAATGGACTTGTTTTCCTGACTGGTTTTTGTCTTGTTTTGGAGCTGGGCAAGAGACCCAGGGCTTTCCACACCCACCCTAGGTATTGCTCTCACCTGAACAGTCTCCCAGTTCCCAATATTCCCTTTGACCTTATCTTAAGGGGGTGCTAAAAATTGAAAATAGCATGCCCCTCCCAACCACCCAGTGTTTTGGGGAAGATTGTCCTTCAAGCCAGAGCGTCAAGATAGGGACTGGAAGACCACGCTCTCGCTGAGTTCGTCCTCCTCCTGGTACGAAAACAACACAGTTTTCCAGGCTGACTGGAATCGCGCCTGCGCTGGTTTCCTGCTCTTTGCTCTCTGGTGCCCGGTGCTGTTTTCTGTGGGGCTGTGAGGTCCCCCAGCCTGGGTGATGACTTTGGTCCACACCATGTGGCCACTCTCAAGCCACCTGATTCCCTGTGACTCAGCCCCACGCTCATCCCCGAGTCATTAGAGAGTGGAAATCATGAGAAAGTCCGGGCATGCAGCCAGGGAGCAACAGAGCATGCCCAGAGAAATCAGGGATCCCCGTTTCCGCCAGGGAGACACGAGGAGAGACAGCAAGTTCTTCACGGTCGGGGTGGGCGACTCTCAAAGAGCTGGCTATTGGGAAGGCAGAGAGGGGGTCCCTTGTGTGTGGCAGCCATTGGGAACAAACAGACTCGTCCTGAAGCAAACAAGGGAAATAAGAGTTGAACTACACCACAGGGCAGTGGTGAACTTTCTGCCCAGGTTTCCCCAGGACCTCCTCAGGGTTTGCATGAGGAATGTCCCCCAGGGGTACATGTGTTTCAACACTCAATCCCCAGTAGGTGGTGCTGTTTGGGGGAGGTGGCAGACCCTAGCTGGTGGCACAGGGATACAGGGATGCTCCAGAGGATCAAAGCCCAGCTCGGCTTCCTACCCAAGCTCTCACCACCAGCTACTGACCTGTAAGAGCCACGTGCTCCCACTACCATGGGCGAAGTCCACTCCAGCCACGGTGCTTTCCTTAGATAGTGGCCCGGATGTTCCAAAGGGTGAGCCAACATAAGACCGTCTCTTCAGTCATATGTTTAATCCTAGTGACGGCAACAGACATCTTCATTATGAGTCGTTACAAAGAGGAACTGAATTTGTTGAGCAGTCAGTGTATCTCAGGCGCCATCGTTGGCACTTGGAAAATCTTAACCCATCCAGTTCTCAGACAACCGTTTGATAGACATTGTTGGCATCTTCATTGTGGATTGGGGAAGCTGAGACTCAGGGAGGTTTTTTAAAAAGCACTTTGCCACATATTTAAGAGAGGGTAATCCACTGGCTTCAAAATGTTTTGTGCATATCACTAACCATTAATACACAAATATGCAAATGATCCCAACTGCCAAGCTCTTACTGGGATACTATTACCCCAAAGTGAGTGATTAAAAACTGTGGCCATGTGTTATCACCCCTTCTGATGATCAGGTCAGGACTGCGCAAGCAGCCTCTCTGTGGTTCTAGATCACAGGCTCACATGATGCTGCTCGGATGTGGTCAGGAGGGTGGCCGTCTTGTGAAGGTTCTACTGGACATAAACCCATTTCCAAGGTCTTCTGTGAACTGGTGTCAGGAAGCCTCAGCAACTCGCTATGGCAGTCTCTGGGGGGGAGGGGGCGCTTTTTCTGAAAGAATTCCCCCAGGTCAATATGGAGGGAGGAAGAGAGAGAGGAAAGGAGGGAGGGAGGAGAAATGGGAGAGCGAGAGGGAAGAGGAAAGAGGAGAAGAGCTCGGTGGGAACAGAGGAAGGGAGAAACAGGGCAGGACGGAGAAGAAGCAGCAGGAGAGAGAAAGGTTGCTGTAGTTTTGGTATCTCAAAAGTGACCCTCTGTGGCTTCTGCAGGGTACCATTGGTCCTCCAGACCAACCCTGGGGAAAGTGGGGTGTGTTGCGTCACCATAGGACCGTTTGGGGTCATCTTGGAGGCGCCACCCTGGGAAGCACCTGCCACCTAGCAAACCTTGGAGGGCACTGAGGACCAAGGGCCTATTCTTTTTTCTCTGTCTCCTGACACCATCCTAACCAAAGCCCAATGTTCACTAGACGATGACTCCTCTCCAAACATGAGGGGATTTTAATATTGATTCTGCCTGTCACTATTACCCAATACATTTTGTTCCCATCAACTCCGTATTCTCAACAAACCTTGTCCCATTCTTCACTACCCCAGATCAAAGATGTGGCTTCTTCTATGGTACCCTCTCCATCATCAAAAATATGTCCTTCCGTCTTGTCCTCGCTATGGTCCATGAAATAGAAGACCGTACTTCCCAGCCATCAGGTTTCAGTTGAAATCGACCAATGGGAGTCACAAACAGCAGACTGAGGGCGGGAAGAGAGGTTTAGGACATCCACACCCCCATGCTCTCTTTCTGCGCCATCTTTCTGGCAGTGGTTGTGTGTCCACTGCGCCTGCGTCTCTTCCTAAGCTACTCACTTCCATGCCCGAGTTCTCACTGGACCCTGGGAAGTCTACTTCCTCCCATCGTCTCAGCATCCCTACTCCCCGGGGTCCTTAGAAGTCCCTGCATTTCTCACTATCTATTTCCAGTCTTCCAACCCACTCACACCTACATAAATAACTCCCTGTGTAAACATCACCTTTGACCCAGACAGACAGAACTGATTTCTCTGTTGAAATCCAGGACCCACAGACAGTGGCGTGAGCTTTGGCTCTCGGGACTCTGTTCCTTCACACGTTGCGAGGCAATCCTTCGGCAGTGTGTCAGTGCTGATGAGGGCACAAGGCTCATTGCAGTGGCCCCAGAAGCCCACTGGGATTCAAGTCCCTTAGAGTTATGTGGTCCCAGACTAACCAGTCACGCACCAGTAGCATTTTGAGTTCTGAGAGAGTGTAGACAATTGTTGGTGGAAGGCCAGCTTATGGGATATCCAAGAAGCTTGACTAGCAAGAATTGAAATGATCGCAGACCCCCCACTCCCACCCCAGTGCTCCCCCTTCCCTGGAAAACCAGGGTTTGCCCTTTGGGACTGTGTACATCTTCCTCTTTAACACAAGGTCTTTATAAGAATTTCCACTTTTTTTCTCTCTTTCTTGGGAAGTATGGTAGAGTAAATCTAGGCTTTTATTTGCGGTAACCTGTGGGAGAGAAGGGAAAACAAAGCTGCAAGGTTGTTGGGGAATCTGTCACTCACGTCTTAATTTCCCCGTCTACCCATTCACTCTAAGATCCAGCCCATTATACTGGTAGATTTCCTGGGTCCTTAAACGAATCAGGTAAGATCCCTGCTAGCGAGAGGCTCTGGAGAGAGAGACCGAGGGGCTCTAGAGAGGAGACCAAGCGTGGAGGCTCCACAGCCTGAGGAAGAGAGGCAGAGGTTGGTGCTTGACTCTTTAGGTCTCCCTCACGACTACATTTTTCTGAGGCCAAGTCTTTCACGAAAACTTGAGTTCACTGACTAGGCCAGGAACTCTAGGGATCCAGCTGTCTCCCGACACCAGCACAGGGTTTGAGACGCATGCCCCTCTTCCCCGTTTTTATGTGGGTGCTGAGGACTTGAACTCAGTCCTCTTTTTTGGCAGGGCAAGCGTTACCAACTGCACCATCCACTTGGCCCAGGGACTGCTTTTGTTTCCAAATGCAATGACCTCATTTGATTAGCCAAGCAGTTTAATTACACTCAAGCTCCATTAATACAGGAGTATGTATTAGAAATTGATTGGACTTCATTCGTGACTCCAGATTCTCTTCTTTTTCTGAACCATAGCAAATCAGGCTGGGAAGCCGTCTTTCATGGACCATGCTCCAAAGAGAGCAAACAGATCATCCAGGGCACTTGGGTTTGTTCATGTGTAAACACAGATGTACTGTGGGAGAATCTCTGAAGGAAGGATGAAGAATGAGGAAGGAACATAATCTTCTAACGAAACTGTCTGGAAGCTACAGGAGATCTTCCCGTTCAAGTTCTTCTGAAAGAATAGGGGAAATTTCCTTCTCTTTCCCACCCTGACGAATCCTCACTCTAACAGTTCCTGGAGTTAGGACTCAAGGCCATTAGTCCAACCACAGCCACCAACTCAAGTCAGAGAGAGAGAAAGAGAGGGTCAGCTGCGCTTGCTTTTCTGGGCCTTTCATGCCTTAATTACAGGCATGAAACACACACCAAGGGAGGAAGGGCTGCCAGGATTGCTGCAGGGGTGCGGTCTGCTCTTTGCCTTGATGCAGGGCCTTGGAATCACCTGTTTTTCTTGTAATAGAAGAGATCTAAGGAATCCCAGAAAGAGATGTTCACACAGGGTGGACAGTCTGATCACCACAAGATGGACACGGTTTTCTTGCTGGCTTCCCCACTGCCAAAGGCAGCTTCTTTATTCATTAGCCAATAAAAGCAGTACATATACAGAAGGACTTCCAACACTATTTCCCCTTTTCTGTTTAAATAAAAAGGGAGGCTTTAACTTTAACATAGCAAAATTTCCTATAACAAAACAGGTATCAACCAAGAATTACAGTTACAATATTGATATCTACTTTATCTTTTATCATAACTAAGGAAAACTATAATTATAACTATCTATTTTCAACTCCATCAAAGTCTCCAGAAGGATATAGTATTACCTAAGTTAACAGGAAGTGCATTATAAGCAACTTCCAAAACTCTAGAATTGAAAAAGACATCTCACTGCCTGGATAATCACCCAAAGTTCTTCTGTACCATTGGGGCATCTGTCTTTAGCCTACTGGCCCAAAGTATCCAGTAGACTTTTTCACGAAGCAGGAAATTTCAAAGACAGTTCCACCTATATTGGCAGTTTGTCAGTCACATTTTTCTGAGTCCTGCAGAATGCCTCGCAGACTTTTTCATGAAACAGGAGCCCTGAGGGATCATCTCAACTTTAGGCAAGTTCAGCAGTCATTTTTCTGTGGGTCCTGCCTGTCCAGTTCATATAGCGTAGCATCAAGTAGCCCAGGCAAGAGCGGTTTCTTGCTCAAATGGTTAACCAACTCCATAAGGAGCCTCTGTGTACATCACCCTCTTGAAGTAGCTTGATGCTGCCAGGAGCAGATGTGTCTCATTGTCATGAAAAGTCCTAACTTCTTAAAACATTTTAAATGCCATATTCTGAAGGTCTCTGAAAGATTTGAAGAATACCTGTCTAACTGAAATATATCTCTATATATCTAGAAAACCTAATATGACTACAAGCTTGACTATTATAGATGATTATCTATTAACCCATATTTCTTAATTATACATTACATTTTTAAATGAGTTGCACCAATGCAATACCTTAATCAAGAGCAGAAATATATATATAACAAAATTGACCTTAAATTCATATCAATAACCAATATCTATACCAGTGTGAAGGATCCATCTCTATAGCATATTCCCCTTTAAAAGTAAACAAACATTATAAACAATATTTGGGAATTTGGGCCTAGTTCTCTCTAAACTGCTTCCTATTTTTTGTTGAGCAAAGTAATTTTTGGGTGTGTTCACAGCAACCTTTCGGATTGGGGGATTGGTCCATCAAACTACAATTGTCTAGAAGGAATCCATAGGTTCTCATCTTCTGTGGAAACAAAAGAAGAACCTCTTTCAAAAGGAACATATCCTTAGACCCATATTTTGAAGTCAAGACACCTTTAAGATATATATGTTGGTTTAGCTTAGCAGCCTATACAATTAAATGTCTCTTTGTACTTAGCTCCTTCACAGTCAAAAAATTCAAATAAAACACAATAATACACATATCCAGACTCTCTGTGTATTTTCCATCTTTATGTGGCTTATTTTTCTTTATTTTTAAGTCTATGACTGTCTGTACTCTGTCTCTTTAAAGACTTCCTTTTTTTTAATCAATTTATTTCTTATAACTATACTCTTTTTCTTGTCTCTCCCAAGCCTATGTACATTTATTCAACACTGTGACCCATTTACAAGTCTTTTTTTTATCTGAATCTGTCTTTATTGCGTATCTGTAATTATTTTCTGATCAGAAGCACCCATTTTTTTAATGCCAAGTGGGCATGGCTAGGGCCAACATGGCCCTGCCTGCTTGCTCTGCCCAGTCCAACATGGCAGAGGCATGTTTGCTTCCTCTGAGAGCCATGCACATTGCCCAATTTTTAGGTACACAGCAGGTCCATGTTGCCATTAAGCAAGCTGTAGCACTCTGCTCACAGAACCCATTTAAGTGCTGTAGTCCTGAAAGAGTCAGAGCCATCTGTGCTGGTGAACCAGGATGCCACCATTTTAAAACCGTGGTATGTGTGTGTGTGTGTGTGTGTGTGTATTGTTTTGTTTTTCCTGCTACTGCTGAATCAGAAAGACCTCTCTTAAGGAAGCTGCAGCACGCCACCAGCCGAAAAGAAAATGTGTCTAAACTTTGTTTTTTGTGTCTAGAATTCCTTTCCAGGCCTTCTCAGGTTTTACATGAATGTCTGTAGTCAGCTAAGTTGGTATACCAGTTTGTTATAGGAGGCCACTTGTTTGTTCCTGGATGCCCAGACCAGAAATAACCACCCAGAAACTGTATTAATTAAATCACTGCTTGGCCTATGAGCTCTAGCTTCTTATTGGCTAGCTCTTACATCCTAAAGTAACCCATCTGTTATTGCCACGTGGCTGTGGCTTACTGGCAAGATTCTGTCCGGCGTCTGTCTCTGATGGAGCTACATGGCTTCTCTTGACTCTACCTTCTTTCTCCCAGCATTCAGTTTAGTTTTCCCTGCCTACCTCTATTCTGCCCTGTGCAGGTTCAAGGCAGCTTCTTTATTCATTAACCAATAAAAGTATTCATTAACCAATAAAAGCAACATATATACAGAAGGATTTCCCACACCAATCATTCATCAATCAAGAAAATGCCCTACAGTCATACTTAGAGGTCAATCTGATGAAGGCATTTTCTCAATTTAGGTTGATCTTCTCAGATGACCCTAGCTTGTGCCAAGTTGACAAAAACTCATCCAGGACAGTACATATGTGTGAATATGTCTGTGTGTATGTGTATATATATGAATATATATATATGTGTGTACATGTGTATAAATGTATGTGTGTATAGATCTACATATGAGTACATGCATATATGCACATATGTACACAGGTGTGTACACGAACAAAGGATGTCAGAAATGCCTGTCCTCGGGGAGTAAGACACAGGCAAGAGTTGAAATGGAAACCACAGAGTAAGTTGGGGGCATGACGCACCTTTGGTTGCTGTGGTGTGCCTACACATTCATGTGTGTGCCAGTGCACACGTGTGTGTGAGTGCGCACATGTGTACAACTTTAATTGTTGCTCCTCAGACTCTGCCAACCTTTTTCTTTAAACAGAATCTCTCACTGGCTTGGAGCTCATCAGGTAGGCTAGGCTGGCTGACCAGTGAGCCCTAGGGTCATCCTCCTGCCTCTTTCCCCTTGCTGGGATTACAAGTATGTACTACTATGGGAACTAGGGTTTGAACTCAGGCCCTCATATATACAAGGCAAGGGTTTGACCAAATGAGCTATCTTCCCAGCCCCTGGACCAAACCGCTAAGGAAAAAATACGTGAATGAAACCCTTTCAAAGACTGCTCTATACAACCTGCGGATTTCTGTGTTCAAAGCGGAAGGCAGCCATAGTCCTTTCGTTGTTCGAGAGAGAGAGAAAAGGCTCACATCCATCAACAGAGAAAGCAGGCAAGGATCCCTGGCTTGTGAGAGGACAGACAACATTTACACAGGCACACGCACAGCGTCTTTTCTGAGGAGCAAGACAGACACAAATAGAGAAGGCTGAACACGGCAGCCTGCAGCCCTGGGCTGATGTCGAATAAAGCCAGGGCGCTAACACTAATGAATTCTGATGATTCGGGGCAGTCATTAAACTAATAAGCCCATTTCAAATTAGCACAGGGGCTGCAGCCAGCCGTCATTTAAAAGGCCGTCTTCATTATTTTAGACACAGCACACTTGTGAAAGTGACTGCAGGAGACAGGGCCCGACTCTCATCTGATGATTTTATCACTTGCCTGCCGGAGCATGAAGGAATCAGTGGGATGAAGTTGCTCTCTTGGTTTCTCCGGCCAGAGGGGAATTCTGCACAGCACTGTCTATTAAATCAACATTTTTTGAGATTTGCCTTTATTTACGATTTTGATTTAATTCTTAAAATTGTGTTAGTTGATCAAACATCAGCTTTTGGGGGAGGGGTTGTATTGACCTATGCATGTGGAGGTCAGAGGTCAATGCCAAATGTCTTTCTCAGTTTCCCCCCACCCTTACATATGGAGGCAGGGTCTGTCATTTGAATCCAGAGCTGGATTGTTTAGATGACAATCTCCATGAGGCAGGCTGTTTTAGGGATCCCCTGTTTGAACCTCCTAACCATCGGCAATACAAGCAGACCAACATAGTCGGCTAACACTCATGTGGGTGCTGGGGATTCAAACTCTGGCCATCACATTCTGCGTGCTACGTGCCTTACTGGACAAGTCATCTCTCTAGCCCGTCATTGGCCAACATCTTCTAAAGAGCTTCTCTGGCCCTGGTTCTATCTGCATCCTGTACTCCCTCACCCATCACCCATCCCTGCCAGAGCGGACCTCTTTGCTCAGAAACCTTAAGTTTAGAACTCTGGTCTCAGGGGGCTCTCTCTCTCTCTCCGCCTCCCCGTCCTCCCTGTTCCCTCTGATTTGGCCTGTGTCTTTTCTGTCACCAATGAGGGCTGGTGAGATGACTCAGCGGATAATAACATTTGCCACCAAACCCGATGACCAGAGAGGGATGCCCAGCATCCACATGGTGGAAGGAGAGGACCAATTCCTGTGAGGGTCCTCTGACCTCCACTTGAGTCTTGTGGCACAGGTGTGCCCCCCCCACCCTAAATAATGTGATAAAATAATTTAAAGATCAAATGACTTAGCACTTCATGCATAACAAACGTTTCCATAGGAAAATTGTTTGCCGCCCTCTGAAGGTTCAGCGGAATGAATGGGTAAAGGAATTCAATGGACTAGTATTTAGTCACCAACAGAAACAATCCCATTCTCTGCAGGAAAATAGAATTAGAGGCCATCATGATTTCAAAACAGACTCAGAAAGACAAATATTTAATTTTTGAAAAATGTGCAGAATCTAGAAGCACAACATGACAGGTCTGGAAAGTGGCCTAGTGTATATATTGGAGCTTGCACACACAGACTCTGGGCTCAGTCGCCCAGCACTGAAAAAAGCTCCAGTATCTGAGGCAGGTCAAGGTGCTTGCCACCAAGTCTGACGTCTGCTAATGCAGAAATCTAAGCCCCTGACTTGTTCTCAGACCTCCACCTGTGCACAATGGCACACACACGCACAATCCCCTCTGCATACATACACAGCAAATACAATTAAAGCGTGGTTTTCAAAAAGCCACGGCAACAGAAGGGCGTGCATGAGGGAGGGGAAGCAGAGAGGAGACAAGCGTGGGCAGTGAAGATAACATAATCAAAGTACATTATAATGTATGTGTGTATGGACATGTCGCTACATGGCCGTTATTTAATTAACCTGGGGAATGAAAGAAAACAAATCAGAGGGACATGGGGGCTGTGAGGGGAGGCCATAGGAGGAATGAATTAGTATAAAGTTTAGGCGCATGAGAGCGGAAACACCACAATGAAACTCATTTCGATGGTAACTTTAAAAGCCAACTTTAAAAAATGCTAATATATAAAGGAATATATGGAAATACGGAAAACCTGAAGGAAGAAAAGTACCCAGAAATGACTTCCCAGAAGGCATGGGTAGATGCTCACTCAGTTGGGCAGGACAGAGGCTCACAGTGGTTCCCGACAGCTCAGGAGACCCCAGGGTATCCTGGGTTCCCAGTCTCCTGCCCTGTCTGGTTCCCGCCTTTGCTCTTCCATGGCATCTTCAAGGCCTCAGGGCAGCTGTGCTACTGAAGTCTTCACGTTTATTTCAAAGGGATGGGTAATCCTCGAGTTTTCTTCTGCACATGAAGGTTTAGGGTGGAATGAACAAACAGCCCGCGGTGCCTCCTCCTCCGGAGGGAGAGGATGAACGGCGGAATCGCTCCTGTTTACCCAGGGACTTTCCCTCTGATACTTCCTTCCTTCCGCGTGGGAGAGAAATGGAAAGCATGAGTGTGTGGATGCCCGTGCATGCGTGCGTGCGTGCGTGTGTGTGTGTGTGTGTGTGTGTGTGTGTGTGTGTGACTGCCCTTCCGCTGGACAATTTCCCAAAATTCCCAGAGGCAGCAGACCTCTGTATGTACATGGACAGAACCCGGCGCCTTCACGGAGAATGTGCCATCTCTAAGCTCTGCAGAGGCTCCTGCAGGCCTGGGGGCATCTCCTGGTTGGAGGGTCAGGGAAGAAAACGTCAAAGCTACACGAACAGGACAGGGGAGGAATTAAGACAGTCAACAATGGATTTGGGGAATATCGCACCGCTGACAGAACAACGCGGGTGGGTTCGCAGATCAATATTTACTGAATTCTTAGGCCGCATGCCACCCGGAGTCTTTAAAGATGTAATTCTTGCTATAGGGGAAATGGGGAAAAAAGAGTTTGGGGAAGCCACCGTTCCAGCTTGTGGTCGTGTGTTTTCTGAGATTCCAATGTGAGAGGTTGCTTCCTGAGCATTTGCTAAGGCTGGGGCACTGAGTGTGCGTGACAGGCACACCTCCTAATCCACGGTAGCAAGTTCAAGGGCCTCCAGAAGGTATCTGAAACCGCAGATGATACCCCAGCCGTACACATTAATTTTCAGACTAATATTTAGGTATGTACAGGGAAATTATATACAATATATGAATGTATTATATTTACATGTAATTATGTATAATTTTTATTTATGTATTCATATATAAAGTATATGCAAATATATAATTGTAGCTATATATGTATAATTAATGCCTAATTTGTAAATTAACCACAAAAAGTTAATAGCCACTATTGCTATCACAATTAATAATAAAACACAATTCTTATCACAATATGCGGTTCTAAAATTTCCATCCATAACAGTCTTGAATTTGGGGCCATGATGTATACTAAGAGTTCTGTAAACACGAGCACTAACAATGCCCTTATCTGAAATCTGCTGGTGGAGGCAGACAGCTACTGAGTGACTAGCAGATGAGCCAAGAGCCTTGGATACAGCATAGGTATGTTCCTTCCACCAATGAGCAAGCCGTCCTGGGGGGAATGGAGCCCTATGGCATGAGATTTTATCTCTCTACTCAGAATAGACTACAACTGAAAATGCTTTATTTCTGGAATTTTCTACTCAATATTTTTAGGTCTTTATTGACCATTGGTGACACAAGCAATGGGGGAAAAAACCTGAGCATGAGGGACGTGTGACATTATCAAATTCTCACATGTATGTCAGTGTGGAAAAGGACCCTGAGTCAGGCCCCCCTCCCTTTCCCTGTGTACCCATCTGGATACGTGAGACCAGGATCCTTTATTTCAGATGGCCCACGAGCATCAGATGAAGCTCGCTCAAATGTAGATTCTGATTCCATAGGCTAACGGGGTGTCTAACAAGCTCCCAGCTGGTGTTTGGTGTACATTTTTTGATGAGGAGAGGCTAGGTGATGCTCCAGTAACATAAATATTATATAGATTGTATGAAATACTCCATTCTTTTAAAAAGTTATTTATTTTTATTTCATGTGTATGGGTGTTTTGCTTCTACACATGTATATGTCCTGTGTGTGTGCAGTATCCACAGAGGCCAGAAGATGGCATCAGATATCCTAGAACTGGATTTACAAATGGTCGTGAACTCCCACGTGGATGTTAGGAATTGAACCTGGGTCCTTGCAAGAGCATTAAGTGCTCCTAACTACTGAGTCATCTCTCCATCTGTTGCTCCATCCTTTTCTACAAGTTTTTCAACATCCAGAGACTTCGGCTTCTGCAGTCTTGAAAGAACAGACAAAGAGGCAAGAAGCCTGTCATTCAGGGGTTGAGAGGAGGAAGACGGAAAGCCTCAAGCCAGCAATTAAATGTCAGACTGGGCTCTTGTGACTCAGTGGCTAGGATCAGTCACGTGACTCTAACCAATCACAAAGAGGTCAAGGATCACCTACTAAGTTTAGGAAAGATGAAGAGCTGAGGACATCTGGTAAGCACCAATGAGACATCACACTCTCTCCACAATCAACACATCCAGAATTTAACACGTGATCCGCATTGAGCGAAGCATGTGATTCTCGTGAAGAGAGAGGCTCTGGGGGCTGTTCCGGAAGCTTTTGCTCCTTTTCGTGTCAGTTTTGTCTACATCAGCAATTTAAAATTTCTTTGAAAATGGCACTCCATGCACGCCCACAGAAAGCGCATCCGAAGTTATGCAACTTTAAAACATGCAGTGATTACAGACAGGCCTTTTGACTTGTGGAGAGTGAGAATTGCATAAGACTTCTCTGGACAAAAAGGATTGCATAACCAGGGAATGGCTGTACACGCTCGGGGAGATCCTCTGTAGGTGTTTTGCATACTGCCGTGCTGGCTTGTCATCTCAAGCTAACAGTTTTCTGTATGTTTATTTCTTTATATACATATAAACAATTTTATAATATATATAATATATGTATTATATATACATAAATATATAATATGTATATATTTCTTTGTATACATATAAACAATCGTTTTCTTACTCTATGTTCTATGAAGTATTTAACTGTACCTTTCATTGGATGTGTAGCATTGTAACCAACCTCCAACTTGGCTGCAACCTTTCTCTTTGGGTCTCATTTACTTATTTTGTTACCTTTTGCTCTTCCCCCACCACGCCCAGTGTGTGTGTGTGTGTGTACAGCATGTGTCTGCGGGTGCCTGAGGATCCGATCCGGCTGACACAGGAGCTGAGAATGGAGCTGAGCTATCACTCCCATCCCTTTCAGGTTGTTTTCTCAACACTGGGACCCTGACAAGAACTGCCCCTGAGAAGGAAGCATTACCTTTGCTCCTAGCTTTGAAGTGGGGGAATGCATGGCTGTGGGGTGGGCTCCTGTCTGCAAGGGCAAGTTCTTATGGTACAGTCCTCTCGTTTCTTAACAAGTGAAGAGGGAAAGAGTTTGACCGGAAGGGGATCCTGCCTATACTTCCCTCTCGAGGTCATGCGCCTGCAGCAATCCACTTCCTATAGCCAAACCCTACCTCCCAAAGGTTCCACAGTCTCCCCAAATAGCACCACCGGTCGGGGACCGTGTGTTCAGAAACATGAGCCTATGGGGAACACTTTACATCCCAACGACCTCAGTTCTCCACCCTTAACCCCTTTAGGGTCAGGGTCATCTCAAAGGCAAATGCATTCTGTAGAACTTCAAAAGTCCCCTAAAGCCTCTTCTGAGGTTCAAAGCAATCTCTTAACTATAAATCCTGTTTTAAAACAATTATATGCTCCTAACATACAATAGCCTAGAGTAATCATTCCTATTTCAAACGAGAAGAATATGAAGACAGGAATTAAAGACTGAACCAAGGTAAGATCAAAATCCAGCATGAAGCTAGGCAGTGGTGGTGCCTGCCTTTAACCCCAGCACTCGGGAGGCAGAGGCAGGCAGATTTCTGTGAGTTCAAGGCCAGTCTGGTCTACAGAGTGAGTTCCAGGACAGCCAAGACTGTTACACAGAGAAACCTTGTCTCCAGCATAAAAACAAATGAAACATGAAACTCTGTAGCTCTGTGTCTCTGATGTAGGGTCATCATG
Organism: Myodes glareolus; assembly: GCF_982192425.1. NCBI lineage: Eukaryota > Metazoa > Chordata > Mammalia > Rodentia > Cricetidae > Myodes > Myodes glareolus. The sequence goes on from NC_142027.1 coordinate 135,458,999, forward strand.
GCATCATCTGGGTCCCAACGGGCTTGCATATATCCACTTCCTCAGCTCTCTTTCCCACACATGGCTTCTCCATCGGGTGACTCTATTCAGCTCTTCAAGGTAACCTTGGCAGATGCCCCATAGTCTCGGCATCTCCAGTATCCCAAGGTCTCCGTTACAATCTAAGCTCCACCACTTCACGCCTGTCTTGTTCAGGAGCTCTCAGCAGATAACCTGATCCTGCTGCGCATGCCCGCCCTTGACAACTTCCGGACTGTCGGTACAAGACTCTCCGACCAGTAACTGCGCATGCCCGCCCTTGACAACTTCCGGACTGTTGGTACAAGACTCTCCGACCAGTAACTGTGCATCCTGCCTTCCTCCGTACCCCTACCACGTAGAGGGTTCCGCTTCTCTTGTCAGATCAAAATGTAACCAGCCCTCTTGGACTGCTGTCACGGCTGAGGACCTGCATGAGTCAACGCAAGAAAACGTTTCCCTAAGTGTCTACTTGGGGCAGAGAATCTCTGCCGAGGTACCTTCTGTACAGGTACACATTATTTTTCAGGTCCTCTTTTCAAATAAGTGATCATAAAATAGATTTCAGCTTTACAACCCAGAGCCCTGAGCGGGCGAGTTCTTGACCACAAGGCACCAACCGCCCCTCTTGTCTCAGTGCAAAGCGTTTGTTTTCTCCCTGATTGTGCTAATTTCATCCACATTGCAGCCTCTTTGCTCACGAGTGTAAAGTCTCTCGTACTTCCTTCCTTAGCGAACTTCACATGCTCCGTGCCTTTCTGCTCTCTCCCTCTCTAAGCTTGGTTAAGTGCGGTAAGCAGTAACCATGCCATGGTCCGAGTGTTAGACTGTTTTCTCAAGTCAAACAAATTCCAGCCGCTCCTCCTGAGCTCAGTCACGTTCAATTTGTTTTCAGATGAATAGGCTCTCTCCAGTTCCGACATAGTCCTTGTTCCCCTCTGAAACCTCACTGGCATAGTCCCTTTGCCTGAGTTTATGCCGACGGACATTCTGCCCTTCTGAACTTGTATGAGACTGTTCCGAGGAGCCCTACTGACAGAACCCTGTTTTCCCCAGTGCATGGACGCTGACTCTTTAAAATTCTTCCCATAAAGCCAGCTCCATAGTCACCACCACCACAATAACCCCACTTTTTGTACTCACTTTCTGTAGTAGCTGCCTCCCTCATGGTTGTGGGCAACTTCAGGGGAGAAAGGTTTGTTTGGGTTCACAGTTTCGTGGTGGACATGGTGGAGGCTCTACCCCAAGGCTGTGGTGATGGGAGCCTGAGGCACAGCTTGCTCACACATTATCAGGATTATTTTCTCTCTCCAGTGGCACACACGGCTTTTTATTACACCCACTATGTTGTCCCTTGACAACATATTCGGACTTTCTCCTCGTGTCTAGATATTTTGCATCCTCCAACCCACACCTCCCAAATGCGTCTTCTCCTTCCTTGCCTTCCAGAACCCACTTTTCTATTCTTGGAGTCTATGTGCCCAACTCATTTGTAGACCACAGGTAAGCGATATCAGACCACCTTCGCCTTTCTGTGACTGGTTGATTCCACTCAACACAGTTTTTTTCCCCCAGTTTCTTCTCTATTTGTACAAATGGAAGATTTCATTTTCTCTAGCTTCCTAACAGGTGGCGAGATGGCTAGGCCATAGTTCTATTTTTAAAATCTTTCAGGAACTTCTGTGCTACTGCCCATAATTCTGCGCTGAAACGTCACACAGTAAGTAAGCCAACAGTAAAGTAGCCCTGCATATTTATTTCTTTAGGAAAAAAAATCCCGTGAAGAGAATTACCCGGTGAAGAAACAGGAACGCTTATAGGGGTTTTGATTTCTAGTGTCAAAGTGCTTCCATTATATTTACTCCAGTCCAGATGTTTAGCAATGCCATATGAACATCCATTTCCCAAAATGATAAATAAGATTTAATTGTAAACTGACGAGAAAAATATGTGGGTATATTTTTTAAATATTCATTAACGAATTTTTCATTCTGTTTCATTTATTAGTTCACGTTATTTTCCTTTTGAATTTTAGCTTTATTTATTCTGTAATGAGTCTGTGGGATTGATCATTTAACCTTTTGTTTAACCTTTATGTGGCTAAAATGTGTCCAGTGTTTCTCACGACTTTTGGTTGAGTTTACTATTTTTAGGTCATGTGGCCTATGGTGGTGTAGGATTTGATCTGTAGCTTGGATGTCTTCCACCCCAATCCTCCTGCCTCCACTCTCCAAATGCTGGAATCATAGGTAGATGCTGCCTTTCCTGGATTAGTTGATTTTTTAAAAAAAGTCAATCAACACTATTGGGAAGGATATGAATGGGTCTAAGCTTAGTGAGAGAAATTTAGTAATATGTATCAACCTTTAAAAACAGAATATGACTTGGCAGAGCTATCCTACTTGCAGGGACCACATGTGTCCCCCCGCCCCGAAGGACTTGAAATAGTTCTGTGTCAGGTGCTTGTCATAGTGAGGTGTCACACGGCAGCAATGTTGGGTATTGTGGAATATCAGTTTAAAAACGCATTTACATTTGCTTATGCTGAGGAATATTTGTTTTAATAATATGAAGATGTGCTGCATTCTTTTATGTTGTGTTTGTTTAACTCTGTGAAACTGTGTAACTCTGCCTGTCTCAAACACCTGGTTGGTCTAATAAAGACCTAAATAGCCAATAGCAAGGCAGGAGGAAGGATAGGCGGGCTGGCAAGCAGAGAGAATAAATAAGAGGAGGAGTCTGGGAAGATGATCAAGGAGCAAGAAAAGGAGAGAGGCCATCAGGGGCCAGCCACCCAGCTACACAGCACACCACGGAGAAAGAAGTAAAGAAAGGTATACAGAAACAGACAAAGGGAAAAGCCCAGAGACAAAAAGGCTAGATGGGATAATTTAAGTTAAGAAAAGCTGGCTAGAAACAAGCCAAGTTAAGGCCAGGTGTTTATAAGAAAGAATAAGTCTCCGTGTGATTCATTTGTGAGCTGGGTGGTGGGCCCCCAAAGCGTGAAAGACTGAAAACAAACAACAACCAGGTCTTTGTTCTATTTAGTGAGAACTGGGTGATCAGTCCATCCCCAGATCTCTGTCCCAGAGTTGAGTTAGATTCTGATGGTAGCACTGAAAGGGGGAGAGATGCCGTTTTAATCTCTGTGGCTGTTTGGATGAGGAGGATCCCACAGGCTTATAGATTTGAATGCTTGGTCTGTAGTTTCTGCAACAGTTTGGGAAGAATTAGGAAGTGTCGTCTTGTTGGAGGAGAGGCATTGCTGGGGGTGAGCTCCGAGGCTTCAAAACACTCACACAATTCCCAGTGTTTTTAGGCCTTCTACTTGCCGATCAAGATGTGAGCTCTCGGCTGTTCCTGCCCGTACATCTTTGATCCACCATCAAGGACTCTAACTCTCTGAAACAGTAAGGCCAAGAATAAGCGTTTTCTTTAATAACTCGCCTGAGTCATGGTGTTTGTCATAGCAATAGAGAAGGAACTAAGACAATATTCCTCGGGCTTCTTTTCCCATAATTAAAGGTGGATACACAAACAGGTGGCAGGTAGCCAATCAATAGGTACAGATGATTAGAGGACAGATTGCTGGTAGTTAGATAACACAGAAGACAGGCAGACAAGAGATGCGTGAATGTATCCACCGTGTGATGCACACCCAAACCAACACACATCCTGCAGAGCACACACAAGCCTGAACTCCTCCCTAGAGAGCGTGATTCAACAGGGCTGGGTGGGGCGCAGGCCCAAGGGAGGAGTGCGAGTGATGTTACTGGGAACAGACAAGAATCAGAGGAAAATGCCAAGCAGCTGAGTCACCAACGAAGCTGAGAACTGGAGCAGAGACCCAGCAAGCTCTTTCCTCAACTCACGGGAAGGCTATGCTTTGAAGCATTCTGCCTATCTCTCTGGGGAGCGCTGAGTAGAGGCTCACCTCCGACTACCCAGTCTCACATACCATTTCTGCTGGCCTTTCCGTTTCCTCACACGCCAAGCTGGCTCCTGGTCTCAGAGCCTTTTCTCTTGACATCCTCCCTTCCTGGGACACTCTCCCTTAAGACATGGCTATCTTGGTATTTAATCATTTTCAAAGACATCTTCCCTGCCCTCTCTATGCACAAGCACCCCCCTACTTCCTGGTCAGGAGGACCATGTCTACGGTCCTTCCATGTCAGTGCCTCGTCTCTCCTCTTCCCTCAGTCCCTTCTGACCTTCGCAGCCCTGCCGAGTTTGTCATGGTTTCAGGACATCACCCTGCAAGGATAGATGTTCCCTTCCAAGTCCTCATATCCTGTCCCTAATGTGAGACTGGGCCCCAAGGATTCATCTCTCCGCCTTTAGCTGTGCTAGCAAATTCCCCGTTTATCACCTGGACCTCAGTGTATGCCAGCACGGAGTAAGAGCAGCTGCACTCTGCCCCGCACGTCACAGGAGACCTTCGAAGATGCAGAGGGAGACCGAGTGCATTTTTACTCACAAGAGGCTGCAGGACTTTAATGCAGGACTGTCGTGAGCCAAGCATGGTCTGAGCAGTGAGAATAAAGCCCTTCCCTTCTTCCTAGGCCCTCTAGGGTGCTCTGCATTTTGCCACAGTCCCCACACTCCCCAAGTTTCTCGTTTCTTACTTGTAACTCCATAAGCATGTGAGGGTCTCAGGCTCATCAAGGAACTTGTGGAGGAGCCTGGAGCAGGGGTGAGGCCGGCGATGAGAGGGGGAGGGGCCTTGTTGTGATTGCCATCTGCAGTACATTGGTAGACGATCATGTGCTGTTGAGGTTTGTCAAAGGCACGGGAGGCAGGGAAGCAGCCCTGTGACTCAGATTCAAACCGACTTCAGATTCAAACCGGCTTATGTCAAGTGACCTCCAATCTGCCCTGTCCTGGGTCAGGGTGGCCTCCTGGCTGTGTAACAGGAAGAGGGAGAAACAGTAGGCACTGAGGGATCAGAAACATTGTGTCCTAAGAAGAAACATTGTGTCCTGAGAAGAGCTACAGGGTAAACACATCTAACAGAAGGTGCCATTTACCCTGAGGTATAAAAATGCATCAGGAAGCTGGACGCTCATCCAGGGGAGATATTCCCTCAATATGAAACTCAGCAAGACTGTATCTCTCTCCCTAGTCAGTTCCCACCGGATGTTGTCCATGCCTGACAGGGTGATGCTGTCCCAGTCAGCTCTCTCAGTCTGGTCACTCTCGTCATCTCTGCTGGATTTTATAGACACCTGACCGGATGCTATTTGGTTATCGGTCTGCTGCTTCTGCCTGCCTGTTGCTTTTGCTTGTCCTCTTGTTCCTGCTTACTGTGTGTTTATTAAACTCCCTCGTTCAGAGTCAAAGTGTAGCTCCCACAAGTTGCTCTTCTTACAGAACGGTCAGAATTAAGGAAACCAGGCAGGTTCAGCATGATATATGTTAAAAATCTAGGTGAAGCCCAGTAGAAGTGTTGATCACTGTCCTAGGTGCTAAGACGAGGACCAGCCAGAAAGCCTCCAGCATGTTCCAGAAGGCCATGTTAATCACCCAGAGGCTCTGGGCGGAAACATCCTGATTGACAGCATGAATCTACAAGAGGCAAAATGTTTCAAGGAGAAATAGGCAGTACAGGGTGAGGGCATAAGAGAGCTCAAGGAACTATGGGAAATTTTGTACACCCTGAAGTGTGGGGGGGCAGATAGGACCAGCATCCAGAAAACCAGAGAACCACTCCCCTGAAGCAGGAAGCCCGTATAGATGTTCCCCCTGCACTGGCTCAGTTTGCAATGCACAGAAAAGGAAAGCCAGCATCTTCTGATGAAAATGTATTTGTAGAAAGGAAAGGACAGAAAAGGAAGAAAGAAGTGAAGGTCCCACTGTCAAGAAGGGCAAATAGGCGTCACAGATAGTCACGTGCACAGAGAGGTACTCGGGGTATCAGGAGCATCCTCTCCCCACCCCACCAATATCTTTATCAAATTCTTGTTGAAGCATAGAAAGCAGAAATCTGCCCGGTACTGGAAGCTTCGTCACCTCCATCCTTCTTGGATTTCCAAAGCGCACAGTGTGGGAGAATGTTTCCAATATCGTCTGTCTCCCTCTGTTAGTGTTTTACCCATTTCTACCCCAATGAGGCTCTGACCCCTGGCATCTCTTGGGGATCCGACCTTGGAGCGGTGGGGAGGGGGTGCCAGACTTGTCAGGAAGGGAAAAGCCACAACCGCCTGGAACAGCCCACGTCCCCACCCCACCCCTCAGTTTTTAATGCATTTAACCTGGAAGAACCATTGTTGCAGCCCAGATTAGATTACGGGGTTGGTGGAGGTGAGCTAACCAGGGGGACATGGCCGCGTGTGGGCTGAGATCATCTCTGTTGACACCAGCTAACGCGAGGCCCGTGTTGAAGGCAGCGGCAGCGAGGCCATCTGCAGCTCAGCGGCCCCCATGACTACAGGGGGAGGTGAGGTCCGGGCAGAGCCACTTTGATGCCTGTCTCTTTCAATCGGAGAGTGCCCGGAGTCCTCGTGTCATGATTTAAAGGTCTCCCGGTACCAGCTAAATGTCCCAGCTTCCTGTGGGCAATGAGGTCGGTTTCATGTTTCTCTCAGAGCAAGCTTTTGATGATAGGGGCTTCTCACATGCTCACCTTCCTGGATGTCTGTGCACGGCACCGTCTTGTATTTGATACATGTGGGCTGATTTTTTTGTTTCTGTGCAGTTCTGAGCGCAGGCATAGAAAGGGGACATGTTCAAATATGTCCTCTCTTAAGGGGAAAGAGGAACATATTTAGGAGGGCTTTGCCCATTTTTGAATCTGGCTCATTGGTAGATTTGCTCCTGAAGTATGGGAAGGTATACTAAGATAAACTAAAGGAACTCGAAAAAAAAATAATCTATATCTATCCACCAAAATTCCTTGCACAAAACTTGAAATAGAATAGTTTTTAAAGACATTCTTGGAGTCACCACAAAAAAACGCATGCAGAATAATACTTAATGTTGATTTGTAACAAGAATTTTATTAGGATTAAAAATTAAGACAATGCTTTTGTCACTGTTCATAATATTTTTCTAAATTTTGTAGGCAATGTGGGGGCGCATTCAAAAATAGATAGGCAGGGCTAGAGAGAACACAGTGATTAAAAGCAGACTCTTGCAGAAAACTGTGTCGGTCTCTTGTTTGTGATCTAACAAATAAAGCTCGCCTGAAGATCAGAGTGCAGAGCCAAGCCACTAGTTAGCCATAGAGGCCAGGCAGTGGCGGCGAACACACGTTTAATCCCAGCACTCAGGAGACAGAGACAGATGAATCTCTGTGAGTTCAAGTCCACCCTGGCCTACACGAGACTGAGCTAGTTGAAAAGAGAAACAGAGCCAAAAGGTGGTGGCTCACATCTTTAATCCCAGCGTTAGGGAGGTGGATACAGGCAGGGATATGGTTGGACAGAGAGGGGAATATAAGGCAGGAGGAAACAGGAGCTCAAGGCATTCAGACTTTGGACTTGTAGAGACAGGATACCCCATTCAGTCTGAGGATTTTGTAGAGGTAAGAACTAGTGGCTGGCTGCTCTGCTTCTGATCTTTGAGCTTTCGCCCCAAATATCCGATTCTGGGTTTTTATTATAAGACCAATTAGATAGAATTCAGGTTACAGAGGACCAGAGTTCAGTTCCCAGCACTGACGTCAGGTGGCTCAATACTGCCTGTAACTCCAGGTCCAGAGGCACTGACGCCTTCTGGGGCCTGTTTACCCACGCTCACATGTGCACATGCACACATACACACAATTTAAAGTAATAAATATTTACAAATAGATCTGAGAAAGGAAGGTGTGTGTCACGCGCAGATGACACCGCACACTCCCTACGAATCACAAGGAAGCTGCTGGAAACATTAGAATGGAACGAACAGGTTCATTCTCCTGCCGGGTGCCACCTAAAACACCGGTGTTTTAGGTGGCACCTAAACAAGAAAATTATTGTTTTCCCTCATCACAATAGGGTTCCACACCAAAAGTAGACTCGGCTTCGATGGGCTCCATTTCCACAAATGCAATACGAAATAGACAATTCCCACATGCAGACTACTTCTAAACTTTCCTACGGTGCACATAAGAGGCCGGCTTACATGATGACAAGGTGCAGCATTGTTAAGGTGTCACTTCCCTCCCCATATTGTTCAAAAATAATGCAATATTAAAATGCCAGCGGTCGTTTTTGAGAGGTGTGATATTGGGGGAGGATCAGGCCGAAGAAGTTTGCTTGGACTTTCAGGTCACTGTCTTACTCAGGGTTTCTGTGGCTGTGACCATAAAGCAAGCTGGAGAGGAAAGGGTTTATTTGGTTTTTCCACTTCCATTTTGATGTTCCTATTGAAGGAAGTCAAGACAGGAACTCAAACAGGGCAGGAACCTGGAGGCAGGAGCTGATGCAGAGGCCATGGAGGGGTGCTGCTTACTGGCTTGTTCCCCATGGCTTGTTCAGTCTGCTTTCTGATAGAACCCAGGACCACCAGCCCAGGGATGGCACCACCCACCATGGCCTGGGCCCTCCCATATTGATCACTAACTGAGAAAATGCCTGACAGCTGCATCTCATGGAGACATTTTCTTAACTGCGTCTCCTTCATCTCTGACGGCTCCAGCTTGTGTCAGATTGACACACAAAGCCAGCCAGGGCAGTCACTGAGATACACGAGATGATTTGAGAATGTCTTCACGAAGTGGAATCCATTTGCCTTTCTGGATAACCATGTAATGAAGCTGTCAGAGTCGAGGTCCCTCAAAGGGGACCTCACACTGTGTGTGTGGGGAGTGAACACACACATCAGACCCCTGTGGCAGCAGAGGTCCCCGTCAGCCACAAACAGGTATGGGGACCTTGGCTACCTAGTGGGTCTTCATCGACTTCTGGGTCAGAAGAGCTACCTTTGGCTTTCTTCTGATCTCATGGAATTCAATTGTTGATTTTCTGGAGTCTCTAGTCCCAGGCCACCATCTTTGGGGCCTTGCAAAGGTACAAGAAGGAAGATGAGAAAGAAAGGGAGGAGGAAGGTGAATGCAGATGGATTTTTCTTTGGGCTGCCAGCTCATATAACACAACAGAGACTAATAGTAATGATGAAAGCTTGGCCTTAGCTTAGACTTGTTTCTAACTAGCTCTTATGAGTTAAATTAACCCATTTTTTAATCTATACATTTTCCCACATGCTCATTACCTCATCTCCATTTTGCCCATCCTGCTTCCTCCACGTCTGTACGCCATGCCTTCTTCTTCTTCTTCCCAGAATCCTCCCTGCCTGGAAATCCTGCCTACCTATTGACTATTCAGCTTTATATTCAACTAATCAGAGTGACATGTCTTCGCAGTGTACAAAAGGGTTATTCGATGGCAGGCGAGTTCTCAGAGCAAGAAGCCCTGGCCTTGCTTCCTTTGTTAGCCCTTGTTCCAGGCCCGTGTGCTCAGCAGGGTGATAGCATTCCATCTGGTAACACCACTTTGGATGTTCAGTGACATGTCCTGGCGCTCTCCCCCCCCCCCCCTTTCTCCTCTCTCTCTCTCTGTCTCCTATCTCTCCCTCTCTCTCTCCTCTTTCCCTCCTATCTCTCCCTCTCCTATCTCTTTTCTCTCTCTCTCTTTCCTCTCTCTCTCTCTCTCTCTCTCTCTCTCTCTCCCTCCCTGTGTGTGCTCTCTCTCTCTCTCTCTCTCTCTCTCTCTCTCTCTCTCTCTCTCTCTCTCCCCCCTGTGTGTGTGTGTGTTTGTGGTGCAGGCAGCCAGACTTGAGCGATGGCTCAGTGGGGTATCTAAGTAACCCCGAAGACCCAAGCCAGACTCTCTAGCACACATGGGTGTGGTGGGGTGTGCCTGTAACTCTGGCACTGTGAGGGCATGTGTGGAGACAGGAGGATGGCTAGGGTTTGCTGACAGCCAGCTTAACTCCAGGTTCACCAAGAGACCCCGCCTCCAAAGAACAGGCAGAGGGCAATAGAGCAGGACACTTGATGGCCTCCTCTGGCCTCTGCATGCATGTACCGAGGCACCACACTTTAGCACATACATGTGCATGTACCCACACACACACACACAAATAAAATAAGATAAAATAAAATTGTAGAAAAACACCCTTCATTTTGAACTTCAACTAGCCATCCACTCACTGAAAGACTTCCCAAGTCACATCTATGGGTCTTGAGCTTGGGTCACCAGTTGGGTACCTGCTGACCAATCACTGAGGACAGCCACAGCACACCTCCTCCACATCTCTAATGAAGGCTTTTGGTGTGATGTGCTGTATGTATCTGTGTGTGTGACCCTGCAGCCATGCTTGAGTAGTGGTGGGGGATGCTGGACGGGACTGTGATTTCGAGAATACTGTCAATCAGTCTGGTTGGTTAAATGAAGGGTTTGGAGACATGAGGGTACAGGTTGGCCATGTTAGCCGTGTGGCTAGGGCTCAGCAAAGGCTCGTAACCTTGGGATTGGAAGGAAGAATAAAGATGTGACTGTGGATTAAGGAGAGAGGAGGGGGAGAGTGCTACTCTCTTTAGTTATAAGAGAGAGACAGAGAGAGACAGAGAGAGAGAGAGAGAGAGAGAGACAGAGAGAGAGAGACAGAGAGAGAGAGAGAACTCTGGAAGGATAATACTGCTCCAGGTTTGAGGAGATGCTTGGTCAGTGAACATCTTTCCTTGAAAGCTTGAATTTTAATCCAGTCAGCCTAGCCATATTGACAGTTCCAGACCAATGGGAGACCCTGTCTCAGAAAGCAAGGTGGACACCACGTGAGGATTAACAGCTGAGGCTGTCCTCTGGCCTCCACATGCACACACATGTACACATATACATATGCATGTACCCATGCACATGCTCACAGGCATGTACATGAACACACACAGACACACATGTGTACACGCACACAACACACACAAACACACACATGTACATGCACAAACACACCAGTTTTTTTCTGCTAGAAGATTTTTTTTAAAAAAAAACTTTTTTTTTCTTTGTGTTAAATACGTTTTTAAACAGCAGGCACATATTAATTTTACAATCAGCCAAAAATGTCTCTCCATTTGGGGAAATTTTCCTTTCAAAGCAAGGCATCTGGGGACAGCAGTATTCCCCCCTGCGAAGCCCGAGGGAGGGATGGAGCCAGGGCTCCGGCCTTTGTAGTAAATGTCTCCAGACCACACTAAATCCAATCTTCTCATTTGAGGCTATTTGCTTTCCGGACGGCAGGGCTGTGATGGATCCCAGATTCAGCACTCATGGCATCTCAATCAGATGTGTTTAGATGCCGCTGTGACACAAGATTATGACGTTTTGATGGGATTAGGAGATAACTTTGCTTTAATCTATAAAGCCCTGTATGTTTTGGGATCTGATTACCCCCAAATTCCCTTCCTAGCCCAGCAATTAAGATCAACCAGAGCGTCCCTGTTAACCATCCCCATATTGAGAGCTCAGGAAATCAGAAATGGGTGGTTTTGTTTTGAGCTCTCTCTCTCTCTCTCTCTCTCTCTCTCTCTCTCTCTCTCTCTCCCTGTTTGCACCCTCTTTCGATCCCTGCAGAAGGCTCAGGGATAGTGGTTCTCAATCTTCCTAACGCTGTGACCCTTTAATACAGTTCCTCATGTTGTGGTGACCCCCAACCATAACATTATTTTTGTTGCTACTTTATAGCCGTAACTTTGCTACTGTTATGAATCATAATGTAAATATCTGCATTTTCGGATAGTCTTAGGAGATGCCTGTGTCTGGGTGGGTCGTTTGAAACCCACAAAAGGCCGCGATCCACAGGCTGAGACCTACTGCTCCGGAATCTGTCAAAGGATCTTGTCTTCCGATCACAGTGAGTTCTTTGCTTGGGTTTTTGAGACAGTGTTTCACTGGGTAGCCCTGGCCATCCTGGAATTCACTCTGTAGACCAGGCTGGCCTCAGACTCACAGATCCGCCTGCCTCTGCCTCCAGAGTGCTGGGATTAAAGGTGTGTGCCTCCTCACCTGGCCACATGAAGTTTCTGTTGTTCTGTCTCCCCTTCCAGAAAAAGCCATCTCTGAGATGCTTCCTCCTGCTTCCATTAAGTAGGGAAAGGTTCTCGTGTGTTTTCTCTGGTACTGTTGGTAAAAAGCAGATTTTTAACTCCAGAAAGTGATGGAGGATGGACCTAAGGAGACTCATGAACTCCTTGTGGTCTCAGGAAGCTTGGCTGGCCGGCCATGACCACATTGACTCACCATCTTGTGTTCCTGGGAAATCTGCTCCCGGCACCAATATGCTACACGGCTATTCATATGTGGGGCAACATATTGTTTCCTTTGTTCATGATTTTATTTCTACAGAAAAACACAGTTGTGAGGCAAAAAAAAAACCAGTCACAGAGGAGTCCACAGGATTACATCAGGATCACTATGTAGCATGTGAGAAGTACGCACCTGCTACATGTTCTAGACACGCCCGCGGTCCAGTTCCTGCCCCACTCCCAAACTGCCCCATGGTCAGTGTTGACAGTTACCTGTTGGTCTAGCCAATGGGAGGCCTCGCTAGGAAATAGGAGAGGGGGGGGAGAGAGAGAGAGAGAGGGAGGAAGGGAGGGAGGGAGAGAGAGAGAAAAGGAGAGAGAGAGGGAGAGAGAGAAAGAGGAAAGGAGAGAGAGAGGAAAGGAGAGAGAGAGAGAGAGAGAAAGGAGATGTTCAAGAGATAGAGGAGGGAGATGTTCAAGTTGGCTGTGACTCCGTTGCTCTACCCAAGCACATGTTTTGTTTTGGTGTCCTGGCTCCTAAAACTGTGGCTTGGTTAAGGTTCTGGAAGTTTCTACCTCTCTATATATACATTTTATAAGCCTAGAGAGGGTACTTCTTTGAGTTCTTCCAGATCCCCACACACAAAATAAGTCAATAAAGAAAGAAAGAACCAAGAAAATAATATAAGATATTCCCAAAATTATCCACGTGGGCATGGCCTGAGGGGAGGGGTGAGTTTGCACATTCATCTGAACAGCCCAGAGCTCCTATGTATGAAGATGCTGAGACTCTGATTAGGTGCCCCGTTGGTTCAAGCCATACTGGTTGCTGTTTAAAAAATGAACCCTCACAGCTCATCCTAATGAACCTATTTCTCGACAACCTAAAGGCTCAAGCAAGTGTGACTGATCTACCGGCAGCTTGCCTCCAAGAGGGGATTCAGGAACCAGATTTTGCTTCCTGTGTCTCCTGGTGTTAATGGTCACACCAATGTCACATGGTGTGCCTAAACACTGTCTTTAAGAACAACAAGGTAGCATCATATCCACCCACACAGTCCTAGGGGTAGTTCTAGGGCGCCCTCACCAGGTCCCTCATGGACACCAGAGTCTGCCGCAGCTCCGGGCCCTTAAATAAATGACATGTTTGCAAACAACCTGGAATTGAGGGCTTTAAACCATCTTAAAACTTGTAACACATATCACAGTCTAAAGCAGTTGTTAGACCACACTGATGAGGTGATTACAACATGAAAAAGTGCCTAGCATACAGGCAACTGTTGAAAATGTGTGTTTGCACAGACGCGTGTGTGTCGGGACACAAGAGTAGAGGTCAGAAGCCAATTCCTGGGCCAGTCTTTGCTTTCCAATTTGTGGTGTCTTATTGGCCCCTGCTGTTTAAGCCAGGCTAGCTGGCCTGAGTGCTTTCGACATGACTCCTGTCTCCACTCCAGTTTGTCCGCAGGAGCAGTGAGGTTACAGATGACCACTGCCACCTTCCTCTTTCCGTGGGTTTTGGGGACCTACTCTCCGGTCCTCACATATGTGCAGCAAGGGCTCTCTCCAGCTCCATACTTCTTCCTGGATATTTTCGATGCACAGTTGGCCGTATCTTCACATGTGGGACCCACAGATAACAGGTCAGCTGTGTTCACACCATGGATCGGAGCACAGTTACACAGCTTCACTTGGCTGCAGGGAGAGGCAGCTCAGGGAGTTGAGCAGGAGCCCTGCTGCAGGTGACAAGGCGGCCAGGAGCCGTCTGAGAGCCCTGAGCATCGCTCCGCGTGTTCCGTGATGGCAGTCATAGAGGAAGCTCACAGGTCCCACTGACAGGGCATGGTTCACAAGACATGAGGAGACAGATGTCAGGAGGGTCTGGGAAAGGTCCTGAGCTGAGAGCCGGCTATCCTCTAGGCATCATAGCTTTAGAAATGACTCTTTATACTGAGCCACACTTGCTTCTCACTCGGATAAAAATCACTCTTGACCACCTCTGGAAAGGCCCAGTCCCTTCCAGTACATCAGGCAAGAAAACCAGAAGAGGGGAGGAAAGGAGGAGGGAGTAAGCAGAAAGGAACGAATGGAGGGAGAGACCGAGGAAGGAAGAGACGGAAGGGAGAGAAGTGGAGGTGGGAGGAGGAGTCGTGTTGTGCTGTGTTTGAGGTGACAGTTCACTACGTAGCCCTGGTCTTGAATTATGATCCTTCTGCCTCAGATGTATTAGGGCGTCACAGGTGTGCAACATCCTGGCTTTTAATATCATTTAAACATGTTTTTATTTGTGGGTGGGACACATGGCAACCTGAGGGAGTTAGCTCTCTCCTTCCACCACATGGGTCCCCGGGATTGAACTCGGACTCAGATGATCGATCCTGCTGGTGAGCTCCTTCACCTTCTGAGCCACTTCACCAGCCCCACTTATTCTCATTTTAAAAGATGCTCAGATTCTGTACTGTCGGAAAGGCTCGTCTCTCTGCGTCCTCTGATTCTAATGATCAGATGCGCTGGCTTCTTGGGGCCTGTGGGCTTTCCTGGCATGTGGGAGGTTTAGGGCTAAAACTAGACCGACCAGGACATCATTACCATAGTTCTGGTATCTAAGAAGCACAGGTTTCAGGCCTAGCTCTTTCACAGAGAGGATTTCACCTTCATGAGCCTCAGTTTCCTCATCTCTAATATGGGTTCAAGGAAGCAAGCTAGCTGCCTCCTTGGGTTGGTGTGAGGCATGAAGATTGAATGGCAGGAACCAGGCATGGAAAATCCTTAACCACATGTCTACTATTTGATATTTGATGATCTGCTTTTGAAGTTGGGTGAGACTCCTTCCTTGATTTTCTTTCCTTCTTCCTTCCTTCCTTCCTTTCTTCCTCTTCCTCCTCCTCCTCCTCCTCCTTCTCCTCCTCCTTCTAATTAAGAAGAAATTTGAGACAGAGTCTCATGTAGCCCAGGATATCCTTTAACTCATTTCATAGCCTAGACTGACCTTAGACTTCTGGTCCTCCTGCCTCCACCTCCCCAGTGCTGTCCTTACAGTAAGTGCACAGCTCCCAGTTTATAGGATGCTGGGGATCAAACCCAGGCAGTCATGTGTCTGTTAGGCAGGCATTTTACCAGCTGAGTCACGTCCCTCCAGCCTCATCCTTTGATGTAAATGTTTAGAACAGAGCCCCAGGCAACAGAGGGAACAGCTTGGCTGAAGAACTCCCCGCTGAGGATGGGGATGCCCTCTGTCCTCCATGAGGGGCCGTGGGGCAGGTGGCTCTCAGAACCAGGAAGTGCACATGGCTCTCAGCTGTTTGTCAACGGGGTGAACAGGGAAAATGGCACTCAGCTCAACCCACCCCAGGAGCCTCTGATCCACCCCAAGGAGGAAAGGCGGGAGGTGAGGAGACGTGATAAGAAGGCTGGGGAGAGCCTCGAGCCCAAGGTTTTCAAAGCTTGCCCCTTCTGCAGGAACCAAACCTTAATAACCAGATCCAGGGAGTGAAAGAGAAAGAAAACAGACCTTCAAATCGTCCCCTTTGAGGAGGCCGCGTCATCGAGCTCAGAGCCTGGCTTTGAAACTGTGCGAGTCTAACCACAGCAGACACACTCGACTCCCTCCACACCCTGTTCCCACCTCAAGGGAAGTCAGGGAGAGAGAGAGAGAGAGAGAGAGAGAGAGAGAGAGAGAGAGAGAGAGAAGAGGAGAGGAGAAAGGACGGAAGAAAGAGAGAAAGAAAGGAAGAAAGAAAGAAAGAAAGAAAGAAAGAAAGAAAGAAAGAAAGAAAGAAAGAAAGAAAGAAAGAAAGAAAAGACAGAAACTGAAGAGAGAAGACATGACTTTGGAGAACAAAGAAATGCACCAGACACCACGCGGTCTTCGCAGAGGTCAGGGTCCCCCTGAGGTTGCTGATGGTGAAGGGTACGGAATGTGTTTCTGAGCAGTGTGTATGTGTGTGGGGGGGGGGCTGGCATTTCTATATCCCATGCTAACTAACCCTCCTGGCCAAACCTGAAGGTACACACGAGGATTCTACAGCTCAGAGAGCCGGAGTAACTGATCCCAAGACACACGGCTGCTAAATGCCACAGCCCAGGCTCTGAACCTAGCCTGATGTCCAACAATTCTGACAGCTCACTCTGCTCTCCCAAGCAATACAGAGGTAGAAGGAGAACAATGGTGAAATAGTTTGTGAGCCACAGTGAAGACAAGCCGAGTATCCATAGTCTAGAGTAAGCATCCTCGGACTGTCAGCATCTGGGCTTGGCTGAGAGCCCCTTTGCTACGGAAAGCCTCCCCATGCACACTAGGACAGTTGGCAAGCATGGCTGGCTCCTCTCTCTCTCTCTTTCTCTCTCAGGTGCCAGCACCACCTTCCCACCCCCAGAGTAACATCCAGAAATGTCTGCAGACATCTCCTGGGAAAATGTCATGCAGCATGCCCAAGGCCCATGGATGCATGGGAAGGAATAAGAACTGGTCATAACCAAGAACTGAAAATCAGTTCAGTGCCATGCAGAAGGCCTCTGATGTCCTTGAGTCTCATTTAATATCCTATTTAATCCTTCATGAGAACGCCGTGAGGTGGGCGTTTTATAGACAGAACATGCATGCATCCGAGAGCTCAAGCAACTAGAGGAGTGTGCACAGTTAGCTTGAAGCAGAGTCCAGGGTTTGAACCTGCATCCGAGAAATCCTTTCCCTTGCGCTGCTGAGAGAGGAAAACAAAAGACAGAGAGTGGATGCGTCGAGAAAAGACACTTAGCAACCCAAATGCAAGCTGTGAGTCCATCACGGGCCCTGGCCATACTATGCTGACTAGGGATGAGCCTAAAGGCTGCTGTGTCCTCAGCAGCACCCCAGTTCTTGCCTCTGACCCAACTCATCTCTGCCTTTGCAAATGGCCCACACCTGTGTCTGCCCTGACTTCCTCTCTCGTCTCACATCTCATGAGGAGAGAGGTCTATTTCAGATGCAGTGTGATTTATGAAGGAAAGCCTCCTGCCCTGGCCATCCATCTCTCTTCACAGGGACACACATGCCGAGGATCCTGGAAGTGACCCGCATTTATTTTCTGACAAGAGTCGAAGCCCTGGGGGACCTCGGGAATCGTCCCTAAATTACGAGAGAGTCTGGGGGAGACCTTACCCCAGAACAACGCGTCCCCCTCCCAGCCTGAGCCTCCCTCTAAATCACCTTGTAGCATCCCGGCTGCTGTGAACGGCGTGTGTGCAGAGAGAGAGGCGAGCCCCCACCCTGCAGGCAGGAGAGAGGCACCGATGGCCGAGAACTTGAAGTGGGCTGTGCTTCGAACTGACCGTGACCCCCATGCTTCCTGCAGCCTTCCCTTGACATTTCCTGGCGGTTACCTTGATAGCAGGAAGCATATTTCTCTCCGAATTTCTCCCTTCAGTCCCTCAACCCCCTTCCAGTCCTAGAGCATTTGTTCTTAATCGCTCTGGGGGTGAGGGCTCCCTTTGAAAATCTGATGAAAGCTACGAGCTCCTCCCTTCATTAAATAAATGATTGTTTACTCCTGTTAAAGCCTTCCCAAATGGAACGACTGGTTTATGGTGGATTTTCTAGGAAGATAAAGGGCTTTCTCCTCCTGTCATATAAAAAAAAAAAAAAGTTAATGCCTTGACTTTTTTCTCTTTTTAACATTTACTGGTGTGTGACACGCATATGGGAAAGCACACAAATCAGAAGCACCCGACTTAATGAATTTTCCTAAACTGGACCGACCAGTACAACCTGAACACAGATCAAGAGGGAGCGCTGCTGTGTCTGGAAGCTTCCACAGGCACCCTCAGGCTGCTTCACCACCTACTGTAGCCAGGAGTTGGCTTTCAACAACCTAGCTCCCTCCTGCCTGGTTTTGCTCTTGACTTGAGTGGAGACTTGCACTCTATGCGTGTCTCCTCTGCCCAACACTTGGCTGGGCACTGACCCCAAACAACGGAGTGTGCAGCCTAGGGTAGCATGTGATTTCCCATGTTACTTCATTGTTTATTGTTTATTTCTGTTTTGTACAAGGCAATGAGAAGGTATTCTTTTCTCTTTTTTTACAGAATTGTGTAAGATTGTATTCTTCAGTATTCTGACTGTAATGTTACATTGTGAATGTGTGTTTGGGATAGAGTCTTAGGTAGTCCAGGCTGCCTTCAACTCCCAGTGAGTCAAGGAAGACCTTAAACTCCTGATCATCCTCCCTCTACCTCCTAAGTGTTGGAATGACAGATGGACACTACCACACCCTAGTTAATATGATGCCAGGGTCAAACCCAGAGCTCTGGGCATGCTAGGTAAACACTCTGCCAACTGAAGTTCATTCTCAGCCCAGTGTGCATGTGTGTGTGTGTGTTTGTGTGCATGTGTGTCTGTGTGTGTGCATGTCTGTGCATGTGTGTTTATGTGCATGTGTGTTTATGTGCATGTGTGTCTGTGTATGTGCATGTCTGTGCATGTGTGTTCATGTGCATGTGTGTCTGTATGTATGTATGTATGTATGCATGTCTGTGTGTGCATGTATGCATTTGTGCATGGGCATGCATTTGTGCATGAGCATGCATGCATGTGCTTGTGTCTCTCTCGTGTGCACATGCGTGTGCATCCCTTCATGTGTATGTCTGTGCATTTTTGTGCACATGTATGAGTCTGTGTGCATGAATGCATTCATTCATGTGTGCACATGTCTCTGTGTGTTGGCATAGGTTCATGTATGTGTGTGTGTATTCATGTGTATGCATGCTACATGGTGAGGGCTTGCTAGAAAATGTCTGTATTTTTGGGAAGAAAATCTCTGACTTGCTTTCTTCTACCTACAATCTAACTCACTCATCCCCACTGCAGCCACTTGGCTGAGCTCCTTCCCAGACATTTCTCTGTGTCCGGCTACATGCCATGTTCAATAACGGGCCTTTCTATTTTGTTTTTACACAGATGTGATTATTCTACCATCTCCCCCCACACACACACACACCTATCGATACTCCCTGCAGATTTTTCCACAGATTGCTCCCACAGCTTTACGCTGCTGAGTGTCCTCTCATTTCAGAGACGGACTGTGATTTATTTAGCCCATCTCCTCATGGTGCGCAAGCAAGCAGTCTCTATTTTGCTGCTGCCGCAAACAGAGAGGCAACAGACAACCCTTTTATGGGCCTCTGTGTGAGCGCTTGCGAGGAAAAATGGGAAGGTGGAATTGCTGGCTGCACACATTTGCCTTTAAGTGGTTTTTATGGGGCCAGGTGGATGGTCCAAGCTGTTGCAAGTTCTGGGTAAAGCCAGAGGCTCACGTGACTCAAGGCATTTAACAGTGAAGCATGTTCCTTCCGACTGGCAGCAATGAGACGAATGTCTAGAACTGGGCAGACACAGAGGCACACAAAGTGTCTTTGGGGACAGTTTGCCAGCACCTTGTTTCTCGGGTGGCTGGACCTCCTCAGAGATTCCAGAAAGAGAAGGAACCACTATCCCCTTGTCGTGAGGCTGTCTGGCCATGGCAAGTCTGAGACAGATGGTTAGCGTCTCCAAACAGGAGAACTCATGGTATGGGACCAGGGTGCTGGGCTGAGGCATTGCGTGTGTCCAGCCCTGTATGTGGCTCACTGAAATCACATCTCATCATCCCCCTATGGGGAAAGTGCTGTGACCATATGTGTGCACGTGTCCGTGCGTTGCCCTGTGCACATGTGGGTAAATGTCCATTCATGTGTGTAGAGGTCAAAGGCCACCTTATTTAGTGTTCTTCAGGTACCACCCACCCTCCTCTCTTTTGAGGCGGGGTCTGGCCTAGCATCCCTCCATAGGCAAGGCTGGCGGGGCAGAGAGCCCCAAGGACCACTCCTCTGCCTCCACTGCACCAGACTGCACACAGCTGCCTTTTTCTTCTGGAGATTGACCTTGGGTCCTTGTGCTTTGGACGACAAAGTGCTTTAGAAATGGAGCCATCTCCCTGACCTCAGAAGTTCTGTTTGGAGGTCCA
The DNA here is from genome assembly GCF_982192425.1 of Myodes glareolus. Lineage (NCBI taxonomy): Eukaryota > Metazoa > Chordata > Mammalia > Rodentia > Cricetidae > Myodes > Myodes glareolus. The sequence continues at coordinate 135,479,210 of NC_142027.1, forward strand.
TTCTCCAGTGAGGCAAACTGAGGTTTAGAGAGTCATCTACCCAAAGCCACCCACGCCCATGATACTAATCATCCACCGGGGGATTGTGTCATGAGCTGTCTTGATGCGGGGGGAGGGGGGATCTTCCTGGGAGCCCACTGCCCAGTGGTAGAGACAAGTCAAAGAAAGAGGAACAGTAGAGCTGGGACCCTTTGGTCTCTTCATGCATGCTGTGTCTGCTGTGGACATTGTCCAGGCACAGGGACCCTGACCTGGGTTCTGTTGGCACACAGTAGGTGCCAATTCCACGCTACCACTACATTCCTTGCAAGCAGGTCTTTGGAGAGACTTGAACTCAGACAGTAACCGCTTACTCACGATGCAGCCAGAGCTCACAGAGAATGGGACCAGGGTCTTGACTGTGGAACCTGGAACCTCTGAGCAACGGTGTTCCCTCCCTCCCCTAAAGAGAAGCTCTTTGGGTGCCCCAACACTTTACCACCCATTTTGGAAGAGGAGTGGGCTGAAAGCAGAGAAGTCTGTGTTGGAGCCCCATCTTACAATCCCCACCCTGGCTCACTCAGGAATAGCGGCTGAAGCCTCCAATTACAGCACTCAGAATGTTGAGGCAGGAGAATGACTGTGGATTCGAGACTAGCTCGGGCTGTGCAGGGTGATTCTGTCTCATAAAAATGAACAAACAAGAAAGAAAGAGTGTTTTAGGTCTCAGCCCTGCCCACACGTCCCACGGATGCCGCGCATCTTCTGCCTTTAAGAGGAACACCCGATCAGTGTTTAACCTCCATCAGTTCCTTTTTATTTCTCTACATCAGGTTTCTGGCTCCCTAATTGGCTGACGCCAAGCCTGCTGGGTAGATGGAATTCTGCAACACTCCAACAGATGACCTCCTCCCACCGGGGCAAAGGATGAACAAATTACCCAGATAATAGTTGACTACAGCCTGGGTGCCCAGGCAGCACTGGCAGTGGGGTGGGAGCCCTTTTGTGCCTGCTCTTTGGAGTCATTGAGTGGTTTAGGCCATGTCTTGAAAAAGATTGCTCTCCTCGTTCACCTGTGAGTAAAAATTCAGGCGCCATCAGTTGACTCTGGGAGTGTGTGGGGGTCAGCACGTGCATGCTGGGGTCACGGAACTGCGGGTCAGAGCCCCAGCAGGACCGGCGAGGATAAAACACAGGGCGATGTTAACAGCCAGAGGGGAAGTCGATTGGTAACCTTTACCATCTGCTGCTAAGCGGGAATATTCTTGGACGGCACTGAAGCTGGGGAGGGAGCAGAGAGAAGCTGGGCACCGGCCCATCTTAGATGTCAGGGAGGAAGTGTAGGGGGCGAGGTCAGGGTTTCAGACTCTCTAGATGGAGACCCTCAAATGCTTGCAGATGGGCCCCTCAGGACACTGGCGAGCAGACAGCTTGTGCAAACCCAGTACTAAAAACCCGGGGGTTTGATTTTTCGTATGACAGGATCTAACTCCTTGTAATCCAGGCTGGTGTAGGACTCACCATCCTCCTGCATCAGCCTCCTGATCACAGGTGTGGGCCAGCAGCCCCGGCAGGGACTCCTGTCACTAACAGACCCAGAGCCTTGCCACCACCCAGTGGATATTGGGAGGGTCTCCTAAGAGAGATCTACTTTCTCTCAGCAGGTTCCAAGTCTGAGCCGTGCAGCTTGTCTCGCTGTGGAGTGAGCATGACTCTCCAGAGAAGACACTGAGCACTGTCTCTCTGGCCTGTCACTACTGCAGCCATCTTTGGAATTTGGATAGCTCTAGATGTCCCCGTAGTCATAGCCTCACTATTTGTCCCTTCTGGTGACAACAGACATCAAGCACCGTCACTTGGAGCCCTCAGGGCCTAGGAAGGGTCCCTTGTCATCTCCATACTCCCTCCAGTTCACGGGCACTCCTCCTTTCTCTCTGGAAGCTTCCAGAGAAAGCGTCCAGATACTTAAGACGAAGCTGACCTCACAGCAGAGCAGCCAGCTTGCCCCCAGTGAAGTGCGGAGACAGTGAACCTGGACATGCACTGGCATCGCTCGACGGGCAGTTATTTCCATGCCAGCGGAAGGCTGCCCCTTAGATGGGCACCAAGGCAAGTCGTGCCCGTCCAGCCATTTTCAGATTCAACATAGACACTCCCTACTTTGTTTTGTTTTGAGAAGGTCTTCTATAACCCAGGCTGGTCTTGAACTTTGTATGTAACCAAGAATATGTAACCAAGGCCCGGAATTTCTGATCCCCCTGCCTCCACCTTCCAAGTGCTAGGATTGTAACTATGCTCAGCCTTGCCTGGTTTATGCTAGACAGCCAGTCTGCCCATTGTGCCTCGGTCACAACCCCTGAATCTCTTCATATTTGTCAATGCATGTTCCCAAGGTGGCAACCTTGGCCCCAGGCACCAAAGGCAGCGAGTGTGGGAAAAGGAATGGGCTTTCCTGGGATCTCTTTGTCCTTTAGTCGCTACACAAGCAACATCTTCAGGGTCCTCATATCCTCCATCCAGGTCTCGATGATCCCACCAGGGTCTCATGGCCGCCTCTAGGCCACCTCCAAGTCAAAAACACAAACAGAATCTCTTCGCAGGGAGTAGGGCAAGAGTCGGGGGCTGGCGAGATGTCTTAGCAGGTAAAGGAAGGTGCCGTTAAGTCTGATGGCCTGAGTTCGATCACTGGAAGCCACATGTGGAAGGAGAGAAGTGACTCCTGAAGATTATCCTTTGATCTCCACACGTGGACACACACACACACATCACACACACACACACATCACACACACACATCACACACACACAATCACACACATATCATACACATCACACACACATAAATGAATCAGTGTAAAAAAAAAAAACAAAGAAAAGGAAAAAAGGTCTCAGAATAGAGTAGCCCACCCCTCTAACCCGAGTTCGTGTCTTCTGTAGGTTTATAGTGCTTTTTTTCACACATTCTGTCCAAGCCAGACGCACTGACCCACATCCTCTAGTGAGTGGCCGAACCATCCCCAGACCTCACACATGCTCTCCTTCACTCCTCCTTCCTTTCCTGTTCTCCTCCGGCCTTTTGACCTCCAAACTTTCTCATATGTCGCCAAGCACACAGTAGGTGCTCAATAAATGTCAGGATTCATTTCCCTCTAACACTGCAGCTCAAAGGCCGAATGAGTGAACTAGAAATTTTCCTTGGGGGAGAAAATGAAATTTCTGGGCTCCAGTAATTAATTTAAAAGGGATGGGGATGGGGGTGGGGGCAATGGATCGGTGACTCAGCCATTCAGTCTTTGCTGTTTCTCCAGAACGGTTCCCAGCATCCACATCAAGTAGCTCACAGCCACCTCCGACTTTAGCGTGCTCTCTCTCTTCTGTCTGTCTGTCTCTCTCTGTCTCCCTCTCTCTTTTACACACACACACACACACACACACACACACACACACACACACACACACACCAAAGAACAAATAAAAAACCAAACCTTTAAAAGAGATCAGTGATTCTGTGGCCCCGTATCAGTGTTATAGAGGTGGCATTAGCCACGGCAGCCACGAGTCCCTGGCCAAAACACGCTAAACCTCAGTGTTCTCACGTGTGAGATGAAATAATTATACCCATCATTCCTGGGGCTGCTAAGAAAGGGCAGAACGAAGACACCTTCTGTGACCGTTCTCAGTGCCCCAGGGTCAAGCCCACCTTCACAGGCCGCTACCCACCACTGCCCACCAGAACAAACTCATGGCACCCCCGTTCCCACGTCCTGATGTCAGCGGAGGTCTGTGCCCCACAGCCCAGGTGGTCAGCTGCTGCGCCTCACCAGCGGCTCAGGGACTGGTGTCGATTTTTCTTAGTTTAGGCGGAAATCAGTCAAGAGAGTTCTCTGTGACTTCCTTTATATTTCTTTCTGGTCAGATCAAAGGTCCTGTCAGCAGCCTCTGTGATGTCTTGATTTCTAGGTTTTTTTCTTTTTCTTTTTTTTTTCTTCCTGAGTTGGTAGTGTTCACTTCAAATAAGAGACTAAGAGCCCCTCTGGGAGAAGGAGAGAAGAGAAAGGAAGAGGAGGGGGAAGGGGAAAAAAACTGAGAGAGAGAAAGAGAGAGAGAGAGAGGGAGAGAGAGAGAGAGAGAGAGAGAGAGAGAGAGAGAGAGAGAGAGAGAGAGAGCACGCACCAAAGAGGAAGAATTCAGTTATATTTTGCTATAAGTAAGTTTGGCACTATGGAGACCCCAGAGCCTAGGATCCAATATTGCTTCCCAATGTGGAAAACTAGACACCTGGATTTATTTTTGAGGTTTCCAGTGAGGCTCAGATAGTTTCAGGAAGTCCTGTGGTGATTATCATGGTACTTCTTAAGAGGGGGCTTAGCCTGGTGCCTAAAGTCATGAGGTCTTTCTTCCAATCTTGGTTTTTCGACTTAACTTAGGAACCCAGATCATCTCAGAAAGGGGCCTTATCCCTCTGTCTCTGCTTCCCCACCCTCCAGCAGGGGACAATGACAATTATACAGAGCTGGTGGGACGGTTAAATATGTGGATGGATGTCTAACACTCCTACAAAGCCTGGCATAGGGTCAGCGGGCACTAATGCATGGGTCGCTATTGGCAGGCACTGGACAGACAGCATTGTGCTCAATCTTTACAGCCATCTTTGGCACTGATATTATCTGTACACAACGTCCTGAGTAAGAAAGAAAATTACAGAAGTTTGTCATCTTGAGCAACTTGGCCTCAGCCAAGAAACAGCATGACCAGGGTTCATGACACGGTCTCCTCGGATGTGAGATAGTGCCCCTTGTCCTCGGCATCACCTCTCTGGTTAAAGGGGACCGGGCTTGCTGGTGAGGTGACTCGCAGAGAGCCGCATGCGGCCAAGGACCGCTAGAGAAGGACTCACACACCTGAATAACTTCTCAAGGGGCCACACAGTGACCCCAGCCACACAAAGGAGCTGCCTTTCTAAGTGCATAATGGCAAAGAGGAATGAGTCACCCCTGGTCCTTCATCCGGGTTATGTCTGGATGAGCTCTGGGCCTGTATGAACGCGAAGTAGGTCAGGCCACCAGCCAAGGCAGCCCGGGGAGTGACCAGCTGCTCGACCAGAAACTGCTTGGCACAGCTTCCCGTCGCTTAGCAGCTGCTCCACTCCAGCTAGGGCGAGCACCTACCCGCTGCTCTCAGCGCTCACGGAATCTCTGCAGTCGACTCCTAGGATGGCAGCCAGCCTCCCAAGGCCGTGCAGACAGGGTGCCGTGGCGTGCCTCAATGTCCTGAGATGAAAATATCCCCGCTTTGAGACCTCAGGTTTGTTCCAGGGACTGGGCAGATGCGTCAGCTGCTGAAACGCAGAGAACTGGGGAACAGATCTCCCGAACCAGGTGACCCAGGTCCACCTACCTCTAAGTCTTAGCCGGGTTCCCAGAGCAAGCGGCTCCATAGATTACCTGCCTCAGTGAGCTCTGGGTTTGAATAAAGAACTCTATCTCAATAAATAAGGTAGAACAGAATGGAAAGGGACACTGGACACCAATCTCCACATAGCTGTACGCCTGAAAGGCGGGCAACTCTGGCAGCAAACATTCCGGAGGAGCAGTAGTCCCGGAGGGGATCGTGGCTGATGCCGAGGATTCCCCAACACCCCAGAGCTGCTTCAGTTCTCCAAGCCGGGAAGTCCAGAGAGCAGACCACAGGTAAGAAGGAAGCAAAGGATGCTTCCGGGTGGAGCCTCCACAGAAAGCGTGGCAAGTGCTTCAGGAGACACCCGGCCTACACAGGAGCATGTGGAACTGCAAGTCAGCCTCCAGGGGCCTGACTCACCCCGCTCTGCTTCACACCCCTTCACCTCTCTGCATTCTCCTGAGGCCCAAACCTGTTCCTTCTGAATCACGGCTGGGCAAAGGTCTGCCTTGAGCCCATCTGCCCGCTCTTCCCTTCTGGAGTCTGACTTCACTATTTTAGATTTCCTGTCTAGATTTTGGTCTCCATAGCAATCAAGAAAGCAAGCAGCATGAAGCTGACCAGCCCCTCTACCTCACTTTCTTTTTTCCCTCCTCCCCCTCCCCATTTTACCTCTATAACACCTATTACGCGGAACGCGCATATGCATATATCTTAATATATTAAGATAAATCACAAAAGGAATAGGAAAAATGGAGTTCAAAAGAAAAGAATAGTCAGTAATCTTGAAGAGAGAGAACAAGAGAGCATCCTAGGGATGGGTAAGGGGACATGGAGCTGTCTGTAATTAGCAGCTGCCGCATCCTAAAACAAAATCAGATTTCCAGAACAGGCAGCTTTGTCGCCATGGCAACGGACCTGAGCCCAGTCAGGCTCTCTTTCCAAAGTGATTCTTTCCTGGACCATACCCACATCAAAGGGAGTCTCTTGGGCTTCCCGGGAACAGGCAGCACTCAGGCCCCATCAGGCCTCCACAGGGTGTGGTGTGGGGAGGAAGACAGGCAAAGCAGGGACAAGCCAGAGGCTTCCAGGAGGAGGAGCAGGCATGGTGAGACACAGTGGCGGGGGGCACACTCAGGTCCTGTCTTAAGGACTCTCTGTGCTGTGGATGTGCACACGGCTCATCAAAGGCTATCAGTGGAAACATGTTCTTCTCATTCAAACACAGCGTCTCCTGTATCCCAAGTTGGCCTTGAAGTTGCCATGTAGCAAAGGATAGCCTCTGTCCCTGGATCCTCCGGCCGCCACCTCTGAAGTGTTGAGGTTAGCAACTTGGGTACCACACCAGACTATGGTTACTTTTCTCTTAGCCTTTGTTTTTCTTTCTTTTTCCTCTACACAGTGATGTGTGATGTGTGTAATTTGTTTTGTTACTGTATCATGTTCTCTGCCAGTGAGGATCTGGGCTGGGGAAAGAAAAATGTACGTGCATTTAAATTAAATTATTAAATTAATTGATCGATTGTGTGTGGGAGTTGTGTTTGTTTGCTTGTTTTGAGACAAGGTCTCTCTGTGTAGTCCCAGCTATCTTGGAACTCATTCTGTAGACCAGGCTGACCTTGAACTCACAGAGATCTGCCTGCTTCTGCCTCAGAGGACTGGGATTAAAGGTGTGCACCCACTAGAGATAATTTAAGACAAAGACTATAATAGGGGACAGGTAGGTTCTAGAGAAGACTATGCCAACTTATCCTTTCCCACATTATTACTTTATTAACCACCATCTTTGAGTTTCCTAATTAATCATTTTCAGTCTGTGTGTGTGTGTGTGTGTGTGTGTGTGTGTGTGTGGGCAAGAGAGAGAGGGAGGAGTATGTGCTGGTGTGCTCATACATGTGTAAGTGATATAAGCATGTTTGAGAGTGTGGTTTCTTGGGTCTCTACTGCTTTGCGGAGAAAAGGTCTCTCACTGAACCCTGAACTCATGAGGAAACTAGACCAGTTGTCCCACAAACCCCTGTTTCCACCTCCCCAGTGCTGGGGATACAAGTATATTCCCAGATTTCCTCACTTGGATGCTGGGGCCTGAACCCAGGTCCTCATGGTTTTGCCTGTTTGCTTGTTTGCTTGCTTGCTTGCTTGCTTACTTGCTTGCTTGCTTGCTTGCTTGCTTGCCCTTGTAGCTGGCTAAGTTTTGGTTTCAGACTGAATGGAAGGCATTACATTGTAACCAGTTAATCATAGCTCACTGGAAAGAGAGAACTATGTGGTTGGATCGCTGAATCCCGTCAGAATCCTCACCATGGGTCAGATGTAGCTGGGACTGGAGCCTCTGAGGACCAGGTAGAGTCCAGTAGTGCTGGAACCTTCAGGAAAGCCAACAAAACAGGTGTAGTCAGAGTAGAAGACTAGAGTGGATTTAGGGTCCTACCACTGAAGGTTGTCTCTGCCAACTCCATGTCTATCAGGAGGGGAGGGTTCTCTCCTCTCCTTCCTGTTGCCTTCTGAGCCCCACCTACTAGTTCAACAGTTCACAGACATGACTGCAGAGCCCTGCGCAGCATGGCAGAGCCAAGAATGGGAGGATGGAATTGAAGTCGAGAGGCAATAGCTGAATTGTGGACTCAACAGGGGTGTTCTTTAATTCAGTCAGTCACCCATGTTGACCTTGGGGATGTCTCTAATTCTTTGTTACTGTAGATAAAGTTTCATTAAGAAACTGGTACCTGTAGCCTTGTATTCATTCTAGACTATCTGGTGTGTGTGTGCGCGCACGCGTGTGTGTGTGTGTGTGTGTGTGTATTTGAGGGTTCTTGGTATTGTGGCCAAAATTATTCCTTTAAAACTGTACCTATTTGAGAATCAATAAATATTCAGAATATAAATCAATAATCATCAGTTCACCAGACTCTTCCCCTCTCTGAATTTCCTGAGACTTATCCTCACTCATCCACCAGCCGTCGCAGGCTTATGATGGGTAGACATTATCATGATGGGCAGATGCCATTATGATGGATCAATGCCATCATGATGGGCAGATGCCATTATGATGGGCAGGCGTCATTATGACGGATAGATGTCATCAGGATGGGTAGACATCATTTTGACAGGCAGAAAGCATTATGATGGGTAGACAGCAACCGCAGCTTAGGATCCTTTAACTCTTTCCTCAGCTGGGTCTCTCTGCATTGGATTCTAAGGAGACAGACAAAGCTGGGGACCATCGAGAGTGCATCTTAAAATCAAGCTTGCCTCAAATACCCCACACTGAAGAAGAAAATACCAAAAGAGACATGAGCAGAAAATCTTCCCAAGCCCGAGGTGGGAAATTGGCATCCAGGTTCCTCAACCCCAAAGACTTCTAAAGAGCCAGAACCTAGAGAAACCTATCCAGGTCATGTTGTAATTACATCATCAAATGTCAAAGACAAGAAGAAAATTTAAAAACTAGCCGAAGAAAAGAGGGGTGTGATACACAAGGGAGCCCTTATCATATGATCAGCTCTCTCAGAAGAAATACGTCAGGCCAGGGACTGGGATAAGAGAGTTATAGCGTTAAGCCAAAAGGAAACAGATTTGTCAGTCAAGGACCCTACGAACAGCAAAGCTATTCTTTAAGAATCAAGGAGCTTTAGTTGTTTAGAATAAACAGATTCTGGGTGAGGATGTCATTACCTAATAAAAGGGGTTGTTCCAGTTAAAGCAAAAGGTGCCGAGGAAAAATATCCAAGTGTAGCATCAGTGTAAATGCATAGGAAATAGAGTACTGTGATAGATAGGAGGGTGCCGTGGTCTACATGGTAAGGGAAAAGTTTGAAGTAATCACTATACCACACACACACACACACACACACACACACACACACACACACACACACAAACTCTCTTAATGGATCCATAGTAGAAAATGAAGTAAATTTTGACAACCATTCCCTAAAACAAGGGCATGGAGAGTAAAATGCAATTAAAGACGAGGAATGACCAGGGGAAATAGTGACGTCACCTGGGAAGTTCTCTGTCAGCACCATGGCAACTGCTGTTGTAGATACAAGAACAGAAAAGGAGAAAAAAGCGACCAGAATGTATTCCTAGGAAATAAACAAACCACAAAGAAAAACAACAAACAAGGGAGAGAGAAGAAACGACTTCTAAAACAAAGAAACAACAATTAAGAAGATGCCAGTAGAAGTCCGGACCTATCAATAACGTCTCTATGTAAGTGGATTAGACTCATCAGTCCAACGATGCAGAGTGGCCGAGGACATGTTAATGGAGGAGATTCAATCGGGTGCTCTTCGTGAGGGCTCACTGTAGCTTTAAGGACACGCCTATGCTGAAAGTTAAGGAAAGGGGAAAGATAGTCTATGTAAATTTTAGCCCTAAGAGTATGGGAGTGGCCATGCCTATCTCAAGTAAAAATAGCCTTAAAGAAAGAGCCCATCACAAGAGGGAGGGCGAGGTCATTGCGTAATGTGAAAGAGAAGCCAACTCAACAGGAAGGTGAGCCGATTACACGTTGTGTGAGCTCACCGTAAATCTAAAAATCCCCAGGTATTGATAGACCTGAACGGAGAAATAGACAGCAGTACAATAATAGGAGAAGTCAATACCACATTTTCAATAACAGATAGATCACTCGGACAGAAAATCAATAAGGAAACAGCAAGCACAAACAGCACAAATGGGCTCTGCAGACTACCCAGGGCTTTCTACCCAAGAGCAGCCGGGAGACACCTCCTTCAGAGCACACCGGAAGCGCCCTCTGCCAACAAAGTAAGTCTTAACACATTTTAGAGGACTGGGACACTCTGAGTGTCCTCTTCACCTGGTTGGAGCAAAGCCAGAAATGAAAGCTAAAAGAACACAGGCAAGGTGGCAAATGCTTCAAATTAAGCAGTGAACTGTTGAACAATAAGGGGAAAAATTTAAGACAAATATGGGAAAATAACAAGGAAAAACTCTGAGTTTCACTTAAAAGCTATTAAGAGTGATGCTTACAGTGATTTACATCAGTATTTAAAATAAGGAAACAAACTATCCAACCTTCCTCCTCGAGGAACTAAAAACAACCAAGCTGAGCCCACGTTAGCAGAAGGCAGAAAATGATGAAGACTGCAGCAGAAAGGCAGGAATCCAACACAGAAAGGGGGCAGAGGCATAGAGGAGCTAAGTGCTTTGTGAAAAGAAAAACCAAATTGAGAAACGCAGAGTTTGACTAAATAAAATGAAGATGACCGAAAAAAAAATAAATAACCCACCAGAGTACAGAAGGAAGCAATGCCTCAGAAACTTAAAAATGACCATAAAAGAGTGTCATGAAAATCTCTACCTCAGCTTTGAACAAAGTGGAGGAAACGGCTTTAGCCTCTGGAGACTAATAAACTGAAAAGCTTAGCCAGCCAATAACAAATAGAATAAACCAACAATTATGAACACCCCAACAAAGAAGATACCAGAATCCACAGCTTCCCCAGGAAGTTATAGTACACATTTTTGGTTTGTATATTTCGGTTTGTGTTGTTGTTTTGTTTGTTTGTTTGTTTTGAGACAGAGTTTCTCTGCATAACTCTGGCTGTCAGGGAACTCACTCCGTGGACCAGGCTGGACTTGAGCTCACAGAGATTCACCTGCCTCTGCCTCCCGGGTGCTGGGATTAAAGGTGTGTGCGCTATCACTGCCCGACTCTACTACACATTTAAGAAATGAACACCAATCTTTCTTGAAATCTTCCCCCAAAGGAGGCAAACAGTGAAGCTCAAGAAAATATGCCCTAAGAAGTCAACACTGCATGTCAGGAAAGTCACAAATGCAAAAATTCACAACAAAAGAATTAATAAACCAAATTCAATAGTTCATCCAAATCAGGTGCTTTTTATTTTTGTGATGCAAGGACGGTTCGAGGTGTATAGAGAAACCAATGTGACAGATCAACATAGCTCGGGATTATCTAATGTGAGCAGATAACGTCTGGGGGGTGGGGAGGAACCATTCCTATCGTAATGATAAAGATGCTTAGCAGGTTCACGAGAGAAGGAAACCAACTTCGAACAGGAAAGCCCAACATGAACAAACTGCTGCCAACTTTATACTCTAAGGGGAAAACTGACTCCAAGCTGGGGAACAAGGCTCGGTGTGTTTCTGCTCAATATAATACTGAAATCCCAGCCAGAGCCATCAGGTAAGACACGGAAATCGTATCCAAATTAGAAAGCAAGAAAGAGACGTTTTTACCTGTAGTTGACATGATCATATCTGTAGAAATGTCTAAAGTGCCTTATGTTCACCCACACACACCCTCAGATACATCCACTCATATACATACATACATAACACATGCACAACAGCTAATAAAGTCTCAAGATACAAAATCAATATTAAAAATCATAAGCATATCTGTTTTGGGTGATACGATAAAGAAATCAATGTAGTTCCATTTGCTGTTGTAGCAAACAATGTCTAGGTGTGACGGTGCAGGCCTGTTATCCCAGCACTCTCTAAGCAGAGGCAGGAGAATGGCTGCAAGTTCAAGGCCAGCCTTGTTTGTACAGTAAGAAGCTCACTCAGAAAATAACTAAATGAACAAAACAAATGAATGAATGAATAAATAAATAAATGGTCTTAGGAATAAACTTACCTAAGAAGGTTGAAGCATTATGTAGCAATAAATACAAGATAAAGATGAACGAAAATAAGACAGAAAAATTAAAGGGTTCTAGGGTTTACTATTGTTAAAATATAACTAATATTATATACTTTAACAATAGTGTATAATATCAAAATACATAATCAGAAGTTGACTGTAGACTCAGTTGGCCCTATCAATGGAACGTTCTTGCAGAAGTAGAGAAAATGATCCTGAACTTGTTGAGAAGCACAAATGTCACCTTGACGCCCCATCCTTCCTCACAGAACTAACTTCCTGGTCTCTAGTAGTCTGTGAGTTACCAGCACTGGGCTGTGTGGCCTTCTGCAAAAGACCAAACATCTATTTTGGTCACGGGGTCTTCCCAGTTCCTGGCACCAGGCTGAGAGTGTAACTCCTCCAACCCATCGATTGAACAGAGGGATGGGTGAATTAGTGAATGAATACGCGAGGGATGTCTGGGTGTGTGGATGCCTGAATTGGTGATATGAATATTTCATTGTGAAGTGCTATGAATTACTAGTCTTTGCTCATTCTTTTGAGCCTCGGGGTGACTTCCTTCTCTCAACTCCAAGAGAAAGATGATGGAGGAGGGTGAGAAGGGAGTTGAGGAGGAGGAATGGGGAGTGGAGCCAACAGAACATGGCCCCTCCTGGGCTCTTTCTAGATGTCGTATGCCATTTATTCATTCAGCAAATAGTCATAGAGTTAGGAAGTCCCCTAAAGCACACAGAGATGAGTAACATGTATTGGCTTTCCAAAAACTTCTCTCTTAAGAGGAAATGATGGCCACCACCCAACCAAGACCCGAACCCCAAAATGTTGGATTTCAAATGCAGAAGGCCAACACTCACACCTCGGATAACCAACGCACAAAAGATTAACTAACTTTGCCAAGTGGTCATTCAAGACTTTATAGATGAGTTCTGCCAAAGAGGAAAAGACGTTAAAGTGTAAAGGACGGGGTCCTGAGTAACTTCTGCCAGCAATTTGAAGCGGTCTGGGGTTATCTGAGAAGAGAAGCCTAGACTGAGGAATGGCCTAGAGCGGACTGACCTGTGGTCACATCTGTAGGGGACATCACTGTAGGACGGTCTGGTCCATGTGGGTGGCACCATTCCCTAGGCAGGTGTACCTGAACTATGCAAGGAAGCCAGCTGAGGACGAGCCTAGGAACAAGCCAACAGGAAGCATCCTCCCTGGTTTCTGCTCCACTACCATGGCTGTGCGTGCCTTCCCTGGTTAGAAATGAGGCTGCATGGACCAGCAGGCAGGCCTTCTAAGTCCTTACCCTGATACCCTTCAATGATGGATCTGGAAATATAGGCCAAATAAACCAGTTCCTTCCTCAAGTGGCTTTTAGTCAGAGTTCCATCACAGCCAAAGAGAGAGAACAAGGACAGAGGAGGAAGTGCATCCAGGCTCTGTTTCCGAGCTCCTTCCAGCAGGAGCCAAGCCCGCTCTGCGCCCTCTCCCGATACCCACCCTCTTCTTGCAAATGGCACATCCCTGGGAAATCTACAATTCAAGAAACCCCAGCCACCCGGAATAAATGCGTGTCATGTGGAACCGAGCTTGAGTCCTGGGGAAACAAACAACTTTGCTTTGATCAAAGTGCAGTCGCGGGGCCGAGCGCTTTTAGATGAAATAATTAGTATTACCACAATGACAGGAGATTTATCCCAGCCTCTCCACATGCTAATGAAATCTTTACACACTGCATTAATTGTGCTCAGCAAGTAGGCAAACCTTAACAGTGCTGCCCCAGGGACTTGAAAACAACACCAAACAGAAGCTGAGATCAAAGGCAGATATGCACTTTAGCCATTAAGCACCCCAGAGTGATCCAGAACCTTCTAAGGCTCTCAAAGTACTCAAACCACAGGCCTCTTCCTTCATTTCAACAGATGGCCCTGTCCTTCTCCGTGTCTGCTCCGCCATCAGGGTCTTTTCATCCTGCTGAAGAAATAGTCATGGACCCAGAGAGAAGGCTAAAGGCATTCAGCGTCAAGTCTCACAACCTGAGTTTGCCCCCCTGGCACCCACATGGCAGAAGGAGAGAGATGACTCCTCAAGTTGTCCTCTGATCTCCATGCATGTACCGTGACATGCCTCCCCACCCATAAACAAACCATAATTTTCAAAATGTATTCGTTGAAAGTATCCAATTCTCAGCTAAAAAGGTGGTTCAGTGCGTACAATATATGCCATACACACGTGAGGGGCCGTCTGTTTGCTTTTACTTCTCCACACAGTTGGGAATCCATTCCTACTCCATCTTTGTATCAGTCAGCCATGCTGCATAAGAAACTATCAAAAGCTTAGTTTATGGGGCCTGAGAGATGGCTCAGAGGTTAAGAGCATGGACTGCTCTTCCAGAGGACCCAGGTTCAATTCCCAGCACCCACACAGCAACTCACAACTGTCTGTGACTCCCAGGAGATTCGACACCCTTACACAGAGATACTTGCAGGCGAAAGACCAATCAATAGCCATGAAATAAAAATAAGCGAATCATTCTTTCAGCTTAGTTTCTACAAATGTACTTTATTACTTTCTTGTTTCTGTGAGTCAGGAGTCTAGATCTGACATAACCATGGTTTCTCTCCTTTGGGTCTCTCCCAAGGCTGCACACAAGTTGCCCAGGTTTGAAGTCCTGAGTCCACTTCCAAGACCCTGTCGTATGGGTCTCTACCATCCAGTCACTGCATGTAAGTAGGCAACTCAAGAAGTCAACAGAGTGTGCTTGCAAGATGCCTTCACCTGCTGGGCGGCCTGGACCCCCAGAACTGTTCTTGAATTGGGATGCGAAGAACCTGAGGGTCGAGGAGACACAGAGAGAAGTGGGGCCCCCTGCTGAAACAATCAAATCTCTTCAGGGGAGAGTTCCGTGGAAGCCGCAAGAAAATCTGTACGCACCTGCTCCCATGTAGTAGCCAAGTTTCTTAAACCCACACCCACGCACCTGTGACATGACGGCTGCTTTTAGATGCGTGGGAGCACAGCAAGCCCGCTCACGGGTGTGCAGGTGCCCTGTCTACCCCAGAGTCTAGCCAACTTACGATGGCCAACAAAACGGGCAAACAGGACAATGAATAAACTGTGGGAGGCTGGGACTGGATTGTGGGGAGCCCTCTTCCTTGACGGTTCAGTTGGTCACTGAATATTGAGGGTGACGTGCCCTGGGAGGGCACTCGGGGAGGGAGGGCAGCCGTGACAAGCTGGGTGAAGGCGGTGATTGTTTTTATAGCGTCTGGTGTCCAGTGGCAAAGGGTATCAACCAAGTTAGCATCAGGATCCATTCCACGCCAATTCCTGTTGACCCAGGACGAGTATGAGAGAGGCAGCTAAACCTGTCTGTAGCATCAGGAAAGGCACGCTGGAGGAGGTTGTCCATGGTGAAGCCAGCAGGACAGGGGACAATGGGAGGCATGAACTCTCCTCTGCTTCTCCAGCAAACCCTCTTCATCCAGCTGCCATTGGCCTGCCTTGCCTTCACGGAGAGCAAAACTCTACCGTGATATTTACGACAGACTACGAACTCCACAGGCTGTCCTGATTTCATTTCTGTTACCCTGATGTGAAGCAACTTTGGGCTGATTCGACTTCCAATTCCAGGTCACAGATTGTCACTGAAGGGAAGTGGAGGCAGGAACCCCAGCTTCCAGCCACATCACATCAAACTCAGTAGCAGAGAGAAGGGACCAACCCCTGTTTGCTCTAGCTCACTTTCTACACTTTTACAATGTTCAGAACCTCTGCCTAGGGGTGACACCACCCACAGTGGGCTGGGTCTTTCTACATCAGTGAAAAACCAAGGCAAGCCCGCAACACCCATGCCCATAAGCCAATCTGACCTACAAAACTCTCCGCTAAGGCTCTCTTCCCAGGTCATGCTGAGTTGTGTCAAGTGGCAACTGGGCAGCATCCCCGCCATTGCGGCGACGGGGCACTCAGCTCTGTTTATCAGCAAAAAGGAGACGAAAGCTAAGAATACGGTGAGCATTAGGGAAGATAATGCATTCCAAACCCCCACACAGCTGGCAGAGCATGCCCGAGCTGTCGGTTGCCCTTCGGCATCTGGCTACCTCATTGGAATCCAGGCAACTTGCAGAGTTTGTGTGTTCCCACACCAGGCTTCCCAGCAGGTTCCATGGACCGTGTCCTGCAATCAGTCAGATAAAGGGTTTGTATGTTCCAGGCTTCCCAGCAGTTTTCACGGAATGTGTCAAGTGATTGGTCAGATAAAGTCCTGTGTTGATTGCTAGCGGGGTATTTTAAACAATGATATGTGCTTGGGCCAGTGATGCAGCTCAGCCACGGACTACCTGCTTAACATGCATCAGGCTCCCACCTCCAGATCAGTAAGAAAAGAATAATTATGTAGTCCCTCTCGCTGTATGTCTCTATTGTCTGTGTCTATCTGTGTCTCTGTCCGTCTGCCTCTCTCTCTCTCTCTCTCTCTCTCTTTCTCTCTCTCGTGTGTGTGTGCGCGCACGCACCCATCCTTTTGGCTGGAGACCAGAGGCTCACATCCTCAATCATATCCTCCACCTTATCTACTTTGTTTGTCTTGTTTTGAGACAGAGTCTCTCTTTACAGCCTTGACTGTCCTGGAACTCGCTGTGTTGGCTAGACCAGTCTGGAACTCACAGAGATCCACCTGCCTCTGCCTCCCAGGTGCTGGGACTGAAGGCATGCATCATCATATCTGGCTCTACCTTTTATTTGAGACAGTCTCTCGCTGAAGCTGGAGCTTGTGGACTCATGGAGCCTCAGGGATAATCCTGTCCCCATTTCCCCATCTTGAGACAACAGATGTGTGTCACAGTATCAGGTTCCCCAAGATTACATGGAGCTGCTGAACATGGTGGCATGTACCCATAATTACAGTATGAAGGGGACTTGGGCAGGAGGATTGAAAATTTGAGGTCAACCTGGGCTACAGGGAGACCTTGTCTTAAATTCTATGGCAACTGCCAATTATAATGAATGGATGAGGGAATGAATGAATGAATGAACAAATGAAGATTATGATAGACCCAAGAAGAATCCTGCAGGCCAGTGACACTGTTGCTGTTTTGACCCTGAGACATGATGTACTTTCATATCTGTGGTAACACTGGTGAACAGTATTTAGTCAATTAACAGCTGGTTAAGGACGGATTGTTGAAGGACTTGGTTTAATGGGCAAAGTGCTCCCTGCTCACGCTGGAGACTGGTGTCACATGACCCACACACATGCTCACTAGAAAGACAAGATGTGCCATGGTGCCTGGTGTGTAGCAAACATGTGCTGTGATCTAAGCTACATCTTCGGTCTAGAGTAAGGTCGTGTGAACGGCGCTCTATCAGCAGAGTCTGTGTGTGGGAGAGCACAGTGCTTAACAGCTAGCTACAGCAGCTAACACTTGACCATGAAAGGAAATGCCCATTGCTGGTTCTGAGTTCACCACGCGGCTTGTTCCATGGCGATCTGAGCACAGCTGTTCTCCTTAAAACAAAGTGTTTTCTGTAGAGCCACGTGGAACCACGGACCTACAGCTCTAAGTGTGTCCACATGCACAACAAGACAAGACGGGGTGGCCAACCCCCTAATGAAGCATCTTTCAGAACACGCTCCCCTCATCAAGTGGGGGAAACTATATTTAGCCCTGGGTTCTGGGTGTCAAAGGCTTCAGGTTCCCTGCAGAGTCATCACAGAAATATGATCAGTTTTCCTCCCAAGTCAAAGGAGCAACGTTGCTGGAATATTCTCCTACTCATAGATTCTTTTACAGGGGCTGGGGATGGATGAAAGTGCCTGCTTTGACAGAGTGAGGACCAGAGTGAGGTCCCCTGTACCCACATAACAGCTGGGGCTACAGGAAAATGCCCCAGGATCCCAGAGCTGAGGAGCCAGAAGGCAGACCCCGGGGCTCACTGGTGGCCAGCCTAGCCAACTGGTGAGCTCCGGGTTCAGGAGGAGTCTCTGTCTTATGTGGAGGAAGGTATGTAATGTCCGCCTCCGGCCTCCACATGCCGAGAGACTGGGGGAGGTGGGTACCGGGCCTTGATTCCACAAGGTTTCCACAAAGCTTTAAACAGACCGTCCTGGCCTGGAAGTCTGGACACTGCTCCCTGTCTCTCATCTATAACCTCCCACCTCTTTCTCTGACCCCCAAGTGCATCTCGGGTAACCATGTGTGTGTGCCTTCCTGGGTATGTGCAGACGTGGACATGTGGCATCGGGATGGCTTTACTTAGAGGCGTTTTAAATGGAAACAGCCCTCACATCACAACAGCCCCAAATAGAAGCTTCTGCAGAGAAAGGAAATGATGACCATTTTGCAGGAAATGTGAGTGCCTCCAGTCCGTGTCCTCTCTGAGTGAGCCCAGCTTCCCAGTTGGATGAGACCTCTGGCCCCTTTCCTAGGACAGCGTGAACTTTGCACATTGCGGGGAGAAACACACAGGTGTCTGTTTTCTTCTCGGCCTGGAAGTAGCATCAGGTGACAATGATCAGCCCCATGTGTGTCAGGAATTGGACACCCTGTGCCAGGAGCTGAGGACATTCATTCTGCTTGTGTTGAACCTACTTCTGGGTTATTTTAAAAAGAGAAACAGTGTTTCTCAGGTTCAGTCTGAGGACTTCTAGAATGTGGTCAGGTGAGGTTTTGGAACACCAAAACATTCTGGAGTGTTCCAACTGACGATGCATGGCAATCTCCTGGGAATCTTGTCAACAATGACATGCCAATGCAGAGGGTCCGGGCAGACCCTGTGAGGGTTGATAGGGGTTGATGGTTGATACTGTCAACTTGATAAGATCTAGGATTGTGGAGGGCCGGACCACATTCTCCATTGCTTCTAGGAACAAAGGTAGAGATTGACCTCTGTGACCCCAAGGTGTGGCGGCACACGCCTTTAATCTCAGCGCACGTGCTTTGTAACTCTCTACCGCTGCATCCCTGCCTACTCCCGAGGTTTCACCTGGGACTGGGAGCAGTCAGCCAATCCGGGAATGACACGTCCAGGGCAGGGTCTGTTTCCTTTATAAGGGATGGGTTCCATCTTATCTGGGTCCCCACGGCCGTGTTGGCTTATGCTCTGCTCCCAAGAGACATAAAGCTATTCTGCAGAAGGATCCTAGTGTTCCGTGTGGTTCTTGCTGGCGAGACGGTAGCGCGGGACATAGGATCACCTAGGAGATGGTACACCTATGAGGAATGGTCTCGGTTAGATTACCTGAAGTGGGAAGAGCCGCCCGAATGTGGGCAGCACCATCCCACGGGCTGGGGTCGGGGTGACTAGAAATGAGAAAGTGAGCTGAGCAGCCAGCATTCATCTCCCTCTGCTCCCTTCCTTTCTATGGACGCCATGGTAGCTACAGGTTCCACCACCACGACCAACTGTCCTCGCTTTCTGAACTAAACTCTGGTGTTCACTGTGTGACTGCCATGAGAAAAGTCATTGGTGGAGACCCCGCGGTTCTGCATTGTCTCCTTCTGGGAGAGTCAGCTCTAGCTGAAGACACCCCACCTCCAAGCGGCATCCCAGCTCTGAGAACACACAGCAAGGTCCTCAGCACTCCAGTGATGAAGCGCTGAAGGCTGCAGCAGATCATCTATGGATGTCCTCTTTAAAAACATAAACTCTAGGCCAAGCCTGGTGGCCCACTCAGGTGGGAAACAGGAGGATCAGGCATTCAAGATCATCCTTGGCTACATAGAGTTAGCCTGGGCTACGTGAGACATGATCGTATGTTTCACAAAAAGGTCTCCAAGGGGACTAACAAGCGTGTAAGAGGTGATTGGCTTTGGTAGTGTGTAAACAGAGTTTCCTGTCCTGACTACCTGTTTCTAAATACCCAGCAGCTGCTTCCCAAATTACCATACAGGGGCTTATTTTAATTATAAATGCTCAGCCAGTAGCTCAGGCTTATAAGTAGCTAACTCTTACACTTATATTAACTCATAATTCTTACCTATGTTTAATCATGTGGTTTGGTACCTTTTCTCAGTACAGCATTCTCACCTTGCTTCTCTACACTTTCCAGAGACTGACTCCCTGACTTCACCCTTCTCCTTCCTCTCATTCTTAATTTGGTCACCTCACCTATATTTTTTGCCTGGTTACTGGCTAATCAGCATTTTATTAAACCATTTCAAGTGACGAATCTTTACAGTGTACAAGAGGATTATTCCACAGCAACAGTGACCTCAGAAACCCTAGTAAAAAAATGAGATACTATCGGTTACCAGAAAAACTCCAGTTTGAAGAACAGAGGATGCCAAGGTAGACAAGAATGAGGAACAATGCCAACACATAAACTCTTACACGTTGATGTGGGGTCATACATAGATACACATACTGAAAACAGTGACTCTCCCTGTGGATGCACACGTGTTCATGATCTCAGCCACTTCATTCCTGGGAAAGTGCCTATTCCAACATAGAGTAAAGCATTCCTGGTGACCCCATTCACAGTCATAACTCAAACAACCACCAACAGGATAACAGACCAATAAGCCAAGATGGATTCCCAGGGTGGAATGACCGTTTGACAAGAAACAACTAGCTTCACGTGCAACAGAAACGAAGCTCTCCCTCCGACTTCCCAGTGGAGGAGCCACAGACGGTGGCAGTGTTTGAAGGGAAGGGCCTCAGAATCGAACCACACCACACGCAGACCAGTCTGCAAGGATGATCAGCTGATCAGAACTTCGGTGATTTCAGGGAGGTTGGAATGTTGTGGGTCCAGACCCTGCATACAATTGGTCTTGGGCTGTCATGGTCTCAGTGATGCCGTCCCTTGACGACCCGGGTCTGACCATCAGGTAAAACCTTTTGGCATGCATTGATTTTAAAGACCCTGAACTTTCAGTAGCCGAGAGGCTAAGGGTAGGTCAGATAGCATCTGAGGTCTAGCAGAGACTCCCACTTCAATGTAGCAAACCTGCCTGATGACCCCACCAAATGGTTTTGAATAGTGTTTTGACTTATATTTTTGCTGTTCTGTTGCTGTGAAGCTGTTACCACGAAACATGGGATTATGGGATCTGGGGTGGCCTGGGTCTGTGACCATATTGCTTGTATTTGGCTCCTGAATAAATTCTCCTGTCCGCTCTGGGGTGAGAACTGCATTTTGTGTCGACAAATAGAAGCCAATTAGGAATATACTTGGTTTATGGTGAATGCAGAAGCCAATAATCCTTAGTGTTTGAGTCCCAAAAGGGGTGCCTTTGGGGGAGTGGGGAGATGGGTATGAGTTAGGAGGGGGGAGATGCTTGTCAGTTAGGAGGGGGATGTTAGGAGGGGGAGATGGTTGTGAGTTAGGTGTAGGGAGATGGGTACATATTAGGAGTGGGGAGATGGATGGGAGTTGGGGGGAGATTGATGAAAATTAGGTGTTGGGGGACTGGCAGGTTATGTGAGGCAGACAATGCTCTCTTTTTCTACTCTGGAAGGATGCTCCCTTGGTGAGGTCACTGAAGCGTTCACTGTGTGTGTGTGTGTGTGTGTGTGTGTGTGTGTGTTTCTCTAAGTACACTTTCATTCATAAGAGAGATTTGTTAAACATCAGGAGGCCCCACTGAGGCTGCCGCCCCTAACGTGATGCTCCTAAGAACCTCGGGGGCTGTTTGCCTTTGGATTGGCAGGATGTTAGCTCTGAGACTCCACCATCAGACCTCCCTGCGCGGCCCAGCAGCCCGGATGCCTCCGTCTGGCCTCAAGCCAGCTTCCTCCGCTCTTTTGTGCTGTTCAGATGGGAGTGTTTTCCCAGCATGCTCCAGGCCCCTTCGGTGGGAGGCCTGAGTTTTGTTTCTTCCTCGTTGCCCTTCCCTCTGGAAGAGAGAGAAAGAGAACACATTAAACTGGTGCAGGCGGATGCTGAGTCCAGCAGCTGGGTAAATAGAGCCAAAATGGAGCCGGTGGGGGCGGGGCGAGGGTGTTTTCACCCAGGGCTTACGCTCCCTGGAGAAGCCGACTGAAAGCCAGGTGCGACAGAGTCTCCCCTCCCAACCTACACCAGTCACATCCTTCAGCACACACAGTTTTGGGGTAATTCTCATTGTTTTGAGGAGTTGTATCCTTGACATTGTCTTCTCTATTTTCATTTCTCCGAGATGTCTCTAGAAAGCCGACTTTACGCCCCGCCCACCCCGCCGCCCCAACCTTGGGAATGACGAGCATCGTACTGTCTATGGGGAAACACCCGCTTGGTTTTCATGCAAGGAGTAGAAGTGGGGACGGGGGCTAATAAGTAGTCATGAAGTATGGGAGATACTAATACGACCTATTGTCACCGCAGTTAATGACCTTGGAGTCACCCGAAGCCAACGCTGTGTGGGTCTGAGAGATCCAAGTTCAAGTTCGGGCTGACAAGCTTGTAAGGGGCAAGCTGTGGGAACCGGCTCTGAAGGGACACAGAAATAGGGCTGAGGATGTAATTCAGTGGGTACAGAGTGGGTAGAGTGCTTGCCTGGCAGCCCTGAAGGTGCGATCCCCAGCCCCATATACCTGGACGTACAACTGCAGCACTTAGGAAGTTCAAGGCCAGCCTTGGCTACACAGGAAGTTCTAGGCCAGCCTGGGCTATCTGAGGCTCTATCTCAAAATAAAATTAGTAATTAATTAAATTACATTTGCATAAAATAACACCCCTCTCCACATCTCCAAGGAGCCTGTGAACATTTCGTGAAGTGCTTAGCGGGAGTGAGGCATGGGGACCTTAAATACAGGCTCTTGAAGCTTTCTTCTGTAGACTGTTTCTCAGCTACAATAGTTGACTGTTACAGAAGATGGTAGGAGGAGGCCGAGGTGACAGGCTTTCTTCCGTGCCTGTAGTTCATCTCCACACTCAGAAGCAGAGAGCCGCCCTATGGTTTTTTGTTTTCATCACGCTCATGTATTCGGTGAGTCAAAAATCTGTTGGGGTCCAGAAAAGTTAGCCGGTGTCTGTTCCTCTAGAGTTGGTGGGATCCCTCCCACACTGGGGACAGAGAATGCACTTCTGAGCTCCTGTACCTGGCCAGGATGGCTGGAAGTTGGCTCAGCAGGCCCTGCTGGTGGCCCAGTTGAGCAGGGGCTGTGCCAAGATGGAGGCCTGAGGGTAGCTGGACTTCTCCCTGGAAGCTCAGGGTGACAAATACTTCGTTTGCCTTTTATTGCCTAAGCCTGAAATGGCATGTTATCATTTTTGTACCTCTTAGCCATAATGGCTAATGTTCACACAGATTCATGTGAAAGATTCAGAAACTCCCTTTCCCTAAGAGAAAGCTGACAAAGTTTGTGTCGTGTGTGTGTGCGTGTGTGTGTGTGTGTGTGTGTGTGATTGTGTGTGCACAAGCATGCATGTGAACACATGCAAGTGAGCAGATGTGTCCAGGTTCATGTGCCGGTTAGTGCCTATTGTGTTGTTCTGTGCTGGGTCCCAAGCTGACATTCCCTTTGCTGTCATCAAGTTTATTACAGAGTCGCAGCGGGACTGTAGATGATACCGCTCTGTGTGGTGTCTGCCTTATAAGGGCAAGGAGTTCTTGCTTATAGCCCCAGAACTCATGGGAAGGAGGGAAAGGAGAGAGAGAGATGGAGGGAGGGGGAAGGGAGAGTGGAGGGAGGGAGAGAAAATGGAAGGAAAGAGGGAGAAAGAGAGGACGGAGGGAGGGGAGGGAAGGAGGGAGGGAGGAAGGAAGGAAGGGAAGAAGGAAGGAGAGAAGGAAGGAAGAACAGGGGTGGCAGCTTGGAAACCGAGCAGTGGAGGCTGAGACAGGCAGATCTCTGGGGCTTATGGCCACTGTCTTTGCCTAATCAGCAAGTTCCAGGCTGGTTAGAAACCTTGTCTCAGCCAAGTGGTGGTGGTGCATGCTTTTAATCCCAGCACTACAGAAAAACCCTGTCTCAAAAAAAGAAAACAGAAAGAAACTTTGTCACAAAAAAGGGGAAAAGCAGCTGAGGCTGTCCACTGGCCTACACACACACACACACACACACACACACACACACACACAAAATGAAGGGGAGGAGAGAGGAGGATATCATAGCCTAGCACTGTGATTCAAATGGCTAGTGAGAAACTTTGTCTCAAAAAACAAGGTGAATGGCAAGTTTAGACTGTCCTTCGGCCTAGACACACACACACACACACACTGTGAGGGAGAGGGAAGGATATCATAGCCTAGCAGAGAGATTCAAATGGCACTTCGTGGTATTTTAAAGCTCATCCCAGCTGTGACCAGCAATTTGAAAACTCTATCCAAGTTTGGAAGTTCCAGTGTTTCCCGAGGGCCAGGGCCTGTTTCAGGGACCCAAGGCTGAGCCCCCGGAGCATCCCTCTGTCTCCTTGCTCTCCTCCTGAAGCTGCTTGCTTAGCGTTTGGTCCCTCACTGGCTTTCCACACAGGTGTCATCAGCTGGGTGACATCAGTGCATTGTAGAACTTCTTGCTGGAGGTGAGGACAGCCCCTGACACACACACACACACACACACACACACACACACACACACACACTTGTTGATTCAGAGGCCATGGAGAAAAGGGAGGGAGAAAATCAGGAAGAAACAGTAGACAATAAGAGGTAAACTGATAGATGATAGAGAGATGACAGACACATAGAAAAAAGTCTATGTGCCAAGCCTGGATTGGATGAAGATGAAAGCAGGCCCCTGAGGAGCATGCCTCTGTTCAGTCCCTCTGCGAAGAAGAGGCTCATTAAGAGATGCAAGAGCACAAATACCCCAAGATGTCCCCATAGAACACTGGCCCCGTGTAGACAAGCTGCTGAACATCTAAGCAGTTCCAAATATTTGCACAGTAGACAGCCATGCTTTGGCCAGCTTCCCTTTTATCTGTTTGATAAACACAGCTGGCCTGAAAGGAAGGGATGAGGTCTCGGTATGGAGAGGGTCCTCAGAGGCTGCTCTCCTCCTCCAGAGCCCACTTTACACAGTACAGATAAATATGTGCGCACGGCAAAGGACCACATAGAGTTCCCTCTGAGTGGCTCTGACAGCTTCTTTTCAATTTGACTCGAGTAACTGACTCACTCTCAAGGAGATGGATCTCGGGGCACAAAAAAGGAATCCACAGGGGAAAGGTCTGTGGCAGTCTCAGAGTGCTGAAGGGAAGCTGGGAACAAAGGGTCGCCGTCCTTAGTGGGCACCATGGCGAGTATGGGAGGGAGCACTATGTCATAAGCTGGGATCACATAGCCAGAGCGTAGATGAATGTGTCTGAGTGCATCCTTCAGCCGTAGGTAGAGGTTCTAGATCCTTGAGTGAAGGCATGAACAGAATGGAACTCAGAGATCAGTGACTGTCATCTAAATTAACTACACACATATACGCATGCACACACACTGCTTAGCGGGGAGAAGTTAAAGGTATACTTCAGATCTATATATCAAAGTCAATCCTTTCAGATGAGTAGAAGAGAGAGGTCAGAGTAGAGATGGTGAAGGAGGTTGCCCAGCTATGCACATATGCAATAGGCGTGACACACACAACGTGGTATATAACATGCACAGTACACACAACAGGATACACACAAACCTTCAACACGATAATCAATATGATATATGCAATATGATAATAGAATCAAATGTATGCAACATTACACAAACAACACACAGTATTCATACAATGCACATGCTGAAGTATGTACAGTACACACTGTGTGTCACACACAGTACATTCTGTAGAATCCATCGCCTGCACAATGGGCAGCCTAACACACAGCACACACAGGACCTTGTGTCTCCGTGCAGTGACGTGACCTGAGACAGGTGCTTGCATGTACTAACGTGGTCATTTTTCATCCCGTGATGAGTGTGTTCGTCTCTGGCCTGAGTCGGAGCCTAGAGGAAACCTACCCGTGTCTCAGCATGTTGACCTCATGGGAAAGGCCAGAGACTGGTTGCTGTGAATGGTGCGCTGGTTTCTGGTCCTAGGTTGGCTGAGCCGTGTTGAGGGTGAGCAGACCCAGTTCTTTAAGGATACCATTCTCATCATCACTAATTGGACTGAGCCGCGTGTGACAGGCCCGTGGTTTCACCTTGCAGGCCTGGGGAGCCTCATTTCCTCCCTCCAGTCCTGGGGATTGACTTCTCAGCAGGTGCCCATCCTAGGGTGAGCAAGGGAGATCACTTTTCAGATGTGACTTGGAAATGATGGATGGATTTTCTGTCTTCCCAGAGGAGAGGTCTTTTCTCAGCCACCAGCCATCAGTCACCAGTCACACTTTCCAAGTGGCACCAACCGCCATCATTACTGTGTGAGAAGAAGTCCTCGCCAAGTCTAGAGCCGGCGACGCTTTGGAGCACTCTCAGAAGTTGTGGATGGTTATGGAATTATTGCCAATGAAATAATAAATAAATGAATAAATAAGAATATTTCATGAAATACTTACACACACACACACACCTTTTGAATCCTGTCCTAAATGTCTCCAGGACATTTCTTCTCATGAGATATTTTGAAATTCTACCACTGCAAATAATAATAATAATAATAATAATAACAATTTCATCAGATTGGGCATACTGTGTACAAAGTCCTGGGTTAGACAATTAACAGAAAGATAGATAGATAGATAGATAGATAGATAGATAGATAGATAGATAGATAGATAGATAGAGGATGGATGGATAGATAGATAGATAGATAGATAGATAGATAGATAGATAGATGAATCATGGATAGATGACAAGTTTCAATGACAATTACCTTGCCACTTTCAGCCCCACCTCAAAGAAGCTATTATTTATTTTGTAATAGCAGAACTGAGAATTGCACTCACGCATCCATAACTGGTCACTGGGCCCTTGCACGTGCCAGGCACTCTTGTAGGCCCCTTGGTGAGGAGCTGCAAACATGCGTGACAACGAACGTTCTTCAGAATTCTCCATTTAGTGTTACTTACATGTAGTTTCCTCAGAATCCAAGAGTGAGGCCCAGGCTTAGATGTTACTGCTTCATAGGTACGAGTGACAAGGCAGGAGGGAGCCTGAGGCCCCACCGCAGAGTGCAGAACTGTGAGAAGCCAGCGCCAAGCCATTAGGACAGGCAAGCAGCACCCCAGTCTCACGCGTCTCCTCCAAGAGGCGCCCAGAAACAGCATTCCCATCTTCAACCTGCAAGTTGTAGACTCTGTTGTCCGACCTGTCTCATCCTGTGACATCAAAAGGAAAGACTCGGGGCCAGAAGGAAGAGGATCACTGAGCGGTTCTGGGGGCCGGGGGTCTGTGCAATTCGTCTCCGTGAGCAACGGTCAGACCCTGCCTAGAGCCAGGGGCTGCAGGGCAGCTTGAGTCAAGGACAATTGAGGCCAGGGTATGAGAAGCAAGGCCAAAGTCTCTGGACCAATGAGTAACCTATTGAGTTCAGTCCTCCAATATGCCTAGGGATGACTGTACATTTGCCACAGACACACAGCTATGGGAACAAACAGTAGGAGATGATTTCCCACACATAGGCGGACTCGCTGGTCTGCACCCTGATCCTAGGAGCCAGGCAGCGCTGGAGACCTGTCTCCATGCGCAGAGGAGAACAAGGCAGCGAGTCTGAGGCTGGTCGTCAGGGTTACACAGACAGAGAGTGATGGATGAGCTGAGACTCCAACTCGGCCCTCCAACCTCAGGGCCCTTTCCTTGGTAGCCAAAAGTTCTGAATTCTTGCCCTATCCTATTTCAGGGAAAGACAGCTGGATGGGGGAAGAACAGCTGCCCTCAGCCTCATAAAAGATGAGGTTCTCGCCCCCCGCTGCTAGGAAAGGAAGGGAACGAATCCTTTGGTTCTAACTGGAAATAAAATTCAGCTAAGATAGGGTAGGGCAAGGGAGAAACATTTTTCAATCCCATCCTGGAAGGGGTTTAACCCATTCGACTGCTCATTTCCAACTACTGTTAACCCATTTAGGCACCGAGGCACGCGTCTCTCTGTGCCTCAGTTTCCTGATTTGTAAAATGGAAACTATCATGGCACCTGCCTTGAAGGACAGCTGTGCTTACAATTGTTACTTACAATCAAACACTGGGAGTGACTAAAATTGAGTTTTATAAAGGGTTACCATGTTAAACTACTTTTACGAGTTGTCAGTGTGTTAGGTGGGGTCTCTCTAGACAGGCTATCTATCTCATCACTGATTAGGTGGGGTCTCTCTAGCCGACTACCTATCTCATCATTGGTGAATTAAGGTCTCTCTAGGCCGACTAGCTATCTCATCACTGATTAGGTGGGGTCTCTCTAGCCAACTACCTATCTCATCACAGGTCAATTGGGGTCTCTCTAGGCCAACTACCTGTCTCATCACTGACTGGTCAATTGGGGTCTCTCTGGGCCGACAACCTATCTCATCACTGGTCAATTAAGGTCTCTCCAGGCAGGCTATCTCATCAGCTCACATTCTAGTTCCTTCTCAAAAACCCCCAGTAGCTACATACAAGACCCTACAAAGCAGGCTTCATCCTCTTCCCTCATCAAGGATGTCCACCTCTGAGAAAATTCCAGCACCAGACAAGGACATGTACCAGTCAAGAAGGCAAGTTGGTCCTTTAGGGCCCATCCTGTCATTGAAGGAAGTCAGGTGGACTTTCTCTTCTGAGCCAATTCCAGCTCATCGTAGCTGGCTGGGCTGCCACCTGTGTTGACATAGATTCTGGGCCATCTTCAGGCTCAGGAGGCCTGATAAATCCTGGGTGTCTGCCAGGGACAACAGCTAGGAAGTAGAAACATCTGTTTGCTCTTCCTGGTCAAGAGGAGGTTTGTCCTTGTCCAGTTCTCCCTCTTCTGTCAAGTTGGACCACATTTTCCCATCACTATGTCCAGGTATGAGTTGATGTTCTGTTTCCTAGCCCATTGGGACCTTTATGTACTCAACGGTGGTTACGCAATATCCTCAGAGGCAAAAAGATGAGGCCATGTGGTTTCTGCTGGCTGATAGTGTTGGTGTTTTTGTGGTAGGGAGACGGCCATGGTAGGATGACAGTGGAGGTATTGGCACAGTTGCGACTGGCAGTTTCAGAAGTCCTGATGGCAGTGGTGCTTATGTTAAGCGATTTATGATGCTGGAATAGTGGTGGTGTAGTAATGATGGTGGTGACGGTGGCAATTGTAGTGAGGATGGTGATGAGGGTGATCCTGGTAGTGATGGTGATGATGGTGGCGGTGGTGGAAATAGATGATGGAGGTGGTGGTAGTGGTGGTGGTGATGGAAACGGTGATTCTGGTGGTGATAACAGCGTTGCTGTTGGTGATGGGTTGCTGGGATTGATGGTGGAGAGATGACAGAGAGATTGGGTAACAGTGGCTTTCCCCTCCTCTTCCCCCGTATGGACTGTCCTGTCATATTGCATTGGGAGAGTGAATACCAAAGATCTTCCAACTTTTGAACCTGTGTTGACTTTCCAATACCTTTCACATGTACCCAGATTTTCACACATTGGTCACATTACCAAAGAAAGAGGCACACGGGGCTGCAGTGTGCCCAGATCCATCGTTAGGTTTGGAATCGATGCTTTGCAAGACTATATTGCGATGGAGTGTTTCGTTGTGCTTCCACGGGAAGCGTGTGCTGGCTGATGTTTCCTGAGGACACCCACAGTGAGAGCCTCCGTTCCCCCATCCTTCTTCGGTCTGGCTGAGCATTGACGCCTACTTTCCCTGTTTTACGAATGAGTGAACGGAGGCTCAGAGCAAAGCAACTCCAGACACAGCAGAAGACTGGCATGTCTGACTCAGTGCTCCCACCTGCCCTCCTTAGCACACGGGAATTCCCACTTCACACCCTGAAGATCAGGAATCAGCCACTTCTCAGAACTCCATGTGAGCATTTCCCACTGGTTCCAACAGCCTGGGGCGTCCTCATCCTAGCACAGGCGGATGCCTTCCGTGATGCCCTCTGCCATACTCCTGGAGCTCCACGCCCGCTGGCTCTGCTCCAGGACTAAGTCACGCCCCCTGTTCCCTGTAGGATGACGGCCATGGGAGCACACGGGGCCTGCTCTCAAATGCGTGCTCTCCTGTCTCTGTCCCCTCATCTTCCTCTTGCTTTCCTCACTTCCCCACCGTGCCATCATTCCCTCCAGACACCGATGAGGGGGCAGAAGCCATACAGCTCTGTGATGGGCTTCCTTTCATTTGAGCCTGGGAACCATGGAAGACCTGGCTCGTGATTTTTCAGATTTGAAAATGAGATGGTCTGGAGGTCAGGGGAGGAATCAATTTGGCGCCTCGGTGTCACGTGACTGCTTCCTCTTGGCTCGAGGGAAAGGCCAGCAGTGCTGGGTCTCTACTAACATTAGCTTGGCTAACAGCTCAGCTTCCTTTCCTGCTGCCTTGCTAAGCAGGGATTATATAGTCACAGGTTGACATCTGTCATGAGGTCTAGCTCTTCTGTCCTTTCCACTCTGAAGAGCAGGATGAAGATGGGAACATCCCCAGGAGGAGCTTGAAAGAGGATCAACCAATGACAGCATCAAGAAGGAGAGACTGAGGGCACAGGTGCTGGACAGGTGAAGGCAGATGGATAGGCAGATGAAAGACTAGGTCCATGTCCATGCTAAGGAGTTCAGGCCGAGTCCTGAAATTGAGAGACACCAGTGGAGGCTTCTAATGGGTGTGGGAAGGGTGATGCAAGTCCATTGACCTTCTTCTGTGTGAACCTGGACTGATAAATTATGTCCAAATACATAAGGAGAGAAAAGTCATCACTGTGTAGATTAAATCGGGATGCTGACATTCTTAACATGCTCAGTAAATACTCAAGGAATAAATGAGTTCATCAGTGGGGTTGGAACAATGGCTCAATGGTTGGGAACACCGGCTGCTCTTCCAGACAACTTGGATTCAATTCCCAGCACTCATGGAGGCTCACAGCCAGTTCCAGGGCATCTGATGCCCTCTTCTTACCTCTGAGGGCACTGCTTACATGTGATGTTCAGAAAAAAAAAATACCCACATATGTTTTTTGATGAGTTAATCAGACCACTTCTCTGTTTACCCAAACTACGTTCTCCCTGTCCCAGGCAGGCAGCTAGATAGTCTCTGCTTCCCTTGCAGCTAAGTGCAGTATGGGGCTGAGTTCTGGCCCCTATGATGTGGTGACAGTGGTGAACACAGCCCTAGACCTGGCCTATCAGAGGCACCCATGCGATTCTTTCAGCTGAAAGGATAAACCGAGGACTCTACAGAAAGAAGAGAGGTAATGGATAGACGTTGGGTCTCCAGTGACCACATAAGAGACACGCCGGCAGTGAGAAGCACTTTGGAGTGAGGTGGCTCTGTGTCCATTGGGCAACTCTGTCACACTCTGGAGTTGGGTGTACAATGCTCCTTGCACACGGCTATGCACAATGTGACCTCCAGGCCACATTGGCCCACTGTTACTTTGGCTCTTTGGGGAGGTGGGGTGTAGTGTTTGGGCCCAAATCTTTGACCTAGGCAATTGCTCAATCCCCACGTCACAGTTAGAATCTAAAGTGTTCCCCAAAGGTGACAATGGTGTGAGGCTCGGTCTCCAGCTTGATGATGTCAAGAGGTGCTGGAGGCTTTCGGAAGTGAGACCACGGGAGCTCTTTAGGTCACTGGGTGAAGAAGGGCAATGCAGTTAAAAGGGGGGAATGGGACATCAGCCCCTTCTTCCTTATTTGCTTCTTGGCTATGACATAAACAGATGCTCTCCCCAGCACTCTCCCAGGCCCAGGAGGGATGGAGCCAATCAATCAAAATTGAAAGCTCTAAGACTGCAGAATGGCATAGGCCTTTTCTCTCCATACATCGATAGCCTCAGGGACCTTGTCATAGGACAGAGCTGGATAACTCACCCATGTGTCTGTCGCCTTCATGTAAATCATAGGACTGTCCCCTTCCCTCCCTTGATGACCCATCCTCTACCCATGGGTCTCATCTGTGTCCCATCTGAACTGGTCTCCCCTCAAAAGCCCTTCCTGCTCGCTGCCCCTTCATGGCTTCTGCCACGCCTGTGCCCCGCCTCCACTGCCACCGCTTCAAGGTGCTCTCTACACCACCTCGTTCAATTGACACATTTAAGTAAGGGCTGCAGCTAACCTTGTATCACCTCAGTAATTAAAAGTCCAGAATCCTTTGGTCTAAATTAAAATAAAGTGAAGGATATTTAAAACAACAAACGAACTATGATTGATAAACTCTAGTTGACAACTGTGACCAGGGGCAGGGCCTGATGCTGCTCTCTTAGTGATTAAGAGAAGCAAGCGTCAAAAAAGGTTAGGTGAGGGAAGGAAGCGGGATAAAGCGCTATCAGTGTCTGCTGGCTAATGTGGTATGCTTGGGAGAGGTGGCAGGAGGATTAGGAGCTCAGGACCAGCCTCTGCTACACAGTGAGTTCAAAACCAGATGAGCTGGCAGCATGAGAGTCTGCAAAAATGATGGATGGATGGATGGATGGATGGATGGATGGATGGATAGATAGATGATAGATAGATAGAAGCTAAATGATAGATTAGATAGATAGATTGACAGACAGACGGATGATAGATAGATAGTAGTTAGATGATGGATAGATAGATAGGTAGATAATAGATAGATAGATAGATAGATCAATGATCGATAGATGATAGGTAAACAGATGAAAGATGGATAAATGGCATATAGATTGATGACAAATGATAGATAGATAGTGATAGACAATAGACAGATGATTGATTAAAGATGATAAATCAATAGACAACCATATTAGCACCATTCTAAAGTTGACCCTTGGAGGAGTAGAAACAGAAAGGAGAGAAATTTTCACTGTGATCCAATCCTTCTCCCACATTCGGAAACTTTGCCCTGGAAAAAAGTGCATCACTAAGGCAATGCACGCATGTTCATAACACATTGTTCGAATAGATGGTATCGGGAGGGTGGAAGGTCACAGCCATTGTCCAGATGCCATTGAGTCTGGTCACCTAGAGGCGGTGTGTCTTTGAGGGAATCGGCCCCACCCCTTTATATCTTCATCTCTGTAATAAGGAAAATGAAAGTTCTTAGCTGGTCAGACCATGAACAGGATCAAACCAGCTAACCTGTGGGAACTATCTGGCTTGGGGCAACTGGTCCAAGTTAGTAATAAGCCTGGGGGGGCACATTGGGCAAATTTCCCATGATTCAGTTTCCCTACTTGTCCAGAGGGTGCTTAGGATGCATCCATGATACAGTCCTGGGGAGGCCTCCTTACCAGTCACACTCAGTATGAAGTGACAGCTGCTGCTGTCACCGTGCTGAGTCAGGTGAGGTGACCTGAGAGGTGAGAGGGCTCCTCCTGCCGGGCTCTTCATTCCACCAAGAAGACAAAGTGCAGTGATCCAGACAGAGGTGGGGCTGGCTTGGGAAGCCACTGTAACAATGAGGGTCTTCCCAGGACCCAGAATCCAGTATATCCAGATAGCTCAGAAGGCAAGGAGAGAAGGGGACAGGGGGTGGAAGGGATGGAGGGGTGGAGGGGTAGAGGGGTTGAGGGGTGGAGGGGTGGAGGGGCTGAGGGGTGGAGGGGTGAAGGCAGTCGCACTGGCAAGCAGGAAGGGCCTGGAGTTCATGGATGCCACTCAAAAAATTACAGGAAGACAATTAGGGCCCCAAGGCCCCGGGCATGAACAAACACAATCTTTGTGACAACCTTGGTTGAGCAACCAGGGCAAGCTCTGTGTGTGTGTCCATCTCCCTCCCTTTTGTTCCACTCATGAAAGAGTGCGGAGGGAGGTTTGCCTTTAGGGTCGTGAGCCTCGGGAAAAGCACAGAACCCCAGAGGCCATCCTCAGCATATGTCTGCACAAAGCACATCCCGGGGTCCAGACCCCTCCGGTATCTCAGCGACCAGGTACTGGCAGTGATCCAAACTACTGTCACCCTAGAGACGAATGAGTTCAGGTTGGCTCTTGAGGCCTGGAGGAGTCAGAACTAAAGAGAGACAGGGTTGGGGTGAGAGGCATTTGAGACTGGGGAGAGCTGGGATCCGTGAGCACAGGTAGCCGAACCCCTAATATGGAAGCCTGGGCTCTCATTTCCCATCTGGTTACCACCCGCTCTGTGGCCTTGGGCTAGTCTCTTGCCCTCTCCAGATTTTGGCATATGTGTTTGAATACAATGAGAGGGGAGTGCCAGATTGTGCCAAGGCCCCCTTCAAGGCTTGTCATTCCGAGCTGAGAAAATTTGGGGCAATTTCCCAAGCAGCCCCTGGCCCATGGCATTGAGCTGACATTGGAGGGTTAATATGAGCCTTCCAAAGGGAGAGCTGTTTGTATTTGTTTCCAATACAGCCATGTTTCAACAGACACTGTCTTTCGGGGGACACAGAGTGGATTGGCCCATCACGTTCTTTCCTCAAGCTTCGGTGTAGAGAGGAGACCAGAACCTCTGTGGTGATGATGGGGAGGGCGGATGGGAAGTTGGAGCTGGAGGGTGGGAGGAGGTGATATGGTCAGGAGGTGGCATTGTATCCATGATGAACTCAAAGCAGCTGTGGTGACATGCATAAGATCAAGTCAGTTAAAATTCCAGCAGGATGAGGGCCTCGTGAGGCCCCATCCCAAGCTGAGCAACTATAGGTAATTGGTGGATGCTGAAGGAGGAGAGTTTCTTTTAGGAGGGCTGTGGCCTCTGGTAGATTGCCTGTGCTCTGGTGGGTAGTTCCGCACCCTTACCCTTATGGGAGGCACTGATTTGATTCAGTGGTTTGAGGAGAAGAAGAAGAGGAGGAGGAGGAGGAGGAAGAGTAAGAGGAAGAAGAAGAGGAGGAGGAGGAGGAAGAGGAAGAAGAGGAAGAAGAAGAGGAGGGATGGGGAAGAAGAAGAGGAAGAGGAAGAGGAAGAAGAAGAGGAGGAAGAGGAAGAAGAGGAAGAAGAGGAGGAAGAAGAGGAGGAGGAAGAAGAAGAGGAGGAGGAGGAAGAAGAGGAGAAGGAAGGAGGAGGGGGAGGGGGAAAGGGAAGGGGAGGGGAAGGGGAAGGAGAAGCGGAAGGAAGGGGAAAGAGGGAAGGGGAAGAGGGAGAGTAGGAAGAGGAGGAGGGGAAGGGGAGGTAAGGAGGAGAATGGAGAGGAAAGGGGGAGGGGAGAAGAGGAGAGAGGATGAAGGGAGAAAAGGGGGGAGAAGAGGAGGGAGAGGAAGGGATGAGGAGAAGGGAGAGCAGTGTCGGAGGAGAGTCCAAGGAAAACTGGAAGGAGGTAATGGAGAACGGATATGACCAAAATATTTTGTGTGCATGTATGAAATTCTTGAAGAATAAATAAAAACTGTATTTTAAAACCCACACGTCCCAGCCTGCATCTCTGTGGCTGTGACTAAACCCTGTCCGAAGGCAACCTGGGGAGGAAAGGGTTTACTTAGCTTATTCTTCTCTCTCATAATCCAGCACCGAGGTAAGTCAGGGCAGGAACCTAGAAGCAGGAACTGAAGCAGAGGCCATGGAGGGTGCTGCTCACTGACTTACTCCCATGGCTTGCTCAGCTGCTTTCTTATACCACCCAGGACCACCAGTCCAGGGGTGGCACCGCTCACAGTGGGCTGCTCCCTCCTGCATGAACTGTCAATCAGGAAAACGCCCTACAGATTTGCCCATAGGTCAGTCTGCTAGAAGCAACTTCTCAGTTTAGGCTCTCTTCCCAGGTGACTCCAGTTTGTGTTGAGTTGACAAAACCTGACCTGCACACCAAAATAAAATTCAGCACATCGATTAAAAGAAACTGTTCACAGTGGGATGAAAGCCCGGAATATAATCGCTTCAGGGATGGCCCATCCACCCGTTTGTCCCCAAACTCTCCAACCACCTGTCATCTACACGTTAGTGTGTGCATCGCATCCATTCAACGACACAGCCATCCATCCACTCCTTCCTGTGTCATTGTGCTCACACATAAACCTGCTCACAAATGAGTGTGAGGCTCACACTTGTAATCACAGTACTTGGGAGGCTAAGCTAGGACCCTTGCAAGTTCTAGGCCTGCCTGGGCGACAGAACGAGGCCCTGCATCAAAGCGACAGTAAGAAGCACATTATACACGCATGTGTGCTTGCTTTCTTTTCATGTAAAACTACTGCAGACACATACAAATGTCTGCTCAATCAACCTAGCATTTTATTCATCCCCTACCTCCCCTCCATGCTCATTCATGCACACACATGCACACACACACACACACACACAGGCGTGTAAACTTACACCACTTAAATAAGTAAATAAAGTAACAAATTTTAAAAGGGGAGTTATCAGAAGTCCCAAAAGACATCTAAAGATCCCATGTCTTAGCAGATACAGGGTATTACAAGTCATGGACCATTTCTCTTTTTAAATGATGGGGACACTAACACCCTGTGGGAAATAAAATATTGGTTCACTCAGAGACGTGCATAACCATCCTTGGCATCTGTGACTAGGTGTATGGACTTGGTGATGTGGTCAGTCTAAAGACCCTCAGGTGAGGAGAGAATTGTAGAGCAGACAAATTGGTCCAACGGCATCACAGATCCTTAAAAGAGGGAAGGACAGAACCTGGTGTGGGAGCACATGCCTCTAATCCCGGCACTTGGAAGGCAGGTGAATCTCTGTATGTTCAAGTCAGAGTATGTGGAGAGAGCCCATGTCAAAGGGGGCGGGGGTGCCATCAGACCCAGAGGAGCAGAGGGTTGCAGGGGCCATGCGCCAAGGAAAGCTTCCTGAAAATGGATATTTTCCACAAACTCCTCCAGAAGGGAAAGTTAGCCTGTCACCTTTGGTCACAATTCTCTGGATGCAAATCCCAGCTTGGCCACTTCCTAGCTTTGCCCCTAGAAATGTGTCTGTCAACTTGTTCCCTTGCCACTCTCTAGGTGTCGAGAGGCAAGGAAAAGAACCTGTCTCCCCGGGTCCAGAGGAGGGAATGGGCCACTGTGTTATACCGAGTGTTTGGAGCCGGGCCTGCCACAGATCACAATCCCTGCCAGGGTTTCCTGTCTTAACGTGGGGCTAAGGGCACTCTCAAGAAGCCAGAGAACACGGGCAGGAGTGACTCCAAAGGCAGGCAGACACCGTGCATTAGACTTGTCCTTGTGAAGGAGGCGTGCGCTGGCTTTTGTGCCGCAGTCAATAGCTGCAGGTGTCACGGCCTTGGAGCCTCCTGCTTCGGGCCTTTCTGCCCCATCATGTGAGCATTCAGGAGACACAGCAAGCAGGTCCTGCTCTGCAGCTGAAAGGCCCCGGCAACCACCCCAGGCCCCAGCAAAGGGCACACACACACACACACACACACACACACACACACACACACACACACGTACATAATGCACACGGGCCAGGATCCTGCCATTGTGTGCCACAGCCTGAACTTTCTACCGTTCACATTGGAGCCAGCCCAGAAACCCTGAGCGATTGCTTCCCAGGTCCTATTTATGGAAGTTTTGTTCGGACCACAGTCGGATATTGTTGTTTTTCAGAGAGTCTATTTAAAAAACAGAATGCCGTGCCCGGTCAGGCTGGAAACAA
The DNA here is from genome assembly GCF_982192425.1 of Myodes glareolus. Classification (NCBI taxonomy): domain Eukaryota; kingdom Metazoa; phylum Chordata; class Mammalia; order Rodentia; family Cricetidae; genus Myodes; species Myodes glareolus. The sequence continues at coordinate 135,516,680 of NC_142027.1, forward strand.
TGAAGATAACCGCATGTTCTTGACGACACTTTTTTCCAGATCAGAAAGGACAATGAACGCTATTGTGAGGAATCTGCTTTTTTTTTCATGTCTTTATTTATTAAAAACACAAAGCAATCTTGTAAGAGATCCTAAATATTTGAATCCCATCCCCGGCGACTTCTCCCTGGGCTCCTGCAGCTATCTGCATCGGAGCTTTTAGATTCGGGCCTGACTCGGTGTTCCATTGTGCCTGCACCTTGTCTTCCCTGGGCCAAACAAAAGGTGGTTGTGCCTCTTAGGTCACGACAGACAGAGAGGGATCAGCTTTGACTTGCTTGTGACAGGTGTTTTTGATGGTTCTGTGCCTCAGATTCTAACACAAAAAGGCAGTAACAATTGTTTTCACTTAACTCATTCACACAATCAAAATATTTTGAGGGCTAATTTGGGGGACAGGTTAGGTTCTAGGCATTGAAGATGGTGGTCCCATCCACCAGGAACCTCACCAGTTAGGTGGGAGAGTGAAGCAGGAGGATGGAAAATTTCTAGGCAGCCTGGGATGGGTATGGAGAACTTGTTTCAAAATAATAAATGGATTAAATTAAATTTTAAACGGAAGAGGAAGAGGAGGAGGGGAGAATGTTGGTGGATTCCTCCCCTGCCCCCCAGCCCTACCGCAAGTGTTCCCCAGTTGTCTCTGTGGAATGACAGAATGTCACTCAGCATCTCTATCCACAATACAGACCATCACAAGCCAGGAGAGTCGCTGGTGCCAAAGCCGAGGGACCTCATCTGAGGTGAAGAGCCCCCAAGTCTGCTGAGCCCTCCCTCACGCCACCATTGTTCTCAGCTGGGCAGGGTGATCCCTGGAGTGTGCTCTGAGCTGATAGCGAAAGGCTGAATTGGAAGTGGGACCCACTGGCCCCTCCACCCACTCAGAGCAGGGTCAGTCCTGGCACTGCCCAAGGCTTCTTTCCCTCCTTCCCCAGGATCCCCGGTGAAGGTTTTCACGGGCACTGAGGGAAGGATGAGGTGGGAGCATTACTTTCGGAAATAAAGTCAAAGATAAGAGACTGAGACTCCCAGGCGTCTCTCCCTGGAGTGCGGTTGTCTTTATCCAGGGCTTCCTGGGTCGGGAGGGCTGGCTGGCTGGAAAACATATCCTGGTTCAAAGGGCAAATCTGGTCTCCAGCGGGGAGAAACTACAGGGCACCTTCCCATGCAGACAGGTCGCCACGCTTCATTCTGATCAGGATAGGAGAACAAGGCTGTCCACCGACTGGGAAGGCGGAGCAGGAGTGAGGAGCAGGATCAATGACCTGCCCAGTAGAAGAAGGGAAGGTGGGAGTGCAGGGGTGGGCAAAGAGGATGTTTCTTTGAATCCCAGTGTACCATGCGATTCACTCATTCATTCATTCAACAAACACTTTTAAAGTGTGCCTGCGTGTGCACGGGGAGGAGGGTGTAGATGAGTCCCCATGTACTCAGTGTGTCTGTGGAGGTCAGAGGTCACCTTCCGCCTGTTGAGGTCGGATCTTTCTTGTTTCTGTTGGTGCTCCAGGCCAAGGGACCTTCTGGACTCAGTGTCTAGTGACAGGGGTCACAGAGTGTACACCCAGGAGCACGAAGGAAAAGGGGGTACATCTACGGAGCCCAGGGTGTTCCAGGAGACCTTGCTGGTGGAGGAGAAGACCACGCAAACTCATCTGCCTTTTGGACTGCATCACTCCATTGCCAAAGTAGAAGAAGCCGGGCCTGGTAGGGTTACTAAGCAACCTCCCGGAGTTGTCCATCCATGTCAACAAGCCTGCTCACCTACCATAAGAACCGCCATGTCAGGGAACTTCCATCTTTGTTCTCCTTCCACTCTGGCGTGTGAACCCCAACTCCACCCTTGCCCAAAATCAAAGACCGTGGTCAAAGACCATGGCATATCCACAGTCACATCTTCAAGATGTAGCTTAGAGCCTGACACGCTAAGTGAGAAGTGGGACCTGCTTTGCCCCTCCACCCACTCAGAGCAGAGATGGTCCTGACACTGTTGCCCCTCCCTGGGATGTCGGGACTTGGGGAGAGTATGTACATGCCTGCCAGAGGCTAGCCTTGGCTCTCTTTCTGCAGTATCAGTGCCTTGTCTTTGGAAAAGGGGCCTCCCACTCTCCTAAAGCTCCCCAAGCAGCAAGGCTGGCTGGCCAGTGAGGCCCAGAGATCTGCCTCTCTCTGTCTCTCAAGCTATGGGCTTCCAAGCACCGCCATACCCAGCTTTTGTTGTGGACTCTGGAGTTGAGATTCAAATCCTCCTCATGCTTGTAGGGTAAGCACTTTCTTGACCAGGCCACCTCCCCAGCCCCAGTTACGCCATTTTATAGATGAGAAAACTAGGGTCTACACAAGGCCCAGCCCCTGTTAGAACCAGCAAGTTTTGAAGAGTGTAGTGTGATCGCCTCTTCTGCCTATAGTGCATTCAATCTCTGTCCCCAACCTGTGCCCATGGGCAGAGACCTTCAAGTCATAAGTGTGGGAAATCGGATCAGCGTTGTTTGGGCTTCATGTGCAGTTACTGAATTCAATGGAGCATAAAAGACCAAAAGCATCAAGGAACATAAATCTGTCCAATGAATGCGGATTAAGGACCTCTTAGCATCCTATCCCCGCACCTGTAATTAGAGCCCCAGTGAAGACAAGCCCTGGCTGATGGAGGATAAGGGTGAATCCCACCTGTCACTCTGTGGTCCATGGCTTGTCACCATGGTTTACAGCCCTGTCTTGGGCCTCACAGGCAATGCCCTGCCTCATCCGATCACTGTCAACCCACTGTGGCAGGGCTTCTTTCCCATCTGATGACATCTCTTGCCCGTACTGAAAAATCGAGAAAGGAAGGCCCAGATGCCCAGTCAGGATTTGTCGAAAGATTATGGAGAGATGCCCACCTACCCTAGCCACAGCGGAGGGTGCGGAGGAAGGGCAGAAGTCCGCAGAGTAGCAAAGGTGTGTTCCTCTTCTCTGACGGCTCTCTGTTCTCCACTGGCTCAGAGAACTGACCCAGTAAGACTAGAGGAAATTCTTCCTGTGCTCTAGAACCCAGGGTGAGACAGTGCTCACCTTCATTCCTACAGACTCCTTAGAAAACCAAATTATCTGGGGTGCTGACAGCAACACACACACACATACATGCACACACATATACATATGCACATATACACACACATACCGTACACACATTACTCACACCATACACATACACTCACACATAGACACACAAATGCATACACATTCACACACATTACACATTTGCACATATACACACAACATACATACACATTCACACACATACACACTCACACATGCATACGCATACACACACATACATGCATATACACAGTATATGCACTCACATATACACAAATGCAGTCACACACATATATACATGACATATACACACACCATATAAACACACACACACACACATACACACTCACACATGCATACGCATACACACACATACATGCATATACACAGTATATGCACTCACATATACACAAATGCAGTCACACACATATATACATGACATATACACACACCATATAAACACACACACACACACATACACACTCACACATGCATATACACTCAAACACATATACACACATGCACACATACACAGAGTTTTTCTGGAAAGGGCCAGAAAACAGACATGTCTGACTCTTTAAGCAGAGGGCTGTTGTTTCAATATCCTCACCCGACCTTCATGGCTCCCAAACACCTCGAGCTGGCGCGCATGAAAGAATGAACATGTGTGTCACTATGACAGTCTGGAGTCCCAAGTCAATCTCTGCTCTTTGTCTGCCGACTGCCATTCTGTGGAGCTACCAAGGGTCAGGTCCCCACATTTGAATTTCCTAGAATTGCTTTTTGCCCAAACGAGAGAGAAAATCCTTGTGGAGGGGACTCTTCTGAAGAGGAGCTGAATGCAGGTGGAAATTTTCCCCGTGACCTAGTGTCCCTGGAACAACTGAAGACACTGGGTACCCTACCCAGAAGCATCTGGAATTGGACAGGATTGAGAGATCTGCTTGCTGGTGCTCCTTCTCCGGCATCCGGGAGATACCTGGGGCATGTCTGTGCTTCGTAAATAGTCGACTGTGTTTACTTGTCTTTATTTTTGAAGCTGGTCTCAGGTAGTACAGGCTGACTTCTAATTCACTATGCGGTTGAGGATGGTTTTGAACTTCTGACCATCAGGACTGGGGTTGAAATACAAGGCTGTACCACCATGCCTGGTTTCATGCAGTGTTAGGGATGGAACCTAGGGCTCCTTGCAGGCTGGGAACCACCTCACCTTAGCCATTTCCAAGCCCATGAGCTTCTGGTTCAAAGGCCAAATGTTCTGGACGTCCAACTGTGGCTTTGCTTGTCTGTCCTGGAAAGTCCCTGGGACTCTGAACATGGTCCACCTGGGAGTTCTCATGTGTGCTCACTGCAACAACTAGTAATGTCCCACCCTCTTATCCCCTTATCACCTTAGGGGGCCATCACCAGGCAGAGATGCACATTGGGAAGGAAAGAGCCCTTCCATGAACATTTCCATAAGACTCGTTCTAGAAGACTCCATCTCTTCTTCCTGATTCAAAGCAGGCTAGATATTCCTAGTTGTGGGGAATATGTACTATTTTTGTCATTCTTCTCTTCTTCTTCTTCCCCCCAAAACATTTTTTTTTGCCATGCATACTACAATCTTATTCTTTAAGATCATGAAAAACTTGTTTCTAAAATACTTGACCAAGTTTCTCAAAGTTTAGAGTAAGGGGCTAGCGAGACGGCTCATGGGGTAAAGGCACTGTGGCTAAGTCTGGCGGCCTGAGTTCAATTCCTCAGACCCATCTAATAGAAGAGAACTGACTCCGATTAAACTGTCCTCTGACTGCCACACGCGTGTCGTGGTGTGTGGACCATGCCCTCCCTACACAGGCATCCAGATCCAGGCCCCACACCAGTTCTCTCGAGGAGCAATAGTCTGGAATGCTGTGTGAGACTCTAATGGGAAGACATGGACACACCCCTCAGGCTAGTCTCATGCAGGTGGAACTGGACCAGGCTTGGATGAAAGTGTCTGTCTGTCTCAGTCATGTGACAGCTCCTCTCTGTGCTGACTGTAGGTTTTGTAAGAAAAGCCAGGTGCAGTGGGGTGCGCCCTCAATCCCACAATCCCAGTCTGGGGAGGATTGTGTGTTTGAGGCTAGCCGAGCCTTCATGACGAGTTCCTGGCCTGGAATCCCTGGCTCCAAAGAGAATACAAAGAAAGGGAGAAAGAGGGAGGGAAAGAGGGTGGAAGAGAGAGGGGGAGGGAGAGGGAGGGGGAAAGGAATGAATGAAAGAAAAGAATTAGAGAATGAAGAGAGAGGGCAGGAGGGGAGGGGAGCTCGCCATGCTATAGGTCTTGACCTCACATAAAATCAATCTCTCTCTGATATTGTCTCATAAACAAATAAACAAAATATTGTCTCCTTAAACTCTCTCTGTAAGCAAGGGTGGCCTTAAACTTTTGATCCCCCTGCCTCCATAGTGCTAAAACTACCGGGTGCATATGGTGCTGGCATGGCAGTCAGAGCTTCAGGAACGCTGGGCAAGCCTTCTATCCACAGAGGTTCAGGCAAGAAGGGGTCTTGGACATCCTCTGGCCTGAGGCGGCCTCCCTCAGTAGCTCCTGTGAGTCTTCTGCGAAGACTCTTCCTGCATCTCCACTGCCTGGTTGTCCCTTCCAAGCTGCCTTCAACCCCGGCTAGCTGGGCTGTTTAATTACACTAATTGCCACCCCAGGCTGTGAGTTCTGAGTTAAAGCTCTCTGGGGGTGATTCATGTGGTAAACGACACACCTGGGATTTCACCAAGATTCACCTTCTAATCCTAAACTCACTTAAGATACCAACTGTGTCCACGCCCCCAGAGCTGGCAGCTGAAAGAGAGGCCTAGGCTCCGGGACCTCCCACAGTGTCTCTGCATCCCGGGTCTCCACCTCTGGCTTTCTCCTCCTCATCCTTCCTTGAGCAATCTTGACACACCCTTCCTTAAAACAGACAGAGCTGAACTTGTTGACGAATGCCATCAAGTCCTACGATGGATTAGGGTTACAAGGCACTCAGGAGGACGGGGGGGGGGTGGGGGTGTTGCACACCCCACCGCCCCTGTGACAGGTGTTTTCATTTGCTTCTCTGGCAGAAACTTCCGACTAAGTTGTCCTAGCGTCCCTTGTACCATGTTGCTCGCGGCGCAGACACCTTCCACAGACGCCTGCTGACTGTGGCTGACGAAGCTTTATACCCATCGAGCCCGATCGGTTTCCTGGGTGCTACTCTGATTATCCGTGGCCGCAAAATAAGCCCCAAGTTTAACAAGGCCACCACTGTGTTTGTTTTCAACCCCCGCGACCTTATGATCGGGCCTTGGAAACCGCAAAGCTCCATCTCACACCCATTTCGCCCCATTACCGCCGTGAGAAATGCCCTCTGGCATTGCTTGTGTGTCCAGATCCTCCAGGCTCTGAAAGCCTGACTCATTCAGGACACCCTGACTGCAGCTCAGTCTCTTCCTTATGCAGATTGCTGTCTGAGCCCTACAGTGAGCCAGGGAACGTTCTCTAAGTCTTCGAGTCTGAGGTGTGATGTCTCCCGTCTTGCTAGCTGGTTTATGGCATCTAGGACTTGATTCCTCTCTTGGTGACACGTCATCTCTCTAGGTCCTGGGTCAAGCGTCTCTGAGAACAACATCGACAGGGCATTTGTTGTGTGGCGGCCTCAGTACTGGATCTCTGGGCAACAGTAACTACCCTATTGTGGATAAGAAGCCAGAAGGATGGGGGTCACCAGCTCATGCTGCCGGTAGGAACCTCAGACAAGGCTGGGTGTGGTGGTGCAGTTTTGTGATCCCAACACTTGGGAGGCAGAGGCAGGAAGATCATGAGTTCAAGGCCAGCCTGGGCTACACAATTAGACTGTGCTGGTTACCTCTAACTGTCATCTTGACATAACCTAACATCACCTGGGAGGAGACTCTCCAACTCTGTGAAGACCACCTACTTTGGACCGGTCTTGGGAAATGTCTTTGGGGGAAGCTTATCTTCATTGGTGTGAGAAGACCCAGCCTACTGTGGGCAGTGCCATTTTCTAGCAAGGAGTCCTGCACTGTGCAAAAGTGGAGAAATGGAGCTAAGAACAAGCAAGCTACTGAGCATGCGTTCATTTCTCTCGCTCTTCACTGTGGGTAACGATGGATCGGCTGTTTGGACTTCTTGCACTGACTTCTTCATGATTGTGAACTATGGATCCTAATGCTACCGCCGCCCAAATGCTACGATTATGAGCATCTGTTACTCTGTGTAACCTTTCTAATTCTTTCATTTTCTTCATGATCTGGTCCAAAGACTACAGCCGTGCTAGTTCGGGTTGCCCCGTAGATAAACATCTTATCTTATATGTTCTTGAAGTGTCTGCCAAGAAGTCTTGGGCTCTCTCTACTCCGGTCCCTCCACCCTCTGCTTCAAGACCACCTCAGTTCACTGACTGTGCCCCAGACTAGAAAGACTGGCGTGCTCGCCCACACTAACCATGAATGGAATTTTATTTGGAAATTGTCTCTGCTGACGGAATTGAGGTAAGATGAGGGCGCCGACTGGGTCCTAATCTAGCGACTTGGCACTCTTATCAGCGGTGAAAAGAAAGCTGTAATGGGAAAGCCTGGGGACAAGGGAGGCAGACTTTGAAGCGCCGCTGCTGGTGGGGCATAACAGGGACACGCGGAGGAAGAGGATCTGACCCTTGAGCCTTTGTAGGAGCATGGCCCTGCTGACACCTTGGTTCCGACCTCCTGGACTCCAGAGCTGTGAGGGAATGAACAAGTGTGCTTTAATTCACCTTGGTTATGGGGACATTGCCAGGGCAGCACTGAGAAGTGAACACGTATCTGTTTACAACAGGTGCCACGCCCACAGCCATGTGACAAGAGAAGGGGGTAACCCGTAGGGCAGTGTTTCTCAACCTGTGGGTCGCGGCCCTTTTGAGGGTCAAATGATCCTTTCCCAGGGGTGGCCTGAGACCATCAGAAAGCATTGATTTGTAACAGTAGCAAAGTTACAGTGATGAAGTACCAATGAAAATAATTTTATGGTTGGGGATTACCACAACACGAGGAACTGTATTTAAGGAAGGTTGAACACCACACTGCCATAGCGTGCCATGTGTGCCATTTTGCCCAGTGTACACACACAGGGGAGCACAAGGTAGCCCCCCCCAAAAAAAAACCTAGCATTTGCTTACAGGCATACGTGGAAGTTCCCACTTCCACTTAACTGGGCATCACTAAATCCTCCCAACTCCTGTGGAGTCCCCAAGACCTGGGTCCATTTTTGCTGGGTTATCTATCAATCATTGGGACACCTGGCAAAGAGCCTGTGAATGTCGAAGGCCCTTAATCCCCCTGCTAGTAGGGCACCCTGAGGATCATTAGGGACCTGTCCCTGGGCAATTAACTAATGGGTGGGTGAGAGCAATCAAAGACTTGCATCAGAGCCAGAAGCCGGGCTTCCTTTGGATATCTGAAAACAGAGTTTATCTTCAATGCAAAGGCCTCAAACCCAGGGAAATAAGCCTAAAAGCCCCAAGGCCTCAAGTTGCGGAGCACATGGACTCTCCCTGCAGCCTCCTGGCATCCTCAAGGGTAAGACCACGCTTAGCCACTAACCCTTCTCCTAAATTGCCCATCCGAGGGAGACCATTACTCTAATGAAATACCTCAGCCTGCACGTTCTCCCTTTCAGCTAGAAGGTTTGTTTTGCTTTTTCTGAAGGCCCTGCTCCCAGCACTGTTTTAATTTGGGGTTCGGGGGGGACTTCCTTCTGGCTGTCTGGTGAGGTTTTTTGACAGGTTTCTTTCCATTTGATTGCAATTGCTTTATGTCCTAGGATGAGTCAACATGCCCTAGCTTAATGATGATGAAAACTGGAAAAGATGGGACCAGGGGCAGGGCTGCTGCTGCAGGAAGGGGTAGGAGAAGGTGTGGTATCCTTCTGCCCCAGGAAGGACACGCACTGGGAGCTGGAAAGAAGGGCTCAGACCTGGAGGGTGGCAGCCCCAGACCCTTGCAGCCTCCCTCTGATTTGTGAGCTGTAAGGGTCATTGCCTTTCCCAGGAGGAGCTGGCTCTCAGAGAAGGGTTCTAGAACAATACACGCTTCTGAATAGAGAGCACCTGTTGCAGGGAGGCTGAGTGCTAAGAAGCCTGGCGAAGACCCGCAGCCTCCAGTGCTATCCTGCCACACATCCTCCTGAGGCTGCAGCTTTACGTGATGTCCACCTACCCTCTCTGCCAACATCCGGGATGCATCCCCCGGGGTCTCCAAATGGTCTTCCCAGGGCTCATTGTGGCTCAGAAAGTGCCTGTTTCAACCTGCGCACCGAGTGACAGTTTATATATATAAAATATATCTGTCCCCGGAGGCCCCTGGATTCATTCCTGCCTCTTGGCCGTGACAAAATGCCCAACTGAAGTAACTTGTAGAAGGCACGGTTTTCTGTGGCCTGCAGTTTGAGGAAAAGGCGTGGAGGCGGGAGATGGAGAAGCCTGCTCCCGTGTCTGCAATGATGGGAGCAGAGGGAGAAGAGGGTTGATGCTCAGCTGGGGTTCTCCTTTTCATGCAGCCTGGGATCCCACCAAGCCCACTTCCAGCTGCGGCCCACATTTAGGATGAGTCGTCCCCTCTCAATGAACTTCCTAGGAAATTCCTGAGGTGTGCACAGAGGTTTGTTTCCATGGTGATTCTAGGTTCTATGGCGCCGACAATATCAACTATCAGGGCCCCCTTTCCACATGGTGGCTATTGTTGGCAGATGGGGAGCAACCTTGTCTCCCTCACTAACTTCTCTGAACTCCTGAATCTGGTGAGCAGTTTGACTTGAAGACACCACACACGTGTGTGTGTACATATATACATACACACACACAAACACATTCACACGCAATGCACACACATACAGACACACACACCCACACAAACACACATACACATGTACAGTGCATACATATGCACACACACATAGACACAGGCAATGCATACACACATATATACACACATACAAACACGCACATATAGACATAGGCACAAGTGCACGCCAGCACACACACACACTATGTAGCAGGTCATATCGCCCTCTACTTTTTCTACAGGAACAGACCAAAGGTCACGCTCCCCATGAGGTCTCTAGGTTCCTCTCAGAAGAACTTCCCCTGCCCTTCCCACAGGTGCATGTCCCATTTGCTTAACTCATTTGGGTACAAGGACTCAATTTGTCTGTCTAGACTACCTGACTAACTTGATTCATCCTTTGGGTCTCCTGTTCCAGAAAGTCTCCCCCAGTTGCTCCCCACTCCTGAGTCTGCCTTTTGCAGCTTGTGTTCTCCAGTCCTGGGCTGAAAAGGGTTTCACGGCCTCTCCTGTTGGACCCTCAGCGCTGGGGAGGGATGGAGGAGGGGGTAGGCTGATGCTTCTGAATTCCAGGGAGGAGAGGTCTTCTGGGGAGTGTTCCCAGGGTACAAGGAACAGTTACCAGGTACTGGTAGCAAGGCCCAGAAGGAGGGGGGGGAGACAGCCTAGGAGGTGGGATGGAGCATAGAAAGTCAGAACCGGAACCGGAACCCTAGGTCTCCGTGATGTCAAGTGTGTTGAGAAAGCCAGCTCCTGGAAGGAGGAGTCTGGAGTCCTGAGAAGTCAGGAACGATGGGGAACCATGGGGTAGTTATTGTGAAAGTTAGCTGCCTTGGTTCAGCTAGAGGTTGCCAGCCTTCTCTTGCAGGAAAGTCTGGGTGGCCCAGTACCCCGGTATGTCTTCCCTACAACGCCCAGGACTGACAACGGTGGCTGGGGAATTCCAGAGGTGACCAAGTAAGGCGACTGGGCCCAAGGTCTCAACAGTTGTAAAGATGGGGCCAGATCTCCATTCCCGGTGAGGTTGGTTTCCAGGATGCCTGGCTTGTCTCTGGATGGAAGCAGGGGAATAAGGGCTGAGCTCTGTGTTATTCAGGAGGAAGAGAGGACCCCAGCCCAGCAGATGACTCAGCCATAAAGAGTGAGGCCAACAGACCTGCCCAAACCTCCTGGCTGCTGAGTACCCAGAGGGTGGAGACTCAAAGGCACCTCCAGCTTGGTTGAGCATCAGCCCCTCTGTCCCCTCTCCTTCCCTGTCCCCAGTCCCTAAGTGACACCTTGGATCTGTGGATCTATCCCTTCCCTTCCTCCCTATTGAGGCACAGTAAGAAGCAGTGAGCTGAGGGCCATCTATGTGAGGATGATACAATTGCCAGGGTCGACTCCAAACAAGTCCTGGGACTTGGTGTCGAGTGCCACAGCCCCGGGACGTCCTGTTGTAGTCTCCCCCCCCCCCCAGACTGCAGGTGGCTTGGGCAGGGACCTTGGGGGCCTAAGAAGGCCGGCGGTCGGAGGCTCCTCCTCCCCCTCCTTCTCCTCCACCTCCACCTCTCCCTCCACTCCTCCTGCTGCTGCGTGAGAAGCCCTGGCCGCACCCGCCCGCCTGCTGCCGTGCCTGCCGCCGCCACCCTCCCGGCCTCCCGGCCAGGCCACCGCGCGGCCCCGCAGACTCAGCGGCGCCAGCGCACCTGCAATAAGGCGGCGGGCCGTGGCTGCGCTGATAAGAGGTGTGTGTGTGGGGGGGGGGGGAGAACGCAGGATGCTTCCCCTCCCCCTCCAGCGCCACTAATGGACTTGCGGATGTCGCCTCCAGCCTGCCTGGGCTTTTGGTCTGTCCTGGCTTTCTCTCTTCCATTCTGCGTCTCTGAGTTTACACTCCTCAATACACACATCTTGTCTGAATCCCCCCCTTCCTCTTTTTTCCCTCTCTCTTTCTCTTCCTCCCTCTTTCTTTTCATATTTATTTTCCTCATCTCTCTCCTTCGCTCTCCTCAGAGCTGTCTTCACCTGTGCCTCAATCGTTCTCTCCCCCCCCCCACCCGTGACCTTGCCCGCACCACCCTCACCACCACCACCCCCACCCCCCCACCCCCCCACCCCACCCCCACCCCCTGCCAGCTTGGTCTCTGATCCCTGGGACACTTCCTCCATCCTGGCTGGAGCCAGCTGGAGCTGAACAGCTGGACCCCTGGGGCGGGCTCAGCAGGTGTCCTGACATCAGTGGGCAGGGCCTGCCCACCTGTGGCCTTTCATCTGCGGCTCCCGTTGCTCTTCACAAACGGTGATTAAGGCCCGCCTGGAGGCAGGTCAAGGGAGACGGGCGCCTGGCTGTTCAGTTATTTTCCTTATTAATATGCAACCCTTCCTTTAAATGAGTTTAGTGCAGGGAAGGATCCTGAATGCCGCCCTGGAGATTAAGGTCTCTGCGGTTGCACAGGCCAGAGATAGCTCTATGATAAAGCAGGGCTCTATGATAAAGAGTTTCCTATGTTTCTTTTTTCTTCAGGGCCACCTCAGCTGGGGACCTAGAAACTAATCCTTTCATTCTCTTCTCCATGCAGGGGTTCAGACCTGACTGGGTTTCTCAACATGGACCCTGGCAGAGAAACAGGGGTGCCTCTGGGAACACAGTACCTCCATCTGACGTTCATTTCTGGTGTGTGGCATCTCTGGTGGAGCCTTAGCTGTTTCCACTTGTCAGGGCCACCTCAGAAGTTGAGCCTCCAGCAAAACCATTGTTGATGGAGTTGTACCACAGCGCATATTCAGGTTGTAGGGGACTTGCCCAATGGACTTCTTCCTCCAAGATGCTCAAACAGGGATATTTCTCTTACCTGCTCTAATGGAAGCAGTCAAATTCATGTGTGTGTGTTTGTGTGTGTGTGTGTGCGTGCGCGCACGCGTGCGTGTGTGTGTAAACCTTCCAACATTGGTCCCACTGGGGAAGGTAAAAAAAAAAAATGTGAACACTGGGGCCAGAAGGCTCAACAGGTAAAAGATCTTGCCGCCAAGGTGGAGCCTGGTAAGTTGAGCCCGGACCTTGGGACACATATGGTGGAAGGAGAGAACTATTCCCTACCAAATTGTTCTCTGACTTTGGCAGGAGTGTGCATATTCATGCACGCGCGAGCACACACATACACACACACACACACACACACACACAAGTTTTATATACATAGAGGCCTCATGCACCTGAGTACTGTTCCAACTCTGCCTCCAGGGTAAGGAATCCCTGACCTAATAGCACCTCTGGAAGGTTCTCACTGTGTCCCCTTGGCCAAGTTACTTGCTTTCTCTGGACTTCAGCTGTAAAACAAGGCTCTGAGGTTTTCAAGAATTCTTTTTGTAAGATGGGGTTTTGTTTTGTAGCTCAGGCTAGTCCAAACTCATAATTCTCTTGCCTCAGCCTCCAGAGTTTTAAGATCACAGGCATGAGCCATAGACTGTCTCAGGGGCATCAAGGTTTCTCTGGGCTTTTTGGGGTTCTAACCACATAAGGTTTCCCTCCTGACCATACACAGTGCATCACGGAAGGGACCTGAGACTGTCTTTACTCAAGATTATAGGCCATCCTCCCTAACCCACGTCCCTGGCTTTGTTGCTATCTTGCTTTTCCTTGTTAGTGATGAAGCAAGCTTTAAAATACATGCACACATGTATACATATGCATACACACAAACACATACATACAAAGATACACACATATATAGCATACATATATATGCGCATACACATGCACACAGACGTATGTCCATATATACATGTGTACATATACACACATGCAAACACATGCACACACATACATACATATATATATTCATACATACATACTTGCATGCACACCTCTAAACACGCATAAAGCACACTTTCACACAGACACAGGCCTAATCGTATTAAAACAAAGTAACCTGTTAGCCAGAAGCTGAAGATTTGAAAGTTTTATTCAAACTCAAAAAAAAAAAAAACCAAAAACAACCAACCAGCAAACAAACAACCCACATTACATTTTCTCATCACTTGGAGATATTTGAAAAACTTAACAGCACAGCTTGGTCTACGGTTGCAAACCTTTCTCTGCCTGTTTAACAGTGGCCAGCCTATAAGCCGAATAAAACAAACCGGTTCAGGTCGCTAAGTGGTCATCATGGAGTCGGGCTTTCCGCTTGTGTGAGACAGCTTTGCTTTGATTTTACTTTTATTTTTCTTTGCACACGTGTTCCTGTGACACCTGTGTGCAGAGGTCAGAGGACGACCGGCTGCAGCAGGTTCTCTGCTTCCGCCGTGTGGGTCCCAAGATCGCATTCGGGTTGCCAGTCTTGGCAGCCTTGTCTTTTACCAGCTGAACCACCTCCCATCCCTGTGTGAACTTTTGTGTAGTCGACGCCAGGAACCAGAGCACAGAAAGTCCAGGAGATCTGAAGGGAATATTGAGTCTATAAATCAAATTTCTTGTCATCAAAGATCAAGATCTTGCTAATAACTGAATTGCGGGAGGAGTCTGGACTGTCTTTGAGGAAGAAGGAGCGCCGCCGACTTGACGGTCCTGCCCCAGAGCGATAGAAGGGGGAGGAGGGGGTGGCGGCTGTGGCAGAGAAATCTAGAATGTGATTACACACAGGGCATGGCTCACACTCTGATCTTGGATAAGTAGGTTAACCACGTGGTGTCCTGTTCTCCCATCTGTGAGATGGAGAGATAAGGCTGGACTGGTGAGTCCAGTGTGCGGATAACTTCCGGAAAGCCCTTTGAGCTTCTTGGAAACCGCGGTGGAGATAGGAAGAGGCGCCAGCATGATGGCTGGCGACCGGCATGATCTGGGTTCCGGCTGGGTAGCCAGAGTCCCCCTGCGCCGCAGCAGGGCATTAGAGCATCCCCCCCAACCCCACCCCTGTGTCCTCGGTCTTGTCTCCCTCCCCAGTTGCTTTTTCCTGCCTTCTTTCTTGCTCCACTCCCAAACGGGAACCCCAAGCATCTCTCAGCGCCCCACTTTCTCTGGATAGTGCCTCCTGCCCTTGACCCCTGTCCTTCTGGTCCCCTCGACCTTTCTCACTGTCCACTCCCACCCCTGTCCTGAAACAAATTCAAAACCTACTCTTTCCTTACTGTAATCTTTTCAGTAAGAGCCAGCCTGTCCTAGAGAGTGCTCCCAGGGATAAGGGGTTCAAAAGCCCATTCTCCCTTTCATCTCTGCAGCGTGGAGCCCTTACTATCCCTCTCTGACATATTTTTAAAACCTTCTCTAACATATTCCATTAAGATACAACTCTCCCAACACTTGGAGGCAGGGGCAAAATGGTCACAAGTTCAAGGCCTGCCCAAGCTGCGTGTTAAGAAACTGTTTCAGGGCTGGAGAGATGGCTCAGCGATTAAGAGCATTGCCTGCTCTTCCAAAGGCCCTGAGTTCAATTCCCAGCAACCACATGGTGGCTCACAACCATCGGAAATGAGATCTGATGCCCTCTTTTGCCCTGCAGGCAGACACACAGACAGAATATTGTATACATAATAAATAAATAAATATAAAAAAGAAACTGTTTCAAAAGTAAACCAAAAATAAGTAATAACAGCAAAAGCAGTCCACAAAACCACTTTCTTTATAGGTGCATGCCAGATCATAGGGCTTTTGCCAAAGATGGGACAGATAGAATTCCCTTGCTCTGGATTCTCAGATAATCACTCTGAGAGACCCGCAGAGTCTTTGGGGATGGGATGAACATCCCGCAAAACTGAGTATGTCTCAATATCCCTGGTATCCCCAGGGTTTTCAGACACCCGCTGGGTGTGGATTGAACACCCTGGCTTCTGGAACCAACGAGCCCAGGACGTCAGGAGCCCAGGCTTCTCAAGGGAAACTGAGTCTTCCTTACTGTCCTTGGAGACTTCTTCATTTGTCAGTAGGGGGTGGGGGCAAAGAGGGTGGTAGGTGATGTGGAAGGCTTCAAAAGACCCATCCTGGAAGCAGGGACTGTCCCTGATTCCCGCCATGTTTTGCCTTATGATGGTCACAAGTCTCATCCACCTCCCAGAGAAGCTGGGAGAAATGATGCTGCCCAGATAGAAAAACACTTTTCGGTGGAAGGGTAAAAGGATCTACTGCAATAGCATCAAGAATAGATTGGGTGGGGCATGGTGGCTCACGCCTTTCATCTCAACATTTAGGATACTGAGGCAGGTGGATCTCTACAAGTTGAAGGCCAGACTGGTCTACATGGTGAAGAAAAAAGCCTATTGGCTGTTGAAAGAGCCTGGAGGGAGAGGACTCTTTTGGGGGCTGAGGGGGTGATTAGACGTATCCGGGCCAGCGGGATGCGAACGGTGGTCCCTGATAAACCTAGGGGAGAGGAATGGAGGGTACAAGAGACACGAGAAATGATGGCAAGATAGTGTTTCTGATCAAACTGCCGTTTATTATATCCTCAGAAGCTGTTATATAGCAAACGGGCAAGGGGGAGGAGAGGTGCATCAGGTCTGCTGGAATTCAGGCCTGGAGACAGCCTTAGCTGAGAGAGAGGTAGATACTGAGGGTCTGTGATTGTTGACTAACAAAGGAAAAAACTAAAGTTTCCTAAAAGCCTGGTGCCTGCAAGTCTCACTGGACTAATGTCCTAGGTCTAGAACTTGCCTGCAAAGGTGAATGTCTTACTTGTGAACTTAAGATGGCTGTAAACAAAATACAGATCTCAAAATACAGGTCTTTGCTTCCAGCCAGACAAAAATCATAAAATGGACAAAAACATCTGAAGGCCCCTCCCAGGCACCTGTCACTTTTCGAGCCAAAGAAAACCCTCTCACCTATCCTCACTCCCCTTCTCCATCACTCCCCTTCCCTCTCAGAGTCCAACTGTTGCCCTGCTGGGCCTTCTGATTCCATTAGAAGAGACTCCGAAAGAAAAAAAAGAACAAAGCTGAGCAAGGAGGCTCTCAGCTTTAATTCCAGCACTAAGGAAACAGAGGCAGACAGATCTCTGTGCGTTCAATGACAACCCGGTCTAGAGAGCAAGTTCCAGGTCAGCCAGGGTTGCACAAGCAGAACCTGTCTCTCTCACACTCACAAAGCGTTAGCATGTGGGAGTCCATCCATAGCTCAAAGGTTTTCTGCCCACGTCTCTATGTCAAGAATTGCCAAGAAATGGCTTGAGTTATTGTGAAATCATGTTTCTGTTTGTTTGTTCCTGACAGTGCTCCCTTGACAAAGAGAGGAACTTTAGCTCAGTCCATGTGGTTTGCAGACTCCTTAGGATTATAAATGAGCAAAGGGATACATAAAGGAATGGATGAAGAACTCTTTGGAATCAACAACCAACCAAAAGTCTAAATGAAGTCATGGCTGGATGAATGAATGCATGCATGCACACAACATCAACTTATCGGAAGTCTGTAATGCATGATGCTCGTTAGAATCAACAGCCAATCAGGAGTCTAGCTGCAGCGGAGGCTGTTGTCACAATGATGAATATGAGAAAAACCGTGCACTTTGAGAAATGTGCTTAGGACACGTGCCACACCCCACTCTCTGTACCTTTATCCCGGCATCCCACCCCCTCTCCCTCATACTCCCGTTATCTGCTCGCCACGGTGATAAACTGAATTGCACTCATAAGGCAAAACTGAGGTCATAAAAACATCACCTTCCACAGCTTCTGCCTTCCCTTCCATTCAAAGCAAGGTTTGTTGAGTGTCTTTGAGATCTCTGACCCTCTTAAACATCCTGGGTGTGTCTGAGTTTAAGAAGGGAAGCTATGGAATGTAGAATAGGAAATATACCCTCAGACTGGCATGTCTTTGAGGGCCTGGCACTAATTTTGAAGGTGTTGCAAACTTTAGGAGGTGGGCTTGCCTTGAACCTTATATTTAATGCCCAATCCTGCCTCTCTCTCTGGTTACTCCCACTCTGTATGCTCAAAATGGGTCCCAAACCAATAGTTACAGATTGAACTCTCGGAAACCATGAGCCAAAATCCATCTTTCCCTTTTTGAGTTATTTATGTCGGGTGTTTTGCCACAGTGATGTGAGATTTGCCAAAACAATACCCAGTCCAAAGCAATCTATCTCAGCTCACCTCCCAGACCCCGCTGTAGGGACCAGAGCACAGCAGAGACTCTCTTTCAAGCCCTCATTATCCCACTGAATGCTTTTTTGTTCTCAAACCCAGAGATCTGACAGGTCTTGGAGTAGAGGGAAGGTACATGAATACACAGTCCAGGGCAGCAGCCCCCAGTGAACAATTCTTCCAGCTCCAAACCTGCTCAGGTACCCATACACCACCCTAGCTTTAGATCCCGTGTTGTAGTATGAACTCCTTTAGGTCCCATGTTGTAGCATGAACTCCATACACCACCCTAGCTTTAGATCCCATGTTGTAGCATGAACTCAGGTGAGTCACTCAGGTGATTCGATTTCTCCTCTTTTTCTCTGTGTTTCTCAACAGCGTGACTTGTTAAATTTCCTTTCTCGAAGAACGGCGTAGGAGAAGCACACCTGCCAGCCTTTGCCCCTTTGCTGGCCTTCTGCCTTTCGTTTTCTCGTTTTGTAACTAGTAACCTAGACTAGTAACCTAGTCTGTGAGGAGCTTTGACGAGGAAACATTTCAGTTTGGCTCCACAGGTGACCAGATGTTGCTGGTCAAAATTCAAGAAGAAATAAAGTCTGCAGAGACCTTGCCACAGTCAGGTGCAGGAGGCGGTCTCCAAACCCGTGACCTCAGCTCTGTGTGACCTCAGCTCTGACCTCCACAAGCCACTGCCAGAGAGAAGAGAAGTCAGAATCGGTTTGGTGTGGAAGTAACCTGGGGTCGTGTTCAAACAGCAGTCTCTGTGCTAAGTGAGTTTTTCACATGCCTGCTCTGTGAATGTCTCTGCAAATTTCCCCAAAGTGGATAGAGTTAACCACAGTCTCCAGATGTATTTGAGATTAAGAATATTTTTGTCTAAGAAACACTTTGGATCATCAGTTCTCAACCTGTGGGTCTCAACCTCTTTGGGGGAGGGTCCCATATCAGACATTCTGCATATTCTGCATATCATATATTACCATTATGATTATGGTTATATATTTCCATTATGGTTCCTAACAACAACAAAATTACAGTTCTGAATTAGCGAAGGACATAATTCGGTGGTTGGGGCAATCACCACAACATGAGGAACTGTATTAGAGTGTCGCAGCATTAGGAAGGTGGAGAATTTTTATAGAGTCCTCTAGCTCTCCCACAAGTAAGAGGCACTTTGGATAAAGGAGACTTAGACTACATAGAACTCTACAGCATGCCGTGTGGTCGGGGAGGTGGAGGGCGGAACTCGGGACTTGACTTTTCTTGCAAGCATGAGGACTTAGTAAGAGCAGCAGAATCCACATAAAAAGCCATGCACGGTAGCATGCAAGAGTGTAAGCGTAGTCCCAGTAAAGAGGAGGCAGAGACAGTGGATCCCTGGAACGCCATACTTAAGTTCCAGATAAGTGAACTCAGAGAAACAAGGTGGATGCTGCCCGAGGAGGGACACCCAAGACTGGCCCCTGGCCTCCACCGATCACTGAACTACCCAGAAGATGGAGAAAAACAGGCTCAACAGGAGGTGGTGAGAGGTGATGGATGGGGTAAGTCACACCCTAAGTCAAGACTCGAGACAGCAGACTCAGAAAACAGTGGGGACGGTGGGGAAAATTCTAGAATTTCAGGGCATAGGGTGGTCCATGTTTCCCATCAAGACATCCTGATTATCAGATGGCAGACGTGTTTTAAGGCTTTGGGGAATTTCCTTATTTCCCGAGCCCCAGCTTTTCTGCCATTTCCAAGCATGTACAGTGAAGTGTGTGTTTGTTCACAGATGTCAGAAAGCCCCAGCCGGTCTTGAACGAGCCGTGGTTCCTGAATCTTCCTTAGTTCCACCGTCTACAAGAAAGATAAAGATTCCAGCTCTGGGAGCCAGCTTACAGGCAGAGCTTGCAAGCATTTGCAAGGCTCTAGGGAAAAGAAATGTGCTCTTTGCAGGTTCAGCGCCTCAGATCTGCCAACCTAGGAGAAGGAGGGAGGAGAAGCAAAAGTTGAAGCCCAGCCTCAACTACAAAGTGAGTTCAAGGCCAGCCTGGGCTACCAAAAGCTAATGAATTAATGTATGAATAAATAGAATGGAGATAACTGCTGTATAAAATATCCCTGTTGTATCAAAAAAATGTCCACAGAGTCCCAGCTGGAGAGAAGACACTTCAGTGGGAGCCACTGATCTGCCATTTGAGAGAGAAACAAAGTTATCCCTAGAAACTACCAGACTCTTGCCGAAAATCCAACTAGCAACATGTTTGTTGTTTTTATTTTGAGATAGGGTATTTCTGATAGCCCAGGACGGCCCCAAATTCACAATCCTTCTGTCTCAGCCTCCAAGCGCTGGGATGACAGGCACTCACCACCTTCCCCAGCCCAATCAGCAACATGGTGGCACTAAGCGCTCCTCAACCTTCACAGGCTGTGGGAAACGCCCTGCGGTGGGGGGGGGGGGGGTGGGTTAGGCTTCGACTCCAGCCAAACAGTGGCTTCCAAAATCCACGACCTTGGGCAAGTTACATAACCTCCTGTACCTTCATTTTTCTTATCTCTAAATGGGGGATTAAATTGTACTGGGCTCATTAGGAGTCGTGGGGCGAGGTGTAATTGGCTTAATTATACCCAGCACGTCAGCAGAGTGGCAAACCGCTGTACAGGGCCGGGATAGCTGTCATCAGTCCACGGTCTCCTCACCTGCAGATAGTCGGTGGCCCAGAGCTCCTCCCCACGTGCCGCCTCTTGCCAGTCACTGACAGCTTCCAGAGAAGGTGGTGAGCCTGTGAAGCGGGCACCCTGAGACAGCCCCCTCACGGCTGAGGTGTGGGACTTCCTTCCTCTCCAGAAATCACCCGACTCCGATAAGAGCCTCATGTTTCCAAATTTGTTGGTGAGACTTCCTCGGCAGTCCTTAGTCACGTTTTCTTGTTAAGACGCCGTAACATGCATCCGTTCCCTCAATAGGGTGTTTTCCAAGGTCTACACACTATGCTTGTATGTAGGCTTACCCTTATCATATTGTTCATAGTACATGTATATATATATATATATATATATATGTATATGTACATGCTGCCCACTGTATGATATATATATATATATATATATATATATATATATATATATATATACACTTGTGAGCAACAGTTACCTGCTTATCCAGAACTTCACTTCTTATGGATTCAGCCATGTATTGTTAATTGTGATTCAACAAAATAATCAGATGGGAAATTCCAGAAACACTCATTCATCATGGCGTCTGTTTGAGCCATCCTGAGCAGCATGAGGCAATTGTGTAGATCCCGGGCCGACCCTCCTTGACTCTCCCATTTGTACAGAGTATCCTCGCTGTGAACGCCGTCCCGTGCGTACCATCTTGTTGCAACGGCGTTCTCTGCCTTTCTGTTTCCTCCTGCCCACAGCGCCAGGCATCTACTGTGGCTCTTGGACCACACACCTCACAAAAGGGCGGGGGGAGGGGACTGCTGTATGTATGGTGAGTTCAAATCCACTAGGAGACTGACACATTAAAATAAAGGAGGAAAAATCAGCTGCATAGGACAGCCTTTGCAAAAATATTTTTGTGATATGCAAAGAGAATACAGTTTTTAAATCTTGATATAATGTAACAAATTTTGAACCTTTCTTTTATTACATTTATTTGTGTGTGCATGTGTGTGCGCTTTCACATACGTGTTCATGCATATTTTCTGGCAACAGCATACAGGTGGAAGTCAGAGGGCCGTGTTGGGGGCATCAGCTCTCTCCTTCCACCACGTCACTATGGTGCAGGGGAATCAAATTCAGGTTGCCAGACATATTAGCAAGCACCTTTACCTGCTGAGCCATTTTACCAGCTCTCAGTTTACACAGAGCCCCTACCATCTTTCCAGCCTCAAACTGGGTCACCTGTGTGGCTGAGACTTGCCCTCGGGAAGCCGAACGCACAAACAGGATTTATGAGATGAAGACTGCCCCCCGCCCTCAAATTGTTCCTAACTACTCGGCAAAGCAAGGCAGTACAGAGTCCTGGGTGCTGTGCCCTGTGTCAGGGCTCCACTTCCAGGTCACTTGCCTATAAATCACCCTCACGAGGAAAGCCTGGCCCTGGTCAAGTGACCTGAGCTTAGCCTCAGTGTCTCAAGTTCCTAACCTGTGGGGATTGTCATGCAAGTTCAATGATGGGTCACAGTTTGAAGAGCTGAGGAAGGAGCCTGGCATGCAGAAACACTCCCAAGGAAGACGAGGGCACTGTGGTAGCTACAGTTATTCTAGGAGTGGCAGGAGAATGGGAGAGTATTGTTTTAAAGCACTGCTGTGGCGGGAGAGATGACGTCATGGTTCAGGGCACTGGTGGCTCTTCCAGAGGACCTGGGTTCAGTTCCCAGCACCTCAGGCTTACAACCATCTGTAACTCCAGTTCCAGGGACTCCAGCAGCTTCTTCTGGTCTCTGTGGGCACTGCACACATGAGGTGAACATATATGCGGGTAAGCACTCATACATGAAATAAAATTAATCTTGAAAGCACTATTATGAAAATAGCAAAGGGCATGGTTTGATGAGAAAGACCTTGGAGATTTGTTTCTTTTTCCATTGAAAGTTTGAGCTTTTTCTGATAGAACTGACTTGTTCTTTTTACTTTTGAAAGCTGTGAAGTTAGACTCTTCAGTATCTATACTCTCTGAAAGATGGATCGAGGGCAACCAGCTGTCCTGGGTTACCAGGTCCTGAAGGGTTTCCCAGGACTGAGACTTGGTGCCTACACCAGGACAGTTCTTGACAAAACCGAATGGAGGCTCAACCTCCAGGCTTTCACATGTACACATGTGGTATTTCTATATGTGCCTATGTGTGATCCTCCTAAAACGGCCTGCACCTGCGTAGTACAGTACACAGCTGATTCCTGCTCACAGAGGATGAGGTTCAAGTGACAGAACCCCAAAAACGTAAGTCCAGTTAACATTCTCCCCAAGAAGGGCCTAAGGCACCCCCAGCATAGACTTCTGGCAACTTGGCATCTTTGTGAGCCTTTTAGGTCCGAGACCTCAGTTCCCAGCTCCTCAGGGACTCTCAGGCCCTTGACGGTAGGTCTGCCCCTTGAGTTCTTCAGAGAACCAATGATTGGATGGGAAGAGAATTAGCAAGGCCCTATGGGTGGGCAATGTGATGCCCGTAGTGCCTGTTGGCAGTTCATGATGCACTCAAATATTGGATCTGCTACTTTGTAATGATGTCATCTTGGGAAAGCCCCTCCCCTGTACCGAGCCTCAGTTTCCCTTTAGGGGACTACATGCACGAGCCTACGGACACAGCAACAGAGCTTCTTCACAAACGGCAGCCAGGCTGCCCCTGGTCATTCCCGCTGACGTTTCCACAGCAACGCCAGGATCACACAGTGGGATGTCAATGCCCCTTCTTCTTCTGTCCGTCTTATCACCTTAAACAGCAACAGAATCTTAAGCCAGACCACGCAAGGGCAGACGTCGTGTGTTTACATGCTGAAGGACGTGTTCAAGGGGATGCAAGAAAAATCCAATCCACACGTAGGTTTGCTTTAATCGACGAGCCCCTCCCCCGGCTTGGAAATGAGGACTCTTTTTAAATTCTATTGGTGTAATGTAAATAAGTCTGTTGTCTCCAAGTATGTTCAGAGAAAGTATGCCACTGCTCTACGAAATTAAATGTAAAAGGAGCGGGGCAGGCGAGATGGCCCAGTGAGGAAAGGCCTCACTTGTCACCAGGACCGGAAACCTATGTTCGATTCCTGGGATCCCCATGGTGGAAAGAAAGAAAACTATTCTCTGTCCTCCACACCCCACCATGTATAAAATAAAATTGAATGAATGAATAAAATATGATTGGAAGTTCAAAACACCGCCAAAAATATCCTGCTTGGGATCCCCAGACCTAAAGTCTAAGGAGTGTCTGCAGCTGATCAATGGACTCGGGAAAGGCGGAGCGGAAAGCAAAGGGTGTCCTGCCAGAGGACCTGCTGGAAGTCTGCCCAGTGGTGGGTTCCAAGACTCTCGGAGAGAGGAGACCTCTGTAGCCATGTCTCTTCTGTAGACAGGCCCCTCCCTTACATGGCCCCATTGGGTTTTGTTCCCAGAACCTGGACCATCCCTCTGGCACTTGGGTGGGATGGATTCAGAAAACCCCAGTCTGGATGTCGTTGTTGGACTCCTAGGTTCCACGTCATCTCGGTCCCCACCTTATGCAAGGCCTGATTTTATTGGAGCTGTCACATGTCCTTTTGATTCCTGGTCTCCAAGTTTCTTCACTTGACCAATCAACTTCTCTGATTCGTTTCCTTCTTTTCAATTTATGTATTTATTTATTTATTTATACAATATTCTGTCTGCAGGTCAGAAGAGGGCACCAGACCTCATTACAGATGGTTGTGAGCCTCTATGTGGTTGCTGGGAATTGAACTCAAGACCACTGAGCCATCTCTCCAGCCCCCTCTGATTCATTTCTAAGCTTGATCTTTATTCCTGAGTGAGACCAAGTGTTCTTCTGACCTCCCAGGAGACAGAATATGAGACTTCAGATAACTACAAGACACTTTCTCCATGTTTTATCCTATCCCTTATTTCTGGGAAGACCACTCTTCTTCTTAATAGACATCTCGTTCCTCTGAGGAGAGCTGCTAGTGAATGGAGACACCGATGATGCTGGTACTGGAGATGCTGGTGATGAAGGCGGTGATGATGATGATGATGATACTGATGATGAGGGTGGTGATGGAGAAGATGATGATGATAATGGTGATGGTGGTTGCTATGGAGATGATGATACTGGTGATGAGAGTGGTGATGGAGATGATGTTACTGCTGCTGCAACTGATCAAATGGAGCATGTACCACATGTCGGACACTGCTTCACTGCTGCAAAGTAGGTACAAATTAAGGAAACTGAGCTGAGAGACAAGCCTCTGATTTTTTCCCAAGATCACTCAGTTAGTGAGCATCAGAAACGGTCTCCACACGAAAGATTTCGGCCAGCTTCAGGCTCTTAAGCTATGTGACAGCGACTCTGGAAGATAAAAGTAAGTAATGGAAGCTCTTTGGACTTGGAAGATGACTGTCAAGTGCCTGTCCAGCAAGCATTAGGGCCCCAGTTCAATCTCCAGAACATACATAAGAAGTCAGATGTAGGTAAACACTTGTAATCCCGGCATTGGAGAAGTGGAGAAAGGAGTATCCCTGGGGGCAAGTCAGCCAGCCTAATACATGGTGAGGTCAGGGAGAGACCCTGTCTCAAAATACACTGGGAGGTCAGGGAGAGACCCTGTCTCAAAATACACTGGGAGGTCAGGGAGAGACCCTGTCTCAAAATACACTGGGAGGTCAAGGAGAGACCCTGTCTCAAAATACACTGGGAGGTCAGTGAGAGACCCTGTCTCAAATTACATTGTGAGGTCAGGGAGAGACCCTGTCTCAGAATACACTGGGAGGTCAGTGAGAGACCCTGTCTCAAAATACACTGGGAGGTCAGGGAGAGACCCTGATGCAGGAGGTAAAGGTTTAAGCTGCCAAGGCTGAGGAACTGAGTTCAATCCCCAAAACCCACAACACAGAAAGCAATACAGGAAGCAATAAAAAATATTATCAATGACTTGGACTCTCCAAATCCTAGCTGTAGACAGGTCTCCTCAGATATGGCTGCCAGTAGTCCGAGCCCCAGGTAACCATCTCCACGTTCTGATTTGACCTCTCAGGAGAGACACACTGGTATGATTCACACAAGTGTGGACCTTATACCATCTTCGTCATTGGAATTATTTTATCCCATCGGCCTCTGTTTCTTTTCATCTCTATAATGAGGAAGCGACCACACCTGGGGCCCAAGCCTGCTTCCCAGAGCATGCTCCTCTGTGGCCGAACCCTTTGACTTATTAATACACCTCGCATGGCCTCCGCCCCTGCCCGAGGAGATAACAAACTGCCCCGCTTCCCGCACCCAACTGTCTCTGTGTGTCACATCAGTGGCGCCACTGAGGTGACTGGCGCCAAGATTACCGCGGTCCTCCCAGGTGGGGCAATGAGGGTGCAGTGACGCGTGTGTCCACACAGGAACCAACTGTGCCGAATACTCAGAGACTCGTAAAAGGTGCTGTATAAATCAATTATTAATACTAATCAGGGTGTGAGAGTGCCATCGACAGGAGGAGCAGGGCCCAGGCGGGCAGACACCACACCCTCTTTGACACAGCCCTGCAGAGCCAGGAAGCTCACAGATCCTCCGGAGAGGTGAGAGGAGATGATGCCGGAAGAATAAGAGCAAAGCTCTCCTCAGCGCACCCCACCTGGCTCCGAACGAACTCCACCCAACGGTACCACCTTAAGAACGTTCTAGAACCCCAAAAAAGTTAGGCATGTCTCAGCCCCGAACCTAGCTGTGGGCCCTAGTTCACCCTCGCTGGACTCCTAGTAGGCACCCTCACTGCCCACTCAGACATACCTCTCATGAGTGTTGGTCACGTCTCAGCATGGGAGACTCTGGGCGTGGCTGATATCTTGAAGCGACTTCGAGTTTCTCCTCGGGGTCTGCTTTGTGATCTTGGGATGAAAGAAATCATTTCCTCCTGTGATGGATAGAGTGGCTTGATTTTGTGTTTATTCTTGAACACTCTGTGACTTTGGTCTGGTTTGGTGACCCCATTTGAGCATCTACAGAGGTCACTGTGGGTGATATGAGAGTCCCACAAATAAAACCAATCGAAGAAAAGAGGTACAAGGCACCTCTGCCTATGGCATGTGCCGTCATATGCAAAATGAAATGACTTACACTCGCACCCTAAGAGTTGGGTATCTCTGTCCTAGCAGGAAAAAAAAAAAAAGATTGTTCTCAAAACTGAATGATTGAGATTGAGAGTATACATTTCTTGGGAATCTAAAGCTCGCAGAACAATGGCTTTGGGGGCCTGTGAAGGGGAGGAGGAGGCCTGAAATATGAAGAGGCACAGAGAAGGCTTTAAGAGGGCTGCATAGTCATGAACCAGACAGATGACTCTGACTCCAGGAACACCACAATCTCCTTATTTAGGGAGGTACAAACAACCAAGGCATTTGGTAGGCAGAATAATGGCCTCCTTAGATGTCCACCTCCCCATCCCTGGAGCCCCGAGACCTATGATAACTTACACGGAGAGAGGGACTCTGTCCATGGGATTGAGTAGTGATATTCAGACGGGGGCACAAGTCTGCTATCCTAGATAGACAACATCATCATGGGGTCCTGAGAGGAAGCCAGGAGGGTCGGAGATAGGAAGACAAAACAGAGATTGAACCTGTGGAAGGCATTTGGAAAATAGAAGTTTCTAGAAGCCAAAAGAGGTGGATATTTTTTTTTTATCAGCTGACAACGTAAGGAAAGGGCCTACAGTCAGTTCTTGTCAAGGTGGAGCTGTCTCTTCAGCTGTGTGTAGGGCTGAGACCGTTCATCCGGTTGATCTCAGTGGGGTGGGTCCATGGACCACGCACTTTAGGTTACAGAAGGAGACAGCAGCATCAGTTAAATTCTACAACAGCCCCTGATGAGGGGTCTTTGACATCTGAAACACCACACATTATTGAATTGTTTCGAACTTTTGGTCCCCAGCCAAGGCGTTATTTCGGGATTATGGAGCCCAGCAACCATGAACAGGTCTCCGAAACCATGAGCCAAAACAAATTCAAGAAAATATAAGACAAGTACCACGTCCAGCCAGCGCTCAGCTGTGTTCCAGCACCGCCGGCGCTTGTCTCTTTTTTGGACTGTAGACACAGAGGCAGCTTTTGCATCTTCGGAGGGATTCCCTGCGCTACACCTCCGCCCTGAGCCTACAAGCCAGCACTCGCAGCCTGTTCACGTCTGCTGCACGATGACAGCCCCCTCTGCTGCTTTACTTCCGAAGTCATTTTCGGGAAACAAAGGGGGAGGGTCTGAGAAACGGCTCAACAGGTAAATGTGATTTCCACCAAGCCTGAGAGCCTGAGTTGGATCCCAGGGACCCACATGGTAGAAGGAGAGAACTGACTTCCTCTAGCTATCCATGGTCCTGCTGTATCCCCGAACCCATCCCCCGCCCTACACACACACTGAATAAATAGGCATTTTCTGTTTTGTTTTATTTCTCAAGTAGAACGAAGTGGGGTGGGATTTGCACTTCTTAAGCACCTACTTGGCCCCAGGCCTGACCCGCTTGCTTTTCCTTCTCAGGTGTCCTCTCGGGAGCCCTAAAACCAAAGAGATGGAGGTTGAGGTTTCTGAGCAGACCCCATTGCTACAGACAAATGAGGATTCAGGGGTTCTTTCTGCATCAGCTTTTCCCTGCCGTCTCTCTGACCCCTGATATTTCCCGCTGAGAAAGTCAGTCAGTTTCCTTTGATCCACTGGGCGGGGCCAACAGTGCAATGTTGGCTCATGGCCTCCTCTGAGCACCTTATATTTATTAACTGTGAATTTATCTCCCTGGGGAGATAGGGCTGTGGGTGAAGGGCCCCTGCCCACACCTGGGCAGGTCTTACCTGCCCTAAACAGGTCAGCAGGCAAGTAGGAGCCTTTTAATTATCTTCTTCCACCCCTGCCCACCTCCCCCCCCCCCCCAAGTTCAAACCTGAACTGTAAACACCAGCATCAGGACCAAAGGTAAAGGAGGTGAAGCATGCGGACATTAACCCATCACATCCCTTGATAAGGCCGGCATTTCACAGCGCCATAAATGAATTCCTGCCCAGAGATAAAGAGCGGCAGTCAGTCAGCAGAGACAACTGTTGAAGTGGGAGAGCCAACTGATGCTATCTGCAGACACAGCAAGAACTCCACCCGAGTGTGCGAGTGTGTCCTCCTAGGGGGTGAAGGGTCTCAGCCACATCATCACACCTTCCCTCTGTCGCTCTCTGGCTTGGATTTTTGGTTTTTTGTGGGTTTTTTTGGTTTTTTTTTTGGGTTTTTTTTGGTTTTTTTTTTTTTTTTTTTTTTTTTTTTTTTTTTTTTTTTTACTTATTTGTTCTTTTGCTTGTTTGAGGCAGGCTCTCTTGCCGAACCTGGAGCACACTGATTCTTCTGGACTGGCAGGCTTCTCCAGTGTCCACCGTCCATCCGGAACTTGAGGGGACAGATGTGCACTGCTGTGTCCAGCTGTTGTGTGGGAGCTGGGGGTCCCCAGGTCCCCAGACCCGTGGAGCAATCGCTTTTCTTCTCTACAGAGCCTTCTTTGCTCCTTTCTGGTGTCACCTCTGTCCACCTACTGTGTGCAGCCCTGGGGAGAGGACAGACTTGAGCAGTATATTCCTGGCTCCATCAGCCCTCGGTTAGAGCAGCGGGAAACTCTATCACGTGACAGCCTGCACTGGGGAGGCCACCAGTCAGCTTTATTTTGTTTTCTACAGTTTTGACTTTTTGTGTTTTGAAACAAGGTATCTCTAGGCATCCCAGGCTAGCTTGGAATTTGAAGTGCTCCTCCCTCTAGTTCATCCCTCAGAGCCTGGAATTATAGGTGGGTTGCTGCCTGGCTCAGGTGGGTTGCTCTTAAATAACTTATTTTTTGTTTCTAAGTTAACATACAAGATGAGAGATATCATGTCATTTTTGAACAAAGTCTATTCAGGTGTGGTTTTAAATAAATCCCACGGGGGCTTTCTTTTTCTATGCAGTCAATGGATCTCTAATCCTTCAATATGGAGTCAGAAGGCAATCAGAAAAAGTCAATGATTTAAAAAAAAAATTGGGGGAATTCCCACCTGTGGTGAGCTTGCTATACCATTCCTATAAGACACTCCAGGGCCAGCCCCCACATATGTCAACAGTGGCTACTCCTTGGACTTTCCACCTCTCAGGTCTCTATACCTAAAGGTAGTATGACACTGTCTACACCAGAGGGCTTTGCAAAGTGCTCTTTGCAAGGCTAATTTAGTGGGCACAGAAGCCCAGGGAATGTAGAAAAGATGGTGAGCCTGCTGTCTCCAAGAGCCCAGCTTTGGAGGCTGAACAGAAGGCGCAGCGGAAAACCGCTTCCCTTCTTGAAGGCACACAGGCCTGAGTCAGGATCCCAGAACTCACACAAAAAAGGCCAAGTGGGTTTAATCCCAGAGCTGGGGAGGCACAGACAGGAGGATCCCTGGGTCACCCACCAGCTATCTTAGTGAGATATGTGACGTCTAGGCCACTGGGAGACCCTGCTTCAAAAAAAAAAAGTGGACAGGGTTCTGAAAAAAGGCTGCTAGGCTGACCATGTACATGTGTGTGAATGTGCACTGCACACACATGCATCCCATGCATATACATACAAAACGTTCAGTTTTTACTAGAGCTTGAAGGTTCACATCTACAATCTCAGGAAGATGAGCTTTTAGTTAGCCTGAGCTACCCTGGGGTACCCAGTCTTAAAAAAGAAAAAGGCCTGAGGGGAAAAGGAAGGGACATAGAGAGCAAGGGAGGGAGGAAGGGAGAGGGAGAGGGAAGAAGAATCCATTTTGATATATTGAAATTCATTTTAGATATAAATTTAAACTTGGACGCATCCTTCACCTGAAAATTGCTTTGTTCTTAAGGCCCAAAACCAAAAACAAAGCAAAGTACTCACAACCATAAGCTTGATTTCCAAAATCACTCTACACAGATATTCACCTGTAGTGATGTCCCTCTCCCCAGAGTGGTGTTTGATGTAAGACCCTACACGTACAGGAAGAGCAGAGTGGTATCGGCCGCTCCCATTCACTTGTAAAGATGGGGTCAAAACAAAACTTCCTGTCTGAAAAGGGATGACAAGAAAAAAAAACATTTCGACAGATGAGCTGGATGCCAGGGACCCTGGGGCCGAATCTTGGCTTCTCCTCTTTCTGCTGGTTTTGGTTTTGGTTTTTGTTTTTGTTTTGGTTTGTTATTTGAAAAATTACTATTCCTTCCCAACCTTTCTGCTTTTGAGATTTGGGGCTTTTCTTAAGTCATGGGATGGGGTAGGGCAGGGGTCAGATGCTGGAAGACTTAAGAGAAATCATGCAAATAGAAATCTCACGACAAATGACCTGTAAGTGAGAGCTATCGAATGCGCCTGCCTCTGTACAGTGTGTACACAGAGCGGTGCTTTCCAGAATTCAAATGTGTTATGTTTTCATAGAAGAATTAGCTAATAGGTATCTTTGAACTTGGTAATCAGTTAAAATCAGTCTTTCAGCGCTGGTGGTGTGGATCTACAGCAGAGCGCTCACTGGCAAGCCTGGGACCCTGGGTTCCACCCCAGCTTTGTACAAGAAATTTTGTTTCTCAGATGCAGCATTACCTCTAAGCAGGGTTAGGACCTAGAAGGCAGCCCAATAGGCGTGCCAGGGTCATGGAGATTAATAATTAGGAAAAAGACTTACAGTCAGTCAACATGGTTACCTAATATTTCAGACAAACACCTAGAAACCATGACAGAGTTTGAGTCTGTTTGCTTTAAGAGTATAAAATTGGGCTTTTTGTTTGTTAGGAGTATAAAGTATAAAATTGGAGAGGGAGGTTTTCTCTGCCCCTGTCCTGAAATGAATTTATGAGCCAGTACCTAGATTGCTTGCTGACCGGGCTGGCCTCAAACTCACAGAGATCTCAAACTCACAGAGATCCACCTGCCTCTGCCTCTCAAGTGCTGGGATTAAGGGCGTGTGCCACCACCACCTGGTATTTGTAGAGATACCTAACTTCTACAAAAAGTGACGTTTAAACTTTCAATTTCTAAGTGCCTAGAATAGTCTGTAAGTCCATGGATATAAAGTCCGTGTGAAATAAAGTCCATGTGATGTAAAGTCCATGTATGTAAAGTCCATGTAACATAAAGTCCATGTGATGTAAAGTCCATGTATGTAAAGTCTGTGTAACGTAAAGTTCGTGTGATGTAAAGTCCATGTATGTAAAGTCCGTGTAACGTAAAGTCCGTGTGATGTAAAGTCCATGTATGTAAAGTCCATGTAATGGCCTTTGTATCACACCAGTGTTGGAAAACAAGAGACAGGGAGTGGGGAGTGATCACATCTGAGGGGTTTGCTACAGAGAGACCAAGTTTGGAGCGGGAATTCTTCACTCTCTCCATTCCCAGGGCAGTAGGACGTGGGCCGGGCAGAAACGAAAGACAGAGCGGCGGACTCAGGCGGGAAGCTTTCTATCATCAGATTCTCACGGAAGCTCGTGGTCTCCGAGGTTTCCAGAAATCCTTGGATCTTCAGACCTGAGTGAGGGATGACAATGAGATTACAGCTCACACCATTACCAGGCCAAGGAAGCATGGAATTGCCATACCTTAGCTAGTCCAGCACACTGCTGTCTGTGTGAATGTAACAGTCACTTGGATGAATGGATGGATGGATGGATGGACGGACGGACAGATGAATGGGTGGGTGGGTGGGTGGGTGGGTGGGTGGATGGGTGGATGGGTGGGTGGGTGGGTGGGTGGGTGGATGGGTGGATGGGTGGATGGGTGGATGGATGGAGAGTTCAGCAGTGAATGAGTCAATGAGATGAGATTCAAAAACTCCCCTGGTAGACTTCAGTTGCACATGAAGGTCAGTTCCCCAAATTTACTCTTTCCCCAAGCTTACCAAGTCCTGTGGGGATGTTTCAGTTTTCCCTTCTGCAAAGTCATGAGATGGGAGTTCTGAGGAAAGCCATTTGTCCAACGTCAGAGACAAGGAGGAACCAGAGGTTGGGTCAGGCAGAGTAAATATTTAAGCACGGGAAGCTCGATAGCTGTTAAATACGGTCAGTCTCAGGCTCATCTTTAAAAATCAATAGTCTCCCTAATAGCGACGACACGCAGGCTTCAGCAGAATGGGCACAGACTAACCCAGAAGGCAGCTGGGGCCGGTGTCTCAGAAAGACGCTCCCAAATTGATTGAAAAACATGTTTTAAAGAAACAAAAACAAACACAGTAACGCAGTCTCCTGCAACGCCTTTCCGGGAAGCAGAGGTTTCAACAAGTACAATCGATGGAGAGCACACTTTTGCCCAGGGCTGGGTGGGGGTAAAGAGAGCTAAGGCGGGGGACGAAGAAGGCCACAGCCCTTCTCCACAATCATGCAAATAAGAAAAGACTCAGTGTTGGAAGCTGAAGCGGGTGCGGAGCAAGGAGGCACATCACCTTGAGTGCAGCGGAAGCCAACGTGGACCCACACCCGTGCCCCCTATCGCTGCGTTTGAGTGCCAGGGGTCAGATCCGGAGCTCCAAAGTCTGAAGACTCCACCCTTAGCGGGACACAGAGACTGGGCACACCCAGACCCTCCGCCCTGCCTGGTGGGATGTGGTCTCATGACAGGACTGTGCCCTGCACTGTTCTCAGGTGTGAGCAGTGTGACTGGACTCCCCAAGATAGGGTGTGCCCACTCTCACCTGGAGCGGGAACAACATCCCTAAAAAAACACTTTCCCTTAAAGTCCTGCCCAAGTTCACGGTGTCACTCCCCCAGGCTCAAAATACTTGTGTGCTTCTAAGATGGCTTTGACTGACACATAGTAGCTCTCTCATGGCCTCTCTCCCCCAGGTGTCACAAGCCATTTAAAGATACATCACACTGTAGAACAATCAACTGGCAATACACACACACACACACACACATTTTGTAGTGAGAACACACAAATCCCCTTTGCTAGTCATCTCACATGATATGGTTCCTATAATCCGCTTTGGTTACTTACTGTTTTTATAGCTGATGGCCGTTGTTTCCCCATCCTCCACCTCCAACCTTGCAGCCAGTGTTCTACCCTCAGTTTTTGTTTCTTGTGTCTGTAAAATGGGTGCACAAACAGCACTTGCCTCAGAGGCATCAGGTGTGAATTACATGGCTGGATGCTAGGAAGACTTTGATCCAAAGCCTGGAACTAACATAGCAGCAGGTGTCATGAAGCCAGCTGCAGACCACAGCTGTGCCTGCTGCGGGCTGTGACAAAGTCCCCACAGAGCTCTCTGCATGTTCCCTCACATATGCAGCGGAGGGAAAAGATGCTGTATCTGAGATGTCCCAGTGAGATTCCACATGCATACATGTGATGAGGCTGGCATGAGATAACACACTTTTACATGTGATGAGGCTGGCATGAGATAACATGAGGAGAAGGTAATGGGAAGGTCTTGTGATAAAAGGAAGGGTCATAAATGTTAGCGAACTTTATTTTAATGAAATTAATTAACAGATGGCTAATAGATGATAGGAAGATAGGTAAGTGATTGGTGAATAAATATTGTAGACAGACATATGATTTAGAGATGACAGACAGGCAAATAAATAATATACTAATAAATATTACAATTAGATGAAGGGTGATAAGAACATTTAGATAAATGACACACTAATTAATATTATAGATAGATGATTAAATGATAGATAGATGATAGACAGATAGATGATAGATAGATAGATAGATAGATAATAGATAGATAGGAGATAGATAGATGATAGATAGATAGATAGATAGATAGATAATAGATAGATAGGAGATAGATAGATAGATAGATAGATAGATAGATAGATAGATAGATGATAGATAGATAGATAGATAGATAGATAGATAGATAGATAGATAGGAGATAGATAGATGATAGATGATAGATAGACAGATAGACAGATAGACAGATAGACAGATAGACAGATAGATAGATAGATAGATAGATGATAGCAGACAACTGGACTTCTAGGGGTTGGTTTTAAAAGTCTCTCACTGTCTCATCCTAGAAGAAACAAGAAAATTCAAAGCAGCAGGTGCAGCTCACGTCGGTAGAGGGACAAGGGCTGGGAATGGATATGCTCAGGGGACCTGGTCAAGAAGGTCCACACAGCAAGTGTTAAACAGAAACACGGGTGGCTTTGGGCCAGCGAGATGTCTCAGTGGGTGATGGTGCCAGCCTTGTGCCCGGCAATCCGAGTTCAGTTCCCAGGATGCACATGGAAGGAGAACTGACTTCCACATAAGCCCCGAGGTATACACCCCTACACTCACGCACACATAGACACATGTGTGAACATATATGTGCACCTAAACACATACACACCCACACGTGAACACCCACACATACACACACATACAAAGTTAAAAAAAATGTAGAAACACTGGCTCAATCCCATTGGTGGGAAACAGCAAGAGGAGAGGAGAGAGCTTGATCAGGCAATTTTACCTGACACAAAAAGCCAAGAAAGGAGAACTGGTCTCAAGTTGCACACACGGGTGGGTGCCTGGTAAAAGGATAATTCAG
Source organism: Myodes glareolus (assembly GCF_982192425.1). Lineage (NCBI taxonomy): Eukaryota > Metazoa > Chordata > Mammalia > Rodentia > Cricetidae > Myodes > Myodes glareolus. Next base: position 135,551,876 of record NC_142027.1, read on the forward strand.
ACAGGTAGAGAACATGATGGCCACGCCCACTGACCGCTGCCTTTACTCTGATACACCTCCTCGAATCTGGTCCACTTATCCCCGCACTCACACATTGCTGAGGTTCACAGTATCTGCACCCCAAGCGAAATGATGGCGCAGCAGCCCAGATGGCAGACTAGAAGGCACACTAGGTCGCAAGGATCCTGTCGTCAGTCACACAGAGCTCTCGCCCTATCCTAAGTTCACTCTCACCAGCTGCAGATGCTGCTGGTTGAATGTTTGCCCTCTTTCCACCATTCTTAGAGGCGTATTCCGAATCCTTCACACGCAATACTGGACTCAGCCATGAACAGTCTGCTGGAATTGGCACGGTGGTAGAGCCACGAAGCCAGCAGAGCTGTGGCTACAAGCAACACAAATCAAATCCGAGCCCTCTGATGGGGATGAGAGAGCTCAGGAGCCAGGAGTCTGCTGGGCTACAAGGCCTAGAGTTCACCCTCCCACACACTCTAAACCTTATTTCTAGGTCTTTCTCCTCAAGATCTTAATTTCCAAGGATGCACCCATCAGCTGTTTGTAGAGCCTTTGCCCAGCGCAACAGCACAAAGTAAAAAGGCGTGAGTACCCCAGCGGGAAGTGAGGGGGTCTGTCTGATACGGAGGACAACTCTGGCAGCCCCAAATACCCACTACCACTGCCAGTTCTATGCCAGACCTGATGTGCTTAACCAGTTCCCTGAACTCTAAAGTGGGCATGGATTGTCAAGGGGTTGACTGGCTTGGACTGCAAGCCACTTCTGAACCAGTCCTGCTGGTGGTTAGGAACACAGCCTGGGTGTTTCACTTGGGAGCTAACTCATCAGCCCAAGAAGGTGCTTTTGAAAGCCTCTGATGAAATCAGCCCGTTGATTAACGCAATTAGCACCATTAAGACAGGAAGTTGTTAACCTGAATCAATTACCCACAGACATCTGTCACGCTAAGTGTTTCTCTTCGTCTTGGACAATATTGCTCTGTTTGGTGTTTCACGGTGATGACCATTAAAAATAAATGATTACTGTTGATTTTCTATTGATATAGCTATTAGTGCACCGGTGCCTGTGTGTGTAGGCCGCTTATGTGTAGTGTACAGAAAATAGATGGGCTAACAACAGGAAGTAGGTATCGACTCCCATGGCTCACGCTGGGTGGTAAATATTGACCAATGGAAAAAGGCTATCCGCTGAGGATGCGCTAAGAGCAGAGCGTTCACGTCAGCTCGATTTCTCTTAATTACCTGTATCATTTATTATCACCGATGCAGAGGCCAAGATGCGAGAACAGACTTCCCTCTGCTCCGGTGTCTGAATTAACCTCCACAGCCAGACCATGACGCCAGAGAGATTTCTGCAAGTCGGCTCTCCATCTGCCTTTGCTTCTGGCCTCCTCTCAGAACTGCCAGCACAGTGCTCTGCAAACAGCCTGCTCCTCTCAATCTCCCACGATAACTCGGGCTCATTTCCCTAAATCCAAATCCTGATTCGCAAAACGACAGTCTGGGAAAAAAATGCTTCACGTGGATGAGGCTCTTTCCCTCCAGTTTTGTGAAGAAACCTCAGGAGAATCCCCCCACCCCCATCTTCTAGCGGCTCGATAAAGGCCATGATGATAGCTGTTATGTATGGGACAGGAATTCCTTCAAGTATGGTCCATATCTGAGCTAATCCAAACCCTGATGAGTTCTGAGGATCATGTGATTATAGCCTTGTTACTATGGAAGAAATCCAAGCAGAGAACCGAAGTCCTACTGCATAGGTGGCTGATAGTAGCACAATCCTCAGCTGAATTCTTTCTTTCCCTGCCTTGTTCAACACCTCCTCAGTCCAAATGGTTTTAAAGTTTGCTAGCAAGGGGTCAAATTTCATAAATACATTCTCTTGGTTGAAATTTTCCCACATATATATGGGCATTTGCACATAAAGTGTGAGAATGCCTGTGTGTGTGTCTGTGTGTGTGTGTGTACTGTGCCTCTGTGTGCCTCTTCACCCCTCTCATAGAAGATGATCCTGGAACACAGTAAGTTTAAATAATTTCCACACTCTTTAAGCAGAGGAAGAGGCTCTTGAGCCCGTCTCCATTCCCCGACTTTCTCCTTCAGAACAATATGGAGTTCTTGAAGGGACGCTGGGTTTCTTCGCCTGGGCAGGGCTCGAATGAGTGCTGTAGGCACAGAGACAGTCCATAATGGTCTCTGACTCTGAGGACCTGGCAAATGATTGCCACATCCAGAAATACCTGTTGGGTCGATTGGAGTGGCTGAATTTAACGGAGCAAGTCAGCCTCAGCTGGGCAGAGGAGAGATGCCCAGGGCAACTCAGGGCAACTCAGGGCAAGGTGAAGGAATAATCACAGGAGAGAAAAGAATCCATTGTTCCCAGCCTGGCTGCCCGAGAGCCAGACTCTCAGCATCCTTAAAAGGAGTGTTAAACAGGTTGACCAGAAGGGCAAGCCAGACTTCCCCAGGGACCTGGAGCCAAGATGGCAGTCTTTAGCTAGTTTGTGAAAACTGGGTATTGGCTGCACTTCAAATCTATGCTGCGGGTGGGGTCAGCTTGAGGCCTCTGAGGAAGCTGCGCAGGGTTTGAGGTCTCCACAGTGGGGGATTGCTCCCCAAGCACTCGCAGGGAGAAGAAGCAGGAAAGGAGCGTGGAGAGGGAGGAAAAGACCAATGGATGTCCCGAAGGAGGCCCCGGAGATGTGGATACAGGGTGACTTCAGTCCGGTAGCCTATTTAGTTTCATAGGCCCATTTCTGTAGCCAGAGCAAACTCCTAAAACCAAAATCAGTCCCTCCTTTAAAAAATGGTCCTTACCATTCTCTCTCTGTGTCTCCCCACTGCTGCCTCTGTGTGTGTGTGTGTGTGTGTGTGTGTGTGTGTGGTGTGTGTTTGTGTGATGAAGAGATGGGTGTATGTAACATGCTATTTATGCAGAGGTTTGAGGAACACATGGCCAGCACACACCCGATAAACACTTACTGTATACCAGCATTGCTTTAATACACAAAAGGTTGCCGTCTCCATGATGCTTAAATACGTAGGTACCACAGTGTACAGATGACCAAATAGGTCTCAGTGAGTTCACCGGGTGGCCCTGGGTCCAAGTCTCTACCTGAGGTTACAGATCAGAGGGTTGACCCAGAGTGTCCACTTGGTGTCCCTGGGTCAGAGGGTCCATCTACCAGGCGACACCTGAGTTAAGCTTCTAGCACAAGGGGAAGGCAGGTTCCGTGGGCCAGATTTTGATTTCTATGAGGGCAATGCTGTCGTACCTGTCCTGGATCTTCCTCTTTTTTTTTTTTTAAAGTGTGTTTTATTACATTTATTTATTTATTTATTTAGTGGGGGGGGGGGAGTGCACACGCCAAGGCAAGCGTGAAGGTCAGAGGAGAACTTGTAGGAGTTGGTTCTTGCTTTTTACTGTGTGACTTGATGGCTGGCATGCGCCTTTACCTAAAAGCCAGCCCTGGGTCTTTCTCTGCACCCACATCTCACCACTGGGTGGGGAGGGTGTGTTGAGAACAGGGGCAGCAGCGAAGGTGTGGCCCTGCCAGACAAAGGCAATGCCTCCCAGCTTCCACCTCTCCACCTGCTCAGCCTGCTGCTCCCTCCGGCCACACCAATGCCTCTAGCATGACTTCACCAGAGGGCTGTCCACCTGTGAGGCCAAACGTCCAGCACTCATCCTCAAACCCCTCCCACCTTGTCCCTACAATCAGCTCATAATTGTGACAGTCCCTGTGTGGTAAATGAGGGGCCAAGAGACAGAAGGGGTTGTCTAGAACTTTCCAGGAAACATTGACACTGGATTTCTTCTGTCCAATCTTGTGACCAGCATGGACCTAAAATCATTAATGACCCTCATCACCCTGAGGATAAAGAAAATCTCTGTAGTGTGAGCTTCAAAGTCCCTGAAATCAGGATTGTGAACCCGCGTCCCCTGCCCCCAGGCTGCTACTAATAATTGCTTTATATTACTTCATATATAAAGGATTTAGCTCAGTGCCAAGCAGGGCAGAAGAGGACACTCATTCAGCGTCGGCCACTCCCTTAACTGTTTAATAGTGAGTCTCCTTATGAAATAGTTCGTGAATGCAACCAGCTGGTCATTTAAAATTCTGCTTTGGAAACTGGCGTGTGTGTGTGTGTGTGTGTGTGTGTGTGTGTGTGTGTGTGTGTGTGTGTGAATGTTGCTTTCTAAATCTTTCCCCGGTATTATCTAAGTCTATTCTGCCCATCACGGAATCTCGAGCTAGTTTGGGGATCTACGCCCTGCACACAAGATGTCGAAGTGTCCCAATTTCAGATTTTGAAATATTTGTGTCTCTGCCATGAGTTATCCTGGGGACGGGACTCAAGACTAAACATGAATTATACATAGACTGGAGGTACTTTTATGTAATATTTTGAATCAACCTGCTTGGATTCTGTGTGCGGGAACAGGTCAGCTCCCGGAAAGTTCTGGATTTGGGGGCAGTTCAAATTTCCAGGTTTGCTAAATCGTCTGCAAGCACAGCCATGTCAAACACTGTACCAAGTACCATCTACAGAACCCCAATCCCTCCCCCACCCCAGCCACAGCAGTCAGGCAATCATGTCTTCATTTCACAGATAGAAAACTCCGGCCCCAAGGAAGCAGAACCTCGTGGCCTGCTCAAAGCCATATAGCTAGAAAGTGGCCAAGTCTGGATTTGAACTCACACATGCAAGTCTCACTTCTGCCCTCTGCCATGGCTGGAGATTTTGACACAGGTATGTCAGAAGATGGGGGGGGGGGTCATTTTTTGAAATTTAAGACAAACAACATTCTCTGAATTTATCTCTTGTTACAAGAAAGAATCCAGTGGTTTCCACTCTGCCTCGCTGCCCCAAGGCCTTCTGAAAGCTCCTTTGCTCTCTGAAAGTCCCCAGCTGGAGCCTTCCTTCCTGTTTTAAGTAGTGAAAGCTTCATGACACCAGTCCAGGCCCGAAATAGTTTTAGAGCTAAATTTAACAACAATGGCCGGGCTCCAGCCTGACCCTGCGGAGAAAAAAGGGGACATGGGGGAAAGAAAGGAAAAAAAAAAAAAAAAAACAGCGACAACTGATTCTTCGCAAATTAAGACAATCATAAAGGTTCCTTTCAACTGGCAGGGCATATTCTTAGCAAGAGCGTAACACTTAAATCAATTCCAGGCTGTAAAAAACGGTATAATAACAGGAAGCAAGGCTACAGGCCTGACTTCCTCCTGGGAGGCTGGGGATTTGCAGGGTGTCAGTAGGGCTGGCCCTGTAGGGACAGACAGGGAGCCAGGCGACTCCTGACTCACCAGGCAGGCTCTTATCTCTGTGTGACCTCCTATGAATTCCTTCTGGGTTGCCCACGCAGCCCCTGCCTGGGTGGGGCTCTGCTACTAGGACCTTCCATAGCCTCTTGCCCATTTTCCTGGTCAGTCTCCTGGAAACAGTCTCAGTACCTGCACGAGGGTGGAAGACATGCCTTGCCCCCGCACCTGCAGATGGGGAGGCCACCAAGGAGGCCAGGGGACCAAGAGGCGAGGTGCCGGGCTTCCACATATCTTTGTTGTACCTGTGGCCGGTTCTGTAGACACGGCAGCCTGCGGGTTGTGGGAGCCATGTGCATGGGTTCGGATCCCGGCTCCGACATTTCTTGGCTATTGTAGCTTTGGACAGGGAACCAGGTTCTGCTTCCTCAGGGACTCAGCTTTGAATCTGTGGAATGAAGATGCCTCCGCCTGCCTGTCAGGTCTGGGCTGATCGAGGGCCTGTAGGTGGGATTTGGTTCGGTGGCTGAAGAGAAATGCTTGAAGAGGTCTTTGCGAATGCTCCAGGTGGTGCCTTTGCAGAAACCTAGCCCCGGCCAGCCCAGGACCAAGGCAGAACTTTCTGGAAAACACACCCTTCCTCGGATGGATCAAGGACCACGCTACGGCTCTGCTGAGGGTCCCGTGCCCTTTGCGACAGCCTTAGTCCCCTCTCCTTTCCTAGGGAGGAGACCAGCACCCCAGCCCCACAGCTCCTCCAGGCTCCTGTCTCATTTTCCATTGCTTGGACACCTGCCCCCCCCCAAGAAAACTCTTCCATATTTAATATCTAATTCCTTCTTGTTTGTGTTGTTCAGAAACTGGCATGCAGACATCCCTGGATGTGTCTCCTCTCATGGACACTTCTCTCTGGGGCCTTTTTCTTCCCTCTCGGAGGAACCTCTAGTTCCTTACACAGACCTCCGCAGACCAGGCCGTCCTGCTGCCCCACTTCTGCCAGTGTGCTCTGGTACAATGTTCCTCTTGCTGCTGCCTGAATCTCTCAAGCTGCTTCTGCCTCGGGGCCTTTGTACCCGCCCGTCTTTGGTCAAGGCTGCTCCTCTCTGGGTCTTAAGGCTTCCCTAACAACCCTTCAAGTTGTATCTCAACCCAGTGCCAGAGAGGCCTTCTCCACCTTCTCCATCCACTTGATAGAACAGGCTTCCTGTCTCTACTTCCCAATCCATATCTGCTCCTGAGATAGCTCGGAATAACCCTCCACACTTGGCTCATCCGTCCGAGGGTCCACCTCAGAGGCAATCATTTCAACAGCAGCATTACGCAGAAGAGTCTGGAGGCCTTCCAAGGAATCTCTGCATTTAACCCCTCAAGCCCCTTCAGAGTGTGAGAAAACCGTGGTCACTCTAGACGAAGAAACTGGGCATGGAAAGATTAATGAACTCCCTGGGGGAGGGGGTCACAGGGCAGAAGTTCTTGAGCCCTCCTCCTTTATTGGGATGTTCTTTTAGCTCTGGTGAAGAAATGCTACACGTGTCCCCTGGTCCTCTCCTGCCCTCAGCACCAAGTAAGTCTTCAACACAGGAAAGGGTCTACACGTGCCTCCAGTGGACTAAGCGTGGTCCGCTGACAACATACGTTCACAAGGACCCTGGTCACTGTCTGTCTGCACTCTCTTCTGTCCTACCTGTGACCCTTGGAGCCTTTCCCCCTGCAAACAGCCTCTCAGCGATGCCTGGCTGCAGTAGAAAGTGGCTCCTTCAGGCAGGAGACCCCAGAATGACAGAGGCATACTCCCACATACGCAGAACCGTGTTCCTGAAAGTCTGTCTCTCCCAGGCATGAGGCTCAGAAACCTCATCTTGTAAGACTTGTTCCCCTGCATGTGAACCGCCAAGCACTGGTAGATTCTGGGTGCTGGAGGGGCCCCGTTTACTCTTGTCGCTGTCCCCTAAACTCTCAATGTTTGGGCCATTTGGGATGTGTTCTCTACTTGCTGCAGGGAGCCAACCACATGCAAGTACTAATTAACATGCACTCATCTCACAGATGGGTAAAAACAGACTGAGGGACTGGGGCGTGCGCCTCCCCAGGACACGTGGCCTGGCTGCGCAGCAAAGCCCAGGTGTGGCTGTCTCCGGTGCACCTGCTCTGCTGCCTTCTGCTCAGGCTGCTCCTTGCTCCCTGGACCCTCCTGAACTCAGGGGAGAACAAAGGCTGTGGACTCTCACAGACCTGACTCCAGAGCCCAACTCTGTGGCCATCAAGGTATGAGTTAGTCTTTTGTGACTCCCATTCTCCTCATGGAAAAACCAGGGATCCAAGCAGCAGCGTGTGCTGACACTTAGAAGAGAAGCCAACACATAGTTAGCAGCCCAATAGTCCAATTGCCATTTTTATTATGATGACGATTTCATTATGACTATTATTATCGTCGCCATTGTTATCAGCTCATCCGTGCCACCCCGACTTTGAAACTCCTAACGATAACTGAGAGCCAGATGAATTTCCAGGCCCAAGTTACTCTCAAGCCCCTTCTCAACGGGCAGGTCTGTAACCCCAGCTAACCTAACTGGGTCAAAGTTGTACCTGACCCCTCCTTTCCTGGCTTCCCCTCCCCTCTCTGGGACAGGAATTATCCCGGCGCCCAGCGCCTCTGAGGGCCATCCCCGCTGTGAGACTTTGATAGGGAAAGTATGAAGAACAAAGGCCATTGTTTCAGAGGCGGCTGGTGCCTCTCAGGCCACAGGCCAGCTTCCCGGGGCTGAGGGCTGGCTCCGAAGACACAAAGCCTAAAGTCATTAGGACCAGGGACAAACAATGACGGCATCACTTCTATTTACCTGCCTCTGAGCTGGCTGCCAAGTGGGGAAACAATGAGGTGGGTGTGCTGGCTGGGCTCTCCCTAGGGCTTGTGTTTTAGAGACCAAGTTACGAGTTACAGCATCCAAGCCCCTGGGGTGCGCATCCCGCCTCCTTCTCCACGTCCTGCTGCGGCAGCTTGGGTTCAGTGGGAAGCGTCCCTTTCTCATCCTTAAAAAGACCTTAGACATTTTACTCCTATAGAGTACAAATCTTTGACCTAGGAAAGACTCCCGGCAGGGTGTCCCATGGATAAAGTCTAAAGAGACACTCAAGTCCCCGCTTGCTATCAGATGATTGAAAGAAAACTGCACCCTAAGAAATTATAAAACATCACCCCCAATCTGCTGGTGGGAGAGGAAATGGCTGAAGTCCCCAGGACTGCCAGAAGAAGGGCGTGTCTCCTGAAAAAGATTGACAGCTTGTCAGACGCCCTCTTATTAGAGACTAGAAACCAAACCGAGCGTTGTTGGGAAACTGCGCCTTCAGGTCAGGACCCACAACACAGACTGGGTGGCATCGCTGGATCCCTCGACTTCCTCCCAAAACGGCCACATTGAATAAATCCCCCCTTTCGTTTGCCGCTATTGATTTGATTCCTTCAACTGCCTTACGGAAGATGGGTGTCCAAACCTGGTGTGTTGGGACACAGGCTGTGATCCCTAGGTCCTGTAACACTGTCAATCATCCGCATGGGCACCATAGTGCAGTGCCAGCTCTGGGTGAGTTCCCTGAGCCTCAGGCAACCTCAGTTTCTACACCAAATGAAAATAAGCCCTCCCTCGTCCCAGGAGCCAGAGCCCCAACAACGTAAACACCTTTGGAGATGTGACTCTGCCAACTGGGAAAGCAAGAGTTCATGACAAAGCTAGGCTTGGGTCACCTCCCAGGGGCAGCCCGCTTGGACTAGATGTGCTTCTAACCTGGGCCAGTGTCTCCGTAGGCAAGACTGTGGACAGCAAAAGAAGCTCTCAACACAGGGCTCAGTGTGCACTCAACACTTGATATTGTTAACTAGGATTGTACAATGACGAGACTGAAGCCAGGAATAATGGCGCACACCTACACTTCCCGCATGAGAGGGTCTAAGATCAAACAAACGGTCGCAGTGAACTTGAAGCTAGCCAGAACTAAGCAGTGAATTCCAGCCTAGGCTGGGCTACAGGGTAAGACTCGGTCTCAAAATCAAAAGCACAGCAAGATTGAGCCCACACAGATGTCACTGAGGGCTGCCAACATCTTACCAGGTGAGACTCATCTTGGAGAGGAACACCCACTTTATAAAAGATTTAGATCTAGGGGGGAGAGGCACTTTCTAAGGTCCTGTGGGCTCTGGTGAGTCTGGTTAGGGTCCTTTCTACCCAGGAGAAATAGCAGTGAGTCTTGTTTCCTCTCAGGATCCTTTCTACCCCACTTCTTTCCCTCCCCTCCCCACCGAGGGGAGGGGATGGGATAAAACCCCCCAGAATCAACTCTCAGGGGTGCTTTTCACATGTATGTTTGGGAACAGTAACAGACAGGGGAGGTCCCAGGAGCCCACTTAGGGTAGGAGCCATAACAACTCAAGCCCTGACAGACAGAGGCACCTGCCTGTGGTCCTGCTGGTGCAGGTGACAGAGCAGGCAGACATGAGAAGTAAGCTCAGGTCGGCTAAGACACACCTCTACATGTCTCAGTCATTCTGGGCTTGATTCCCACGGGCACACCTCTCAAGGTGGGCACAGTTTCCAGCAGCTCATTGGGCTCCTATCTAAGTTCTAGAAATCTTGATTCTGCTGTGTGTAATGGGCTGGGAGTGAGGGCAATATTTGGACTGGGGTCTAAATGCTGGGTCGGGTCATGTGACCCATCCTGAAAGTACTTCTAGGGCTCCAGCAGTGGTCTGTGCAGAGGAAGCAAACCCCAAACCATCCCTTGCCAGATAAAGTCTGGAAGTGGGGAGCAGGATGGGACTGCTAGAAAACTCATTTTGCCGGAAGACAGAGGGTCCACTCGCTGGCTGTTGCCAGGCAACAGAGGGTCCACTCGCTGGCTGTTGCCAGGAGACAGAGGGTCCACTCGCCGGCTGTTCCTCAGCTCTTTAGTTTTTCACTTTTGAAATGTTTCATGGATAGATTGACCCAGCTTCATGCTGTGGGTGGATCTTAGCAACTGTGCATTGTAGAATTTCACTTTTCGGGGCTGCGTAGAATTCTGTCACGGAAATCCAATGCCTGCCGTGGACCCGCCTGCTGCTGGGTGGTCTACAAAGTCCATTTGGTTGCTACTGAGAGAGAAGGGACCTTTATACCCATTCCCATATTGACAGACAGGTGTACACCTAGACTCATGTACGCCTCTCCCAAACATCTCTGAACTCAATAGCCCAGACCGTACCGATTGAGCTTCAGTAACCCTCCGCCTTGACCGCAACATGCTAGGGCTTCTGGATGTCTTCAAGGACCCCCCCCCCAGGTCCCACCAGTCAGAACGCCTTTGTTTTTCAGTTCAAGGGCCCTGCAGTGATTTTGTTTTGCATGGAAAGTCAGGGTCAGTTTTATTACATTGTGTTCCTCAAAGACCCACTGTCAATCTTCCCCACATCAAAGCCAGAAGCACCGCCAGGCTCGGTCCACCCTCACGGCCAGGAAATGGGGAATTTCCTTCGCGTTTTCTCCCATCTGAGGCTCTGCCTCACGGCCTGTCTTGGTGTTTAAGGACAGAGTTGTGCCTAGCCAGCCTAGTCTCCAACCACCGTCCCCACCGCAGTGGCCGTGGAGGGCCTTGGTCCCCTCTGATCTTTATCACACACTCGTTCAGTGTATCAGAACTACAGTGCTTTTTTTTTAATTTATACAACACCTTTTGGGGGGGTGTGAAGGAGCAGATAGGACTGCACTCAAAGGGAATGGGAGCCAGATGAGGCCTTTTATAGACATCGGTTTGTTTACCCTGCAGAGACTAAAGGTCTTTAATGGACAAGGATGGGACATTTAGAGAGAAAAGGAATGTGCCCAGGCTAGAAGCCAGCTGCCAGCTTGTTCTTCCGTCTTCCGTCCTTGCAGATTACAGTTGGATTGTAGTCACCTCACACTCAGGCCCCAGTGGGAGCTGATGCTTACCTAAGGCCTGGCTTGCTGCTCCCACTTTTGTGATGAGCCCTCCCTTGCTCCTGCACTGGTACCCTACCCACCTCCTCCCCCCAACCTCCTGACCTCCTCTGCTCTACCGTCAGCCTTCTTTGGAGCTTTACTCTGCCTCTGCTCATACCTTAAGAAGGCCCTTTTCCTACTCTTTGCTCCTTGGGCCTCAACATTTCTCATCTTTCCCCAGCCGTTCTAGGCTCTCTTTCTGCCTTGGTGTCAGGGTCTCACAGTCCAGTCCAGACCTAGATGAACCCCGGCTAGTAATGGAGTGTCAGGGTAGGCAACACTACCTTGGCATACCCCTAAATCCTCTGGAACGGGACACTGAAGGTGCCTGTCTAGCTCAGGGGTACCTCAGTGTGGCATGGATCAGCATTCCAAAAACTTCTCCCAGGTGTGACTGCTTTTGATCCTTCAGAGCCCCTGGCCCAAGGTGGTATTTCCTGACCCAGAGACCAAGGTGCGGCTCACACTGTACTGCTCCTTTCTGAAGCAGCAGCCTTGTTTGTGTGACCCTCTGTTAGAACCACATCTTCAAGGGAGGGTGCCAGATCAGGGCTATCCACAGAGGTGTAACAGAACCACCCCAGATGTTTGGAACTGGACACTAATGTAGGCAGTCACTCACTTGCCCGTGGGGTGGAGAAATTCAAGATGACATGGACAACGGGGAAAGAAGCCAGTAGATGCTGCCACCCCAAGACTGGAGAACAGAGAGGCAGTACCAGACAGTACCAAAGGCAGCAGCTGGTCCCCCACTGGAGACAGAAGCTCCATGGTTCCCATGTAGGAGGCCGGACACAATCCAGACACAGAGTCCCCTCTGGAAGTGTCTCCTGAGGGAATCAGAGAATGAATGTGGCCTCTTGCTCTCCCCTGCTTCATCCCTTCCTGAGAACCACCACAGGGGACTAAGAGACAGGAAAGCTGGGAGCCATCACATGCAGGGGGAGAGACAGAGAGCAGAGAAAGGAAGGGTGAGTGAGTATCACACAGTGTATGGGTCCAGGGACAGTCCTGGTCACCTGTACTGTAACTCGGCTGGTAGAGTGCTCTCCTAGCATGCCTGGAGATCTGGTTCCATTCCAGGCACCATGGAAACCAGTACGGTGGTCCATGTCTGCAGTCTGGCACTCGGGAGGTAAAGGCACGAGGCCTAAGAATTCTTTCATGATCAGTCACAGCTTCATGGAGGGTTTGAGGCTGGTCTGGGCTGAGACCTTGGAAAGAGTGAAGGGGAGGAAGGAAAGAGGGAAAGAGGGAGGGAGTAAAAAGGGAGGAGAGGTGAAGGAGGAAGCAAGGAAGGAAGGAGAGAGAGGGGGAGAAGCAGACAGGAGGAAGAGAGAGAAGGAGGCTGCTTGTGTGTTCCTGGCTGCCCAGACTCTCACAGAAACCATATTATTTGCAATACTGTTTGGCCAATAGCTTAGGTGTATTTCTGGCTAACTCTTATATCCTAAACTATTCCATATCCATTAATCTGTGTTTTGCCATGTAGCTGTGGCTTACCGGGTAAAGTTCTGGCATCTGTCTCTGGTGGGGCTTCTCCTTGACTCTGCCTCCTTTCTCCCAACATTCAGTTTAGTTTTCCCCACCTAGTTCTACTCTGCCCTTTCAACAGGCCAAGGCAGTTTCTTTATTCATTAACCAATAAAAGCAACACATATGCAAAGGACTTCCCACATCATTTTGCCTTTTTTTTCCAAATAAAATAAAGGTTTTAACTTTAACATGGTAAAATTACATGTAACAGAATACATATCAACCAAGAATTATAGTTACAATATTGATATCTACTTTATCTTTTATAATAACTAAGGAAAACTATAACTATTCTTCAACTCCATCAAAGACCCCAGAATAATATAACATTACTTAATTAAACAGGAAGTGCATTGTAAACAACTTTCAAAACTCTAGAATTGACAGAGACATCTCGCTACCTAGACAGTCACCCAAAGTTCTTCTGTACCATTGGGGCATCCATCCTCAGCCTACAGGTCCATAGTATCCAGCAGACTTTTCCATGAAGCAGGAAATATCAAAGACAATTCTGCCTATATTGACGGTTTGTCAGACATTTTCTTCTGTGTCCTGCAGAATGTCTGGCAGACTCTTTCATGAAGTAGGAACCCCGAAGGACTGTCTGACCCTTTAGGCAAATTCAGCAGTCATTTCTCTGTGGGTCCTGCCTGTCCAGTTCATATAGAATACCATCAAGCAGTTCAGACAAGAGTCGTTTCTTGTCCAAATGGCTAACCAACTCCATAAGGAGTCTCTTCGATGCCCATCTTCCTCTTGAAGTAATTGGTGCTGCCCGGAGCAGATGTGTCTCATATCATGAAAAGTCCTAAGTCCTTAAAACATTTTAAATGTCATATTCTGAAGGTCTCTGAAAGATTTGAAGAATACTTATCTAACTGAAATATATCCCTGTATATCTAGAAGTCCTAACTAATATGATTACAAGTTTGACTATTACAGAAGTCTATATATTAACCTGTATGTGTTAATTATACATTACATTTTAAATGAGCCGTACAAGCACAATACCTTAATCAAGAGCAGAAATATACATATAACAAAATTGATCTTAAATTTGTATCAATAAGTCAACATCCATACCAATGCAAATCTCTATTGCATATCCCCCTTTAAATGTAAGCAGACATTTATAAACAGTCATTTAGGGAATTTGGGTGTAGTCTTCTCTAAACTACTTCTTGATTTTTGTTGGGCAAAATAATTTTTGGGGGGTGTTTATGGCGACCTTTAGGGGGGATCTTGGTCCATCAAACCACATTAGTCTGGAAGGATTCTACAGGTTCTCATCCTCTGTGGAAACAAAAGAAGAACCTCTTTTTCAAGGCAACTTATCCTTAGACCAAAATTCTGAAGTCAAGGTACTTTTATGTTGGTTTAACTTAGCAGTCCATACAATGAAATGGGCTGGTATCTTAAAGGCTATTGGCCAAAGGAGGGAGGGAGGGAGGGAGGGAGGGAGGGAGGGAGGGAGGGAGGGAGGGAGGGAGGGAGGAAAAGATTCGGACTCATTGACTTGAAATAACTACAGCTTTCACACATGGTCTTAACCAAAAGTCTGAGATACACTATAGCTATAATTTCTTCCTGATCATCTGTCTCAGAAGTTGGGCTGGCCTTTCACTACCCCACACTGAAGGAGTCCTTCTGGGCTTCAAAGACACTCCCAGCAAGACCAGAGCTAGAGAGCTGAGCCTAGGCACCACATGCTCTCTCTTGGAAGTGTTCTCTCTCACTTGCTCTCACATCCACAGTCAGAGCAAGTTACATGGGAAAATGTCATCCTAACCGGTGCTCCAAAGAGGACACAAACCAGAAGCACAGGTGAGCAGCGACTCTGTCCCCTGTCCCCTAGGCCCAGTGAACACACATGACAGTTTCTGTGACACACTCACCTCTTGCACACACAGTGTGCTTTTCCAACTGCTCCTCTAGGGACCATTAGCAGTGAGGCCATCTTTCTTTACAGACAATGATGATCCTAATATGTAGACCCTGAAAAGGGCAAGTCACAGAAACACAGCCTCATACTGTGAATACTGTCTTAGTTCCCTATGTCCCTATGGCTCAGGAGATGGGGCTATAGTCACCTCCCAAGTCTGAACTTGTGGCAATCCTCCTGCTTCAGCCTTCTGAGTTCTGAGGTTACTTGTGTGACTCACCAGGTTTCAACGCTATCTTGTTCTGCAGGGAGTTAATTTTTGTCTTGGCACTCACCCGATTAAGGAACACTTAGTCACTTGGAATAGGAGAGGAGTTAAGAAGGAGAACAGAGGAGATGGAGAAGGAAGAGAGGGCCTGTGTGACCATTAGGTTCATGAAGTAAGCTGTCCTGGAGAAGTCACCAGGGTAGGTGTGTCGTAAGAATGGCGGCAGAGCCCAAGACAGCCTGCCAGCATCTGCCTCTGGCCTCACTACTCAGTAATCTGGGCCCTGAATTGCCAGGAGTCTGTATCAGGAAGCCCTGTAGTGTAGACTGTAGCCAGGGCTGGGAAGAGGCAGGGGCAGGAGGGGCGATCTTGGTAACCTCAAAGTTTCTGAGCTGGCAAGACATGTCAGCAAAAAGCCCTGGCCTGTCTAGACAAACGTTTGATTTTGATTCAAAAAGGGGGACGCTTGCAAGTGGGGAAGCAGTTTAAGCAATTTTTCTCTTTGAAGAGAACCATGAATTTTTAACCATCGACCCTGAAGAGAGACGCAGAGACTGCAGGGCGACACCAGGGATTTCAATATTGCCTGCTGACCGGGATGGATCTTGAGATGGTGCCATTTCTGAGATTGGACATTGACTCCGAGGGCTGAAGAGAGAGGTTTAACAAGGCCCTAGGGCCCCGGCGAGAAGAGACAGGCTTCCACGGCAGCCATCCAAGACTGGGAATCCGTTACTCAGGCAGCCTGAGAAAATGATCAGTGGGGCTTTTGACGGGGAGACCTCTAAGCCAAGCTTGGCTGACCCTGAGCGGAGAAGTCCTTTCTAGGGTGCCTGACCCACGGTAAGAGTTCCTGTGACCTCTGGGAGACCCCAGAGGGTTCACTCCTTCTTCCATTCACCCAGACTCATTCTGCGCAGGTTTGGGGTTCTGAGGCGGAGCCAGGTGCACAAGTCAGAGAATGTGGGTGAAAGAAACCTAATGGGGTCTCTCAGAATCTTCTAGGAAGGGCTGGGGATGTCCTATATGCCATTAAGGCTGGGAGGCACCTGAACTTGAGGAAAGACAGAAAAAAATGAATACATCCATGGGGCTCAGTGGTCCCCATTCATTAGGTCATTCCCCTGCCTCTGATTCCAGGCAGTCAACCGGCAGAGAAATTGGAAGTGTGTAGGTGTGTGTGTGTGTGTGTGTGTGTGTGTGTGCTGGAAAGAACTCTGACTGCTGTCACTGTGGAGTGCACCAGATGGCCCGTGAGTTCAGATTTACCAGGTGCGATGGGTAATCTTGACAGCCAGCTTGACAGAACTGAGAGCCACTCCAGAGGTTGCAGCACACACCTCTAGGTGCATTTGTGGGCCTGGTTCCACAGACTATTAGCCTAACCTAAGAGAACCCTATGAGGGCTCTAACCTAAGGAAAAGCTTGAAAAACAGAAAAGTTTTGCATCCAGGAGCTGGAGAAGCTGGGGAAAGGAGGCGTGGGCAAAGGAGGTGGTTCACTGAAGGTGCCTGAGTGAAGGATGTGTTGACCCTGCCTTGTCCTGTCTGCCTCTCTGTTTCCTGCCAGTCATGATGTAAACAGGGATCCTGAACCATGCCCTCCCTACCACGATGCACTGCCTGACCACAGACTCACAGGGGTGGTGGAGACAAGTGAGCACGAGCCTCTGAAGTCAGGAACCACAATACACCTTTGCTCCCACGCACTGTTTACCTCGGGATGTGGGATGTTGTCACAATGACAGAAAGTCTAAGGTCCTTGGCATTCAGTGGTTGCCCAGGTCCTCAACATGGAATAAAGTAATCACTGAAGTGTGGGATTCTGTCTCAGAAGAATTCTTTAGCTACCGGATGGGCTCCTTCACATGGGCTGGGGGTGCCATACAGACCCTGGAAGGCTCTGAGTTCTCATTGCAGGAACCTGTTGATCTGAGCATACCTGCCCCTCCCGGCACCTCAGTTCAGCATCTCAACACAGAACCTCACCCGCCTTATTGTTGTACAAACTGTCCCCTCCTGTACTCAGCCTGGTCTTGGGCAGCAATGCTTGCTCCCGCAGGCTTAATGTGGCAAGAGCTTTGGAGTCACAAAACGGTTGGGTTTGAATTCCACGTCTGACACTTTCATGCCATGTGACCTTGGGCAAAATAATTAGTCTTTCTATACATTTTTTAACTATAAGACGGGCGTAACAGTAGTTGCTAAATTAGAGCAAAATTTGAGAATAGATGTATGAATCCTTAGCAGAGTGCCCATCAAAAGATGACTCTTTGCCAGCTAGAGTGCATAGTAACACTGTCGTTACCAACATCATTACATGATTATTTATGTCTTGACATCTCAGTGAAATGAATCAAAACCTCAGACAGTATATAAATCACCACCCATTTGGTTGTTATAATTTAAGCCTGATCTGTATCCCACAGGTTCACCGTATCCCACAGCTAGAAAAGCAATTGTTCTCTAGCTGGTAGCCCTGGCTAAGAATCCGAAGGAATGTGGCTGGCAGAACAGTCACTAGGAGCAGCCCCCGAGCCTCTCAGATGTATACCTGTGTGTTCTGGCCCTGCCAACCAGGACATGGGTAGCTGCTTGCCCACTCCGCCTGCCCCTCTGGGACTGACTGTCATCTCTCTGAAACTGTGATTCCAAATTAACCTTCCCACGCTTGTGGTTTTCTTGTCAGGTACATGGCCACTGCTCTGCAGAAGGAGCCAATGTTTCAGAGGCAGAGGCAATGATTGTCAGCGTGAAGCCTCCCCCATGGTGCTCTCCACTGTGTGACAGTGAACACTTTGTACAAAGTAGAGGATAGAGAATCATGGGTAAGACAGGATGTTGGAACAGACTTGCATTATGGGTAGAATGAGGAGTAGTGAGGCTATGGTTAAGGAAGGCACCAGCTTGGGAGCAGAGTCAACCTGAATTCAAAGAGCACGGCCATAATGTAACTTTGGACAATGTATCCATTTCCTCATTGTTGCAAGGAAACACTTGATAGTAACAACTCGAGAAAGGGAGCCTTTGAGGACTTCACAGCCGTCCTTTGAGCTGCAGAAACGGGAGGCAACTGGCCATATTGTGTCCGGAGCAGAGAGATGCACGCTGGAGCCCAGCTCACTTTCTCATTCCTGTTGAGTCCAGGCCCCCAGCTCTCAGGAGTGGTGCCACCCACATTCAGGGCCGGTCTTCTCACCTCAAGTTCCTTTCTGGAGACACCCTCACAGAGACATCCAAAGGTGTGTCTCCCAGGAGATTCCCAATGCATCCTGGTAACCCTGGAGATGAACCACCGCACTGAGGTAACCTGCACTTTCGGCATCTATTTTTTTCTCCTGGAAAATGAGGACTTTGACAACTTTTTTGCTGTGAGTGCTTCCTTGGCTGTCTTAGGGACAGAATTCGGGGCTCTGTGCATGCTGGGCCAGCTCTCCATGACAAGTCACACCCCAGCCCTCTCGTTTTCAGTGTCTATGAATTCAGCTTAAAAGTAGAACCCCGAGTTCCATTTCCAGAACCTTTTCATGTGTGTAGGAAGGTCTGGCTTAGGTTGGCACAGTTAGCAGACTGAGCCCCATTTGTGACCCAGGGCTTAGCTCCAGAGGGTTCCCCCAGAGTTCTGAGAGTCCTGTTCTGATGGAAGTCCTAGCAGGAGACAGTGGCCTTGAAGAGATGCTGTTGAAAAAACACTCAGGGCCAGCTTGGAAGAGGTGTGGGAGAGAGGCCTGGATGCTGAAGTTGCACCCTGGATCCACCCTTCCCGAAGCTGGATTGCCTCCAGGTTTCTCCTTTCTAGAGGTCAAGACAACTGGTCAGCTTCACGGGTCTCAGTGATGACTTTCTGACACAAGCCTATCAATGCTGAGCATCTAAACCAAGGTCATTTTGACGGCTTCCCTTCCTTACAGGCACTGCAATGCTAGGGTTCTCAGGACACACTTAGCACAGAGCAGGGTTATCACACAGAGTTAACTGGTGTTTTTGACAAGACACTCAATACCAACAAAACGACTGCAGCATCGGCAGCATCCCCCATTCTTCCTCTTCCATTCCTTTCCTGCCTGCCTTCGAGAAGGATGTCTGCACACCAGCTGGGGACTAGCCAGACTAATCAGCCCACAGTTACAGGCGTGACGAGGACTTACTAGAGATGACGGTTTGCAAGTTCAGGGTGAAATATGTAATTAATCAAGGCATCTCATCCAGTTGCCGCATTGTGTCAGAGAGGGCCTGGCTGCACAGGGCTGAGGCCCTGGGAGACGAAGCTGGTGCAGATGCCTGCTGGCCCTGGCTTCCTCTTCACCTTGGACACAGAACAGAGACCATCAGCTAAGCCGGCAGGTGTTGGCACCTGACACTTCACAGCTCCAAAGCGTCTGGGATGCCCAGAAGAAGGTGGATGAATCCTTGGGGTCTCATTACATTCGGAGTCAGGGAGGGCAGAAGCAGGCATTTTTCTTCAAGGACCAGGACAATGGAGAAGACCTTGGCATAGTGATGTGGTGTGAGCATGTGTAACAGTTTTTCTAGGTGTGTGCATGTTTGTGTATGTGTGCGTGTGTGGGGGGTGTGGCACACCTGTGCACATAAACCAGAGGATGACTCTTGCTGTCGTTCCTCAGGCACCGTTCCCCTTGTTGTTTTGGACAGTGTCTTTCATTAGCCTGAACCTCACCAAGCAGTCCAGGCTGCCAGTGAACCCTCCCCCATGCTAGGGTGATATACCAGCACCACCACACCTGGCTTTAAAAATTGCTATTTACTTTATTTTCATATGTATGGATGTTTCCTCTGCATGTATGTATATCCACCACATGTACATACATATGTCTGTTTCCTAGGGAGGCCAGGGGATGGGTTGGATCTTGTGGAACTGGAATTTGCAGAGAGTGTGAGCTACTGAGTGGTGCTGGGACTTGAACCTGGGTCCTCTGCAAGAGCAGCCAGTGCTCTCATCTATTGAGTCATTTCTCCAGGCCTGAATTTTCAAAACCAGAGATTCCGGGAACTGAACTCGGGTCCTTCTTTAGGAAACATGTGACACAGACTTTTCCTGGGGGTGTGCACCCCACACACCTACTTAGCCCAGTGAGGGAACACAAACACCCAGCTCGCTGAACCAGTGAGCTTATTGGGGTCAGGCTGCTGGGCAATTCCCATGGAACTCTCCCCTGGACAGGGAGAAGAAAGCCCCGTGCCTGCCACAGTCACCTCATCTCCCTTCTCACGCCTCAAAGGCCTGGAAAGGGTTTCCGGCAAAGCAGAACTGTAGACACGGGATCCTCAGACTCATTCCCCAGGGCAGCAGAGAGAGGGAAACTTACAGCTCAGATAGCAGCAACTGGTGCAGTGACTGAAACTGTGAGAGAGGGAGAATGATGACAAATACACACATACATACATATATACATACATACACATAATAATACACACATACATATATACATACACATATATACACATATACATGCACACACAATACATACATGCATACACATATACATACACACATACACATATACATGCACACATGCATACATGCATGCATACATATATACATACATGTGTGTATACATACACACATAATGCACAGATGCATATGTACATACATACACGCATAATACACACAAGCATATATACATACATACACACATACATACATATGTGAGTACAAAGATAGGTGATGGATTAGCTAGCTAGATAAATGGATAAGATAGATAGATAGACAGACAGACAGACAGACAGACAGACAGGTGGATGGATAGGTAGGTAGGTAGATAGATAGATAGATAGATAGATAGATAGATAGATAGATAGATAGATAGATAGATGATGGATAGATGATAGATGGATAGATGGACGGATAGATGAATAGATAATAGGTGATAAATAATAGATATATGAATGATAGTTGATAGAGGGTAGATAAAAGATTGATAAGCCATAGACAGATGATAAAGAAGACAGACTGGCAGACGACAGATGGATAGACAGTGACCAGATGATCAATAAGATGATAAACCGATGATCGGTGACTGGGGGAAGAGATGATGCACAGATAGACGGAGGGTAGGCGGATGGGTGAGACGTGATTGATGGCAGATGCTCCCCACCCCTCTGCACGCTCTTTGTAACTGGGAGCAAGACGTCGCACTCTTAAGGTCAGCGCTACAGCTACCAATGCTAAGTCTAAAAATTTGAGAGTGAGTCTTAATTTCCTTACTGGGCTGGGGAGGGTTAGCTGCAGTTAGGTCTCTCTGGCACACTTGGCTACACACCTCTAATAAGCTATGTAAATTCAGGAAGTCACGCAACCTTCCGGGGCCTCAGTTTCCCATTCTGCCATCCCAAATGTTTCTTTTAGCCACAAAGAGTTTTCCAGTCACTGGAATCCTCAGCTTTGGCTTCTCTGACCTGAGAGAATCAAACAGCATCTGTGGAGTCTCCTCACTCCTGGTGATGGAGATGGAGCTACTAGAGGGGCCTATGAGGGAGCTGTGGCTTCCATATATGCGCTAATAATAATAGAGAAGGTAATTGGACACACACAAAGGAAATGAGATTCCCAAGAACACCCCTGCTTATGAAAGAGCGCAGGGGAAGAGAGAGACTCCGTGCCGCTGAGGTTTAAACACAAAGGACTTTCCCCAGGCATCGGATATCTTGGAAACAGGGGGTTGAGGTCCCACGAGGCTGACACATATGGAAAATGTTAGGTGGGGAGGTGAGGGGAGTAAGCGTATACACGGGGTCAGGAGACACCTCGGTTTGTTTCTGGTGAAGGAGGAAATTGATGTTCATGTGACCAAGTCGTGAGGATGAAGGAAGCTAAATCCCAACAGGAGAACTGACTCAGAGTCCTCTCTTTCTCCTTTGTGTGAGTGTGTACAAGTGTATGTTATGTATGTGTGCTTGTGTGTGTGTGTGTGTGTGCACAGCACACGACTGTGCTTGTGCCATTGCCGTTCTTTTCTGTGTCTCTGCAACTACATTTGTGTGTGTGTGTGTATGTCTGTGGAGGTCAAAGGCCAGCCTCAGACGTCATTCTCCAGAAGCTGTGCACCTTGTTTTTGAAGCAGGGTCTCTCATTTGACCTCTGTCCTAATTTACTTCCTATGGCTGTGATAGAAATCCACAGCCAAAACAAGTCCACCATGGCGGGATGCTGGAGGCAGGACCATAGAGGAGTGTTGTTTATTGGCTTGCTCCTCACGGATTACCCATCCTGCTTTTCTGCCCGCCCCAGGACTAGCCTCTCACGGATGACACCACCCACAGTGAACTAGGCTCCCCCACATCAATCACTCCGCAAGAAGATGCTCTACAGACTTACCTATTAGCTGGCATGATGGAGGGATTTTCTCAGCTGAGGTTCCTCTCCCCAGACAATTCCAGCTGTGTCAAACTGACAGAAAACTAACAAGGGGTGAGGCTAACTGGCCAGAGATTCATCCATCCCTGTCTCCCCAGCAGCAGGATGACAAACGTGAGCCATCACAGCCAACATTTTAATATGGATTCTGAGAGTGAGACTCAGTTTCCTTGTGCATGTATGACAAGCATTGTCCTGACTGAGCCATGTTCCTAACTGTCATCTTAGGATCCACTTGCAAAATTCTCTTCTCAGGATACTTACCACACCCCCTGTAGTGAGCAAGGCATCCTGAATTCAAGTCCTACTACGGTGGCTAGTTTAACAAGAGAACATAAGCAAATTTATCAACTTCGGTGAGCCTCAGTTTCCTTTAACAGCAACTCCTGGCAGCTTGGTTTATATACACCAGATTGGGTAAGAGACAGGGGGCAGGGATCCTTCTGATCAGCAGAAACTGCCCACAACCATACTCAAGAATATAATTTAAAACTATACAATCTAGCATTCCTACAATTGATTTTTGGTTTATCTGGAAAATATAATCCAAGATAACTTGTTGGAGTAGGTTCAAATCATACAAATTTCCCTCTATATATCCTAAAGTTATTCAGAAATAACTGGCTGTAATATCCCTTCTTTACTTCTCTGTATTGATTTTAAAAAGATTTTAATTATTTTATTTTAGCTATATAGTGTTTACTTGAATGTATGTATGCACAGTACATGTATGCAGTGACTGTAGAGACCAGAAGGGAGCATCTATCCCCTGGAACTGGAGTTACAGGCAGTTGTGAGCTGCCATGTAGGTGCTGAGGACTGAACCCAGGTCCTTCCTCAAGAGCAGCCAGTGCTCTTAACCTCTAAGCCGTCTCTCTATCGCCTTGGATTCTGGATTCTGAATGAAGACAATTTTTAAAAATTTTCCAGTATTTACAAACCAGATCTTTTGTATTTTCTCTTATAAGATACAGATTCAGTTTTATCAGTTGTGTTTCTCACAGCTGCCACCCCAAAAACAACCTGTACTGCAGGTTAAAGAGAGAAATACATACACATTCCAGGTAGGCCTTTTGCTTGTCATTCCCCTGCCTCAAACTCTGGGAACCAGAACTACAGGCCCATGTTTTGACTTTAATTTTGGAAGCTGATTCTCCTACCCCATCCCAGTCACCCTCATGACAGGCCCATGAACATCAAGTTCCTCCTTCGCTGTGTGACTGTGAGTTCCTGCCTCAACGTGGGTGCAAACCAACCCAGGAGGCTGCCGTCTTCACTCCTCACCTTCTTCTACCAGACGGGAGGAAGACAGTAGAGACGGACGCGGGGAACGGGCTGTGTAGGGAACCCCTCCATCTGGGCGTCTGTGCACTGCTGTGCCTTTGTTGTCACAGCCATGCTTGCTGTTCTACCCTCTCCATTCAAAGCTCCACTGAGCCATTCTTCGGCTTTTGCATGGAAGAAGGAGGAGGAAATCCTTCCCCACTGCAAATTGCAAGCCTTGAGCTGTGCCAGATGTAACAATCTCAGGCACTTGACCTGTGGCTCATAATAGTTAACACGGGCTCCCTAGAAAAGCTTCACGTTAATAACATCCCCTTGTCCTGTCCCCAGGGAACCTCCGCTTCCTCCACTCGGATTTCCAAAGCCCCGCACTGAGCTGAGCACAAAACATCCAGAAGGCAGGGGCAAATGCCCACACAAACTCATGACTCCCTGGCATCCGTGCTTGGGGGCGGACAAGAAAGCGTGTGCAGACTTGAGCCTCGGCAGGGTCATCTGGGACGGAGAAGATAATGGACCTCTTGGAAGATTCAACATCACATGAGAAATGGAGGCAGAGGAGAGACACTCCTCTGAATTCAGGCAATGCCCCACAAGAGTCCACATGGTCCAGGTTTGACCACCTGGCTCACAAGTTCCGGGACCTTGGGTCAATCCCTTAATCTCTCCAAACCACTTCCTCAGTCCGTGGTGAGAATCGAACCAGAGAAGTCAAGGGAAGCTATTAGTGTGGTGTTTGGCACAGGCTAAGCACTCATCAATAGCAGCCCAGATCTGTCAGCATCCTTTGTTACTGTTGCTGTAGCATTAAGCACCTGGGCAAGGACTTGGGTGCTTTGGGTTGCTCCAGATCCAACCAATATGATGAAGCAAGACCTCTAGAACTCCTGTGGAGGTGTGAGAAGGGTAAAGTGAAGTGTGAGCTTTTGCACCACAAATCGTAGTAAGGGGAGCCCCCGATCTGCACCAAGCCAGAAGCATACTGCATCTCCAACGGTCAGTGTCATCTGCAAGGCAGTGATGAGAAACCCCACCTTGCTAGCGTCCAGCTGAGATGGGGAAACATAAGCTAGAATGAAGACATCTGAGCAATGTCCATTTCTCCCTCCGAACGTAAGGATTTGCTATAGTGAGGGTGGGTCGCTGTCTCTCTCTCTTCTCTCTCTCTCTAGCCCTGGACCTCACTGTCTGTCTTCTCTGAGTTCCATTCTGACCACCCCATGCCCGGGAATCTGAAGCTATCTACCCTGCCTACCCATTGAAAGAACCTTTGTGCTGTGATGGCCTCATTCCATGTAGCTCCCCTCCTGGCGCTTACCCTGACCAGATCCTGAGCAGCCTGGTGATTGCCGTGTTAACCAGATTGTTCTCTTTTCTGAGCGCACGGGTTCCAAGCTACTACTGCTGGGCCAACCAAAGAGGATTCTTCGAGACCAGAAGGAGCATGGGCAAAGGTGGAAAGCCACGTCTCACGATGAGGATGCAGGAGTGACTTGATTGGGTTGGATTTAGTCATTGAGATTCAGAGGAAATATGTTCTCCTCCAAGACAGGGATTTTTAGGCGTCCAAGGAGAAGCAACCCAGTGCACAGAGGGGGGATTTATTACGTGCTAAGAATCCCATTGGAGACAATCTCAGGGTCTTTGGAGAGGATTTATTTCTATGGGAAAGTCAGGGGCAAGGTAAATATTTTCTTGGACTTGTCCTCATGGTCATAAAAGTAGCTGCTGGGACTTTTGCCTTCGGGAGAGAAGAAGGTCCAGGGGAAAGAGCTCCCTTCCTAACAACTTCTGAATTGGGGAAGAGCATCTTGGCAGAAAACCTTTAACTGAATATCGCCTGCGTTTTCCCCCATTGGATTTCAGCGGCTTGACCAGTTTTGACACCAGTTGAGAAAAAGGGTGTGAGACTTGCTGACATTGGAGTAAATGACTGGTGGGGGTTTAGAAGTGATTAGTTCATTGTTTCCTTAAAAGAAATTAGGATTTTGTTGGCAAAGAAAAGGGAAGTAAAGATTCCATAGTGTTCCCTGAAGGATGTTCTTTTGGGGACGCTAGGGGTAGCTCGGTGGACAGAGTTTGTCTAGAGTGTGTGGAGACCTAGGTCTCCTCCCTGTCACCTAATAATCTAGACATGGTGGTATATGCCTGGAGACCTGGTCTTGGGAGATAGAGGAGTTTAACGTTACGCCAATGTTCAAAGCCAGCCTTGGCTGCATCGAGGGTACAGTGTCAGCCTGAACTGTGTGTGACCTTCTCCCAAAGAAAAATAAAAAAAAAATAGACAAAAATTGAGGATGTTCATCTGACATCAGAAGAAATTCCTCTGTGGACTGATGTAGGTGGGTCTTCTGTCTATGTGTTGCTTTCATTGGTCAAATAAAGAGACTGCCTTGGTCTTTGATAGGACAGCAGCTTAGATAGGTGGAGTAGACAGAACAGAATGCTGGGAGAAAGAAGGCAGAGTCAGGCAGACGCCATGATTCTCCGACCTGAGATGGACACAAGTTAGGATCTTTCCCGGTAAGCCACCACCTCATGGTGCTACATAGATTACTAAACATGGGTTAAAGCAAAAATGTGAGAATTAGCCAAGAAGAGGCTAGATGTAATGGGCCAGACAGTGTTTAAATTAATACAGTTTCTGTGTAATTATTTCGGGTAAAGATAGCCAGGAGCCGGGCTGCAGTCCGCCACTCCTATCACTGCAGTG